>NC_080785.1:68355506-68658537 GCF_028018385.1 Neofelis nebulosa | reverse complement strand
AGCTTTTAATTTGAGATACACATACTAAACCTTTATATGAGAGATGTGTGGGATAGGCTTCAAAGTAATGCAGCAGGAGAGTGGGAAGAAGATAATAGAAGATTGGCCACATACTGATAGTTGTGGAAGTGCAACAGGCAAATGGGAGTTCATTTTACTAGCTTTTCTACTTCTATATGTGCTTGATAATTTTCAGAATAAAATGTTTTTAATAATATTTTTAAAATCCATGAACAATATCTGATAACAATCTCACCAGTGAAGGGGAGGAAAGGTTACTGTGATGTTCACCTTTAATGAGAAGAAGAATACAAGATTTTAAAGACAAAAATATGGCAAAGGGTAAAAGCACACAAGTGGATTCAGTATCATTAGAACGTACATGTCTTTGATGCTTTCTTGGCATGTCCCAAATGTTATATGACTTTTAAAAATTAAGTATATGGAGGCAAGGTAGGAGATTTTTTTTAACTGAGTAAATATTTCTTTTAAGAAAGAATTCAATACTCTACAATTTAATTCGTGGTATTTTGTGTGTGTGTGTGTGTGTGTGTGTGTATGTGTGCGTGCGTGTGTGCGTGTGTGAGATGGTTTTAGTTAAAACTTCCTTCTCATTTACTATTAGTCTCTCTCTCTCTTTCTCCCTCTCTCTCTCTTTCTCTCTCTCTCTCTGTCACACACACACACACACACACACACACACACACACACATACACACACACACGCACACAGAGCCCAGATGTGAAAGCAAGGGGAAAAACAGTTGAAATTTGTTGTGAGTGTACTTTAGGCCAGCTTTGTCCACGTTTATTATTGCTCCTCATTCTCTCTCTTACTTGGCTCTCCCTAACTCTCATCATGTAGGAGTGCCTGCAGGCTGAGTGCCGACCTTGTGGGCACCTTGCTGCTCTTTCTACCCTTGAACCTTGGCCAGTGAACTCTGAAGGTGTGATTCCCATGTCACCTGTGGTGCTTCAGTGTTTCCCTCAAAAAAGCTGTCCATCTTTACTCATATAACTATTGACATATAGCTATGTTTTACCTATCAAAATAATCTTTTGTAATCTTTTGACCTAGGTAAATATAATCTGAGATATGCATCTGATATATAGACAGTCTTCAAACCAAGTCTTAACATATTCTGCAGATGTTAGAGTTGGTCTGTAACATGGTATTAGGTAGGGTTGTTCCTTGGTGTTTCTGTAGCATACTTTTCAAGAGGTGGGAATATCAGGCACTTAATGAATTATGTGAATCCACAGAGACAGAGTCTCTCTACTATGGTGGGGTCTTGAAAATGTATTATGTCTTTTGCTCCTTGGGCCATGTGTCCATATGAGGCCACAACAGTGGGTGAATGCATACAAGAAGACCATGGTCAAGACAGACTTCACCATTTGATAGCACCCCATCTGCCACAATGCAGCAAAAGTGGTACCTAAGAAGTACCACTTTCAGACATGACATTTTCAGACATGCAGTTTTATTGTCAGTGGATGGTGTGACAATCACAAATAAAAGGAATTACAACAGGGACTCGCACAGCTGGACATGCAGGATCTGAGAGTTATTAGAACCTGCAGAGGGAGCCCTTGCATTAGGAGATAATAAACAGGCAAATTCTAGAGTTGCCATTTTTAACTATATCCATCAATTTCATAAGACCACATAGCCTAAGCCCTATCCCTACCCTTCCTCAACAAAACAAAACAAAAGAAAAAACAAAACAGAACAAATCAAAACTGTTTAGATTGCCCAGAGCTTCCCCTTGGCCCACAAAGAGAATTCTAGACTCAAGATACTCTTGCCATTTTCACAGGAAATGGCCAAGTTTAGAATTAACTACCTGCAGTATTTGTATATGTAATTTAACAATGATTCAGTGAAGGTTTTACCTGGACCATAATCTTGTAGAATGGTTGAAAATCATTCATTGATTAATATCACAACTTTCACTTTTTAAAAGAAAGAAAAAGGAACCAAACACATTATCGCATTCATTCTTTTTCTCATTTCTCTTTGGTCTGGTTAACATTAAAATTATCATAATTAATAATAAAATTAATAACAATTGGCATTTATTAAATTTATTAGGTGGCAAGTACTCTTCATTATCCGATCCTATCAACATCAACTTACTTCATTTTATAGATTAAGGAAGCTGAGACTTTCAGATAAGAATACACGATTTCCCCAAAACCACATGGCCAGCAGCAATTCAAACCCAGGCCTAACTCCAGAGCCCATCTCTCATCTTGGCGGTGGCTGGAGCTAGATGCAAAACGCTAGCTAATGTCTCCATAGACTTTCTTCCAACCACCATTAAATGCAAAGACATGGCTCTGTAGCTGTGAAAGGCGTTTCCTATACTCAGTTAATCACACTCTCTCAAGGAGAAGGAAGAACGCATCCTCATTTCAAGATCCCTGACAGGCCCACGCAACCTGTACAGGTACCCAGCTGCCTAAGGCCTCCCTCTTCATTTCCCCGCCGTTGCCGTTGCTCGGTTTTGTGGCTTAACCCCAATTTTGTACTTAGTCTCATTCCAGATCTTCTGCCTACACAATTCTTATTTCCTCCATGTATCCCTACTGCAATATACTTGATTTGGCAGAGTAACACATGCTGTGACTACTACTTTAGTGTGTTACAGTTTATTAAAACGTTTTATAGACATTATTCCACTAATTTCTTAAACCATAGTTGAGGAAATTAAATGACTTGCTGAGGTCTCACAGCGAGTAGATAACAGAGGTTTCAAGTGGAGCAGTGAAAAGGAAACAATCTATTATACCTTCTATATTTTATAAGATTTAAATAAAATATTTGAGAAGACAGTGCTCTTAGAGACAAAGGAGCCCAGTTAGACTGCCCCCCCTCCCTCACCCACATTTAGACAAGGCTTTAATCACTCACTGCCTCTCTCCTGGCTGTGCCACTTAGGTCCCTGTCACTCTTCGAGAGGATGGTGGAAGCAGGTTACAGTTGTTCTAAAAAGGATTTCATGCTTTTCTACTTGGGCACAATGAAAAGCAAACTGAATTCCCTATGAAAAGAATTCACTTCTTAAAAATTTTCCAAGGAACAGTACTCAAGATTCTCCTAAATGATGAAACCAGGAAATGATTGAGTTTTAAAATAAGGCACAAGTCTGGAGCACCTGGGTGGCTCAGTTGGTTGAGCGTCTGATTCAATTTTGGCTCAGGTCATGATCTCATGGTTTGGTTCATGAGATCGAGCCTTGAGTTAGGCTCTGCACTGACAGCGTGGAGCCTGCTTGGCATTCTCTCTCTCTGCCCCTCCCCTGCTCACTCTCTCTCTTTCTCTCTCTCTCAAAAAATAAATAAACTTTAAAAAATTAAGGCATAAGTCAAAGCGATGATTAGCAACTGCTTAATGTTTTTTCCTTTCTGGTTTTTAAATAAAATTAAGATATACCTACTAAGGCACCAACTACCACAAACACAATCACCACTCTGGAACGGATTATCTAATGAGCATAGGTACTGGTTTAGTGACTGCAATACCTCCCTTGTGGTTGCCAGGATGTCAATGGAAATTTTAGAGGTCTTATTCTAAGTTTATGAATACACAGCCTGATACTGATAATGAGTATTGGTTATTGACTGGCCATTGTCATAATACTCAGTCACTTCTCACTGACACCCTTTAATGTGAGAAGGGAGACAGCAACGATTACTAGCACAATTATCAGGGAGATGTGAAAATAATTAAGAAGGTGCTGGAGGGGCACCTGGGTAGCTCAGTCAGTTGGGCGTCCACCTTCAGCTCAGGTCATGATCTCACGGCTTGTGAGTTTGAGTCCTGCATTGGGCTCTATGCTGACAGCTCAGAGCCTGGAGCCTGCTTCAGATTCTGTCTCCATCTCTATCTCTGCCCCTCCCCTTCTGGTTCTTTCTCTCTCTCAAATATAAATAAACATTAAAAATTAAAAAAAAAAAAGGTGCTGGGAAACAAGAACACAAATCATGATAACATTTCCTTTATCATACTTTCCTAGCTTTAAATTTCAAAATATTTAAGCTAATTTCAATTATTCCAGGTAATTTCTCTCCTAGAACTTTAATATTCACCCCAAAGGAGCAGTTTCTCAAAGTCCGTGATAATTTAAAAATTTGCTTTAGGATCCAGGGAGGATCTTTCTTTTCTCAAAATCAACTCATCAGAGATGAACAAATGATTCCCCTATGCCAAGAATCTCATTGGAGAGAGAGTCTTTCTCATTTAGCTGAATTAGAAACCTTGAAAATAAAAATACTGATATTGTCCCTAATGACAGACAGAAGAAGAGAAGGCTCTCTTGCACTGATATTCAATATAACTTCCCACTGGGGGCGCACTCCTCTAGTCTGCATGATTGAAAATAGAAATGTGTTGATGGTGAGTTGGTTGGCTTATGTTAAGAGGATTTAGTGTGTGTCTCCGAGGTGGAAGGAAAGGATGTATGTGCTGCTGGGGAGAGCCATGCAGAGCCAGGAAAACAGCAAGGAGAGACGAAAGCAACTCTGCAGGTCACAAGACAGGCCGGAATGCAGTTCTGATTTTGAAGAACATGCATGGAACTGAATTGGGGGATAACCTGGAAAGGTCACCTCGCCAAGTTTTCCTGGTCTTGAATGTGACCTCTTTTGAAATCTAAAGGTCGGATTGCTTGGCATTTCAACTTGCTATGGCTCTGGCTTTAATTAGTCCTGTTTTTGAGCCGATTGCCCTGCCTGTCACAATTTTGCAGTCATATTATGGGAAGTGGGTTTCTTTAGCTCCAACTTGGAGTTACAGACCCTTAAGTTCACTGTCATTAAGCCTGCATCCAAGGCCAGCCCTCCTTATCAGAGACTGTTCAAGCTGGAGTTTCTTGTCCAGTCCATACCCACCAAGAGAATCTGCAAATTCCTAATGCATCTCTGTGTGAATCGCTCCTCTGTTCTGCCACTGCTTGTTGGTGGTGTGCACATATGTGAGCCATTGCAGAGAACAGAGGGACAATTCAAATGCTGGGAATATTTTTAGAATAATGATACTCGGTGGAATTTCACAGAGACTTGCGTTTTAATTTATGACTCTGGGCCACTTTTGTCAAATAAAGCATGTATTTACAATATTCAAACATTTAAATCTTTGGAAAAATGTTTAACTCTTTTGGGTTTGAGTTTATGCGTCCCTTTAATATTTATGTGATTTAAGTTTTGGTGATGGAAAAGCTAGGATGGAAAGACAAACAATCCAACTATACACTAAATGGTGCCGAGATAACTGGAAGATAGACAGCTTTGAAGATTAAGCATCTGTAGGTCAGGGTGAGTCATTCTCTCTGCTCTGATTTCGTTCATTCATCCATATCCATAGTCTCTCCCTTACACATGAACACAACATAGTATCAAAACTGTTTGTGTTGTAAAGGGGCAAGTTGTTCAACCTTTTCTGTTCTTGATTTCCTCACCTATAAAATAAGGGAATAGCTTAAAATGCTGTGATATTCTGGAAATACTTAAGTAGTATATAATATATATTTATATGGTATACAGTAATAATAGCAACAGCAACCCAACATGTGTTCTCTGCCCACAGATTTTATTCCAACCACTTGATGATTAAGAGGTCCCTTGAACACCCTAAAAGGCAGGTTAGATTTCCTCTGTGCAAGGACTGGCCCAAGCTCACCTGCTCCAGAGCCTTAGGGAAGGCTTGACTTCCTCTCTGATGAGCTAGCACACTGAAGGGGGCTGAAAGGGCCAAGACAGGTGCATGGCAGAATGCACTTGCCCTTACAGAGCTCAGGAGAGCCACTCCTTGTATTTCTCTTCTAAGAGGCCAAGAATAAACTCTTACCCTCAGAGACATCAGTGGATAAGCCTCTGGGTGACATGCACCTCATAGCCTTTGCAGGTGAAAATACAGGATCAAAGAGTTATCTGGGCTTCTCAAAGGGAGAAGAGATTCGCATAATGATTGTCCCCAAATCACAAAGGGTCCTTCTCATCTATAGGGGTCCAGGCAGCATTAAATAAGACCGTGGAGCTGGCCTTCCCCATCAACAAACAAGTCAGTTTCCAGGGAACTGGGTGTTAGATGAGCATGTCCCGCTTACCAAGAAACCAAATTGTCAGTTCTTCCTGGCATGTTTCAAAAGTAGGTTTTAAAACTGTATCTACCATCCGCTTGGAAGTGTAGTTTCTACAAGAATTGTAGAAATCTTTCAGAAGCACTTGTCAAAATTTGGATGCAATTCAAGGTCATTGTATATAGAAGCACTATACCCACTGATGTCATATGGAATTCTTCCACTTGGAAAAAAGCCAGAGAGCACCACAAGGGTGCAAGATGTCAGGGACTGCTTTTGATATGTTTTGAAACATAGGAGCTTTGATTCTAATGTCTGTGTCATATGCTAAACACATGTGCCCTTAACTAAATATCACAAAAACCTACCATAAATTGTCAACCTTAATGGTTTCCTCATTTCAAAACACATTTGTTTTGTAAGTTAATGCGCTAAGGCCAATATTTTAAGGTGACTACACAGAGTTTAAATGAAAAACATATCAGATATATATGTCTATACAATTACATACACGTACACACACTCCCACATAATTACAATTTCTCTGTTATTTTAAGTCAGAAAGAAAGGCAAGGAATTTTGTACACATTTGAGACCAGTGCTTTTGCTGCTATTGACACCTTTAGGTATTTTAAGGCTCTCATCCCCACTTTACCAAATCAGAAGGACAAAATTAGGTGAAATTAAACTTTTCCAAACATTTTTCTTTATGTGTGTGTGTGTGTGTGTGTGTGTGTGTTTCCAAAACTTTTCTTCAGAGGAAGAGGCTGTATAGAGACTTTATGGCCTCTACAAAGACGAGAGGTGATATTGAAAATTATTTGAAAGTTGGTGTTTGCTTTTAGAATTTCCTTTATTTTCAAGTTTATGATCCATGTTCTTTCTTCCAAGACCAGCTCATACTCCTAACATCTCCTTCTAGGGACAGAAATTTCCAGGATAACACATCTTCCTAGTATCCCCAGGAAGAGGCCAAAGAGAGGAAAAAAGGCAGCCTAGAGGGTGGTGGGGGACAGGGAAACAGAGGCAGGTCCTG
The DNA here is from genome assembly GCF_028018385.1 of Neofelis nebulosa. Taxonomy (NCBI): domain Eukaryota; kingdom Metazoa; phylum Chordata; class Mammalia; order Carnivora; family Felidae; genus Neofelis; species Neofelis nebulosa. The sequence goes on along the minus strand of NC_080785.1, from coordinate 68,651,418 downwards.
AAAATATTCTTTCCTCGTCTCAGCTGGGAATGAGCTCTCAGCTTCTGCCTCCACTCAGCCTCCTGTGCGAGCTAACAGAGATAATGAGTGTCACTTAAGACACATCTCGGGTAACATGTTGGTTGTTTCAAAAAGTAAAATAGGCATGGGGTGCCTGGGTGGCTCAGTCAGTTGAGTGTCTGACTCGTGGTTTCTGCTCAGGTTGTAATCTCATGGTTTGTGAGTTCAAGCCCCACATTGGGCTCTGGGCTGACAGTGCAGAGCCTGCTTGGGATTCTCTCTCTCCCTCTCTTTCTGCCCTTGCTGCTCTCTCTCTCTCTCTCTCTAAAAGTAAATAAATAAAAACTTTTTTAAAAAGAAGCAAAATAGGATAAAATCTTGAAGAAATACCCTTTTTCTTTATTTCCCCCTAAAATGTTATGATAGCAAATACAAGGGACTTTTAGAGAAAAACAGTAGTATATGAAATCATTTTGTAAATCTTTTTTAAAATTTACTTTAATGTTTATTTTATTATTTTTGAGAGACAGAGAGACATAGAATCTGAAACAGGCTCCAGGTTCTGAGCTGTCAGCACAGAGCCCAATGTGGGGCTCAAACTCTCAAACTGTGAGCTCATGACCTGAGTCAAAGTCAGACATTTAACTGACTGAGTCAACCAGGTGCCCCAAAATCATTTAGTAAATCTTTTAGCCTGTATGTTAAATAAACTGACACAGTAGAATATTCACAAGAAACAGATTTTAAAATGTTCTATGTGTATAAGTGCCTGTCTTTATTATCATTGCTAAATATAAAGCAGCAGCATAATAGTATAATTTAATATAATATGATGTATACTTACATAAAATATAATAATGTGCTCAGTGGAAATGTAAATGATCATGTTTCCACTAGAATACAAATGCATTCCAGTAGATATTTAATATATTTTATTTCATGCCATATTTTAAATAAGTTTCTACTTTCCTAACTGAAGGAATATTTATGTAATAACAAAAGCTCTTACCAGTGCTTCACTCAGAGCAGAAAATAACAAGATTTATGTATTGAAATGTCATTCTATTTTTAAATTTTAACATTTGACAGATTACCATGCATTAAGGAAACAAAGAATACTTCAATCCCCAAATTTAGTATGGTTATTGACACTGTCAAGGGGTGTTAGAGGATTGGATTCAGTTCTGAGTCAGACCAAGCCAGAACCTTGATCAAAGTATCTCAGCTGTGCTCAGCTGCACGTTTACATAGTACCTTCAGATGCAGTCTCTTCCTGGACTCTCATGGTTACCCTAACAGAGAAAGGGGGGAGCCAAGCTGTCCTTTAGAGACAATATTTAGTGCCATGGGTCTCCAATCATCTTTGGAGAAGGCAAAAGGGCATCTGCCTCACTGCACAGAAGCATCAGTAGGTGTTGTCACTCCCAAGTTCGACGGCAGAGACCAAAAACTCAAAATGAGAAGCTGACATGGAGCAATTACAACTTCTCTCACTAATGACCTGGAAGCATTTGAAAAGCTAAGTAGATATGCTTCCAAGGAAATATTTTTTTCTTTAGAGTAATATCCTTCATTCATTTTCAGTTCATTACATGTTTTTTGTTTTGTTTTTTAATGTTTATTTTTGAGAAAGAGAGACAGAATATGAGTGGGGAGGGGAAGAGAGAGAGACACACAGAATCTGAAGCAGGCTCTAGGCTTTGAGTTGTCAGCACAGAGCCCGATGCAGGGCTCGAACTCATGAACCGTGAGATCATGACCTGAGCTGAAGTCAGACGCTTGAGCTTGACCGACTGAGCCACCCAGGCACCCCTGCAGTCCATTACATGTTATAATGCTCCTTGTGTGTGGCACACCTACTTTCTGTGCCAGTAATTTGGCAGGGAATGAGACAAACAACCTGCCTTCAGGGAAACTTACACTTCTGTGGGATACACAGAACAGTAAATGAACAAGATGGCTTCAAACGGTGATAAATGCTATGGAGGAAATATTCAAGGGGATGTGATAGTGATGGGGAAGGGGAGACAGGATTGTTCTTTGTTTAGGTGGTCAAGACCAGGTGAAGTGAGACTTGAGTGGAGGCCTTAAGAATAAGCCATCTTGGGGTGCCTGGGTGGCTCAGTCGGTTAAGCTTCTGACACTTGATTTCAGCTCAGGTCATAATCTCATGGTTGTGAGATCGAGCCCTGTGTCAGGCTGTGCACTGGGTGTGGAGACTGCCTAAGATTCTCCTTCTCCTTCTCTCTCTGCCTTTTCCCTGCTCTCTCTCTTTCTTTCTTTCTCTCTCTCAATAGATAGATAAATAAATCAAGAAATTTAAAAAAGAGAAAGAGAGAGAGAAAATGAGCCATCTTGACAGAGCCAGGACCTAGAAGCAGGAATGAGCTGAAATAGGGCAGACGAGTGTGGCTGGCGGAAGGCAACAAAGAAGGAGGCAGAAGCTACCATCAGGTCATGAAGGGCCTCACAGGCCACAGAAAGCAGGAAGAGCTTGTTTTAAGTGCAGAGACAAGCCATCAGAGTGTTTTTTGAGAAGGAAAGGAATATGATCTGTTTCGTGGTTTTAATGACTTTTTAAAAAATGTTTTTATTTATTTTAGAGAGGGTGTGAGTTGGGGAGGGGCAGAGAGAGAGGGAGACAGAGGATCTGAAGCGGGCTCTGTGCTGACAGCAGTGAACCCAATGCAGGGCTCGAACTCAGGAAATGAGAGATCATGTCCTGAGCCCAAGTCAGATATTTAACCAACTGCACCACCTAGGCACCCCTGGTTCATGGTTTTAAAATACCACTCTGCCTGCTAGGTAACAGAAGGGCCAAGATGGAAGAGGCAAGGCCATTGAAGAGATTAACAGCCCAGGTAAGAGATGATGGTGGTCTGCCCTGGTGAAGCAGAAGGAGAAAAACAGCTGGAATCAAAAATATGTTTTGAAGAGAGAAGGCATCAGCACATGGGTAGTGGTGAAAACCATGGGACTGAATGAGTACACCCAGGGAAGAGATGTCTAAAGTAGGGAAGAGGGCTCTGGACCAAACTCTGACTTTCATACAGAAAACAAAGCAGCAAATGAACATGGGAGTTGATACCAGAGAAGCAGGAGATAATCCACAAAGTTAATCTACATGTTCAAATTAGTGTGAGTTCCCCAGAAAGTCCATAGGTGAAGATAAATAACTATACATTCTTTAGACACCACTGGTCTTCTAGCATGTTTGGAAAAAAAAAAATCACCTTTACCAAAGTCACTTACCTATAAATACATTTTTTTAGAAGCTTCTATGTTACTTACTTTAAAATCTTACCTTTGCTCCAGTGTCCCCCACTCCACGTAAACCCATTGGTCCAGGGGGTCCTGGTAGTCCCCGAGGTCCCTGAGATGACATAATAAAGGAGAGAGTGAGTGTACTTGTCATGTGCAGTGTTCATCAAAGAAGAAAGGAAGGAAGGTAGGGAGGAAGGAAAGAAGGAAGTGGGGGGAGGATGGAAGGAAGGAAGGAGGGAAGAGAGAGGAAATGAAGGAAATAACAGCGATGTCCACACTTACAGCCACACCAGGATAGCCATCACCTTTGAGTCCTGGAGCACCCACTGGTCCCCGAGGTCCTTGCACACCCTGGGTAAATTCCAACACCAGGTCATAACGTTAGACTAAACTATGAAACACCTGGCAAAACTTAAGCACAATACCAACTCTATATGGCAAACATGCATTTGATAATGCAAAGGAATGATCTGAAAAATTTTAGAAGGGAATTCTACCACAGACGGCAACTTGTTATAAGTCTCTCTTCATAAGTCTTACACATTTGGATTTGGTGGGAAGCGTGGAGTGAATATAGGGAATATATGTGAACCATTACAAAGTCCTCTATAGGAAACACATTTCATAGGAATTAAAAATGGCCAATTGTTGATAGGTTAATTTTTAAATTTATACTTTTCTGCATCATAAATTGTGGAGAAGTATAAAAATGAGAAATTTTAATAAGCACAGTGTGAGAAGAGAAGGAAAGAATACATAGCTATATTTCAAGTGTAAAATTTTGAATATAAAGATAACTATGTGCTACCTATTGTTATACTATATCCATTGTCCTCTTCAGTGGTGCCCAAATTACACAAGGAATAAATAAGCCAAAATGAAAATTAAATACGGATTAATTTTTTTAAAAAACAAGTTGTAAACATACAGGACACAGAGTTTGTGTTGTGATTCATATCTCAAGACCGAGGAAGAAGTTCTAAATATTGCTTTACATGATAACCTTTGGCATCAAAAACTTTTGGTAGCTACAACTGGCCTCCTCTATAGAGGAAAGTGTGATTACTGCCTTTTGAATGACAGGATTTTCGGGAAAGTGTAACTCTCCTTCGAATGGAAATCAAAGAAATTTCTGGCTCAAGTAAAATGGAGAGAGAGGAAGAAAAAAATGAGGAAAACTCTTAGAAGTTTCAGTAAATATAAACCTATTACACTGTATATAAAATGTGTAATTTTTTTTGTATCACATTCCATTCTGTTGCTGTGATACCTCTTACAATGACCCTTTCAACGCATATCAACTATTTTGATTAAAAACTGTCCATATTCCTATGGGTTTTACATTAGAAAGAAACTAGTAATTGGCAGACCTTTGTTTCCCAAGATTGGAAAAAGTAGCAGGACTCTCAGTGCTTTCCTTATATGCAAGGATCTCAAATTCTGAGATCAAACTACCGTTATCCCAAGCCAAATGCTGCCCACAATCCAACTCTCAAAAGCTGTTCCTAATTCTACTTCTATGAATGAATGATTGGGGGGAAGAAAATTACATACTCTTTAAGTATAAAAAAGTTAAGTTTATTTTGAAAATCATGAATACAATAGCTGTTTTTTCCTATTAAATTGAGACTGGTTTTATGGGATTAACCTTCTTAAGAGTGATCTCTAGGAAACGTGTGGCCACTTGTAAGAACTTAATCTACTATTTATCATGAACAAAACCCCGGGATGATCTCTTCAAGTTATGTGACAGAGAGCAAAAACAAGTTCTTCTGGAGAGGTGAATTTTGGCATATCCCCAGCTCTAAGGAACTAACTAGTCACTAGAAGCAATTTATTGTGTTAATCCAACCAAATTTAATGTTAAAGCGCCAAACATTACATAAAGACATGTTCCAAAACAATATATCCGTTTCTTTCCATGCCTACACAAGGAACAGGCCAACGACAGAAGAAAATAGTAACTGCTCCCTGGTTAAGTTGAAAGGAAAAGAAAACTGGAATCAAGATTCACTTTCAGGTTTTATTTCTAAGTTTCAAGACTATAACAGATTATCAACAGCTGTTACTGTTTATCCTCTGGCACCCACATGGGGAGAAAAAAATGTTAAAACATTTATAGTTTACAACTAAACATTTTTTACCTAGAGATCCTTGTCCTGCTTCCTGCAAAATTTTCAGCTAGCTTGTTACTTCTAATATTAATAGGAAACATCAGGGAGCAGGGATAGGGGCACTGTTCTGTCTCAGATTTTTATTCTGGACTCCTCACAATATATTTCTAGAGAGAATTTTTGTCACTTGGCCTTTATGCGCTGGATTCAAGAAAATGTCCTGCAGAGCAATTCCCTTTGAAGCGTCTCTCGTTCAATAGAAATTAGGGCAGAAATATCAATCTGGTGTTTTGCAATGGGCTTTAGGGGAGGATCTGGAGCTCCCTGAAGTCATATACAAAACTGAATTATGTGCCAAAACTTCTATCAGACGTTTAACCTCTCAAAGGTTTAAAAAATAGCGCATTAGGGAAGAATGGCAGAAAGAGTATCATTAGAGACCAAGGGATTAGAAAAATCATGGAGTAAAGAAGCAAATTGCTTTAACTACATCATTAGCAATGCCAATGGCGATCAGTAAAAAAAAACAGGAGGGGCTAATAAATCCAGGCTGCACATTTAATTGGATTTTATTTCTACTGTAAAGGACAGTATAAGTAGAGAGACGTAATTTTAAATCATGGAACTAGGAATATGCAGATTCAGGAAGTTATCAAACAATATGAAAACTGCTACCCAATGTTCTTGGTCAAAGCCCTATCTGCAGTATTAGCATTAGAAAATTTGGAATTTTCTCCTTGTGTCGTACAGAGCTTGGGTTCCCATGTACCTCAGTGTCTGGGGAGTAGGATGACCATCTTGTTCTGGTTTGCCCTGGACTTTTCTCTGTTTTAGCTTGAAAATCCCACATCCTGGGAACCTTCTGTGTCCTCAATAAACCAGAAGATTGTCTCTCTAGCAAGGACAACTGTTAAAGTGATTAAGAACAATGGAGTTCAGGATCTTCCCTTGACCTTTAAAAGGACCACTCCAACTTAATTGCAGTATATAATAGGTTTTGCATTATATTTCAAAAATGGTTCTTAGTTTTCTTTTTTGAAGTTTGAAAATCCCTGATGTTAGTACTTGAATCCTTGTATCCACAAGAGGCAATCTGATGGAACTAAAACCAGTTTCAAAACCACATAACAACATGCTACTGATTTAATGAAGTGCTGATTATGGAGCCCTGAAGCCTGTTCTCATAAACGGGAATGGGATGTGCTTGTGACATTTGGAATGTTAAATTTTGCTGCGATGCTGGGTTTTGTGTGAACAGGGAAATGGTGCCTTGTTGCCATGGAAAATAGATATGATTACTGAAAGCCGTCTTCTCCTATAATTATTTGCATTTTCATTTAAAATAACTGAAAGATGGAGAATGAAGCAGAGAAATTTAATTCAATAAAGCTTCCAAACATGAACTTTCAGTATCTCTTCTGCAAAACGCTGTCCAAAAAGTTCAAGTTTGGAAGATTTATTGAGTTAAATTTCTCTGCTTTGTTTTTCACAGTGGTGGTTTGCAGAAGAGACACCTATGCCATTCCTATGTAAATGAAAGAAGCTAGAGGTCAGATAATCTCTTGTACCACAGACATTACAAAAGGAGTTATTTTCAAACAACTATTGAGTCATCCAAAATTTCACCATAAGGGGTTATCATTCCTCCACATTTATGAAAAATAAATTATCTGATGGCTTGATTTTTAAAAACGAAAATAATGCACTGAGTTCTTCAATGTAGACAGTGAGTAGAACAGTCTCAACTATAAACTTACTGTGCATTAAATCCCCTTTCCCTTCTGTCTCGTAGAGGGAAGAAAGAACATGAATAAAGCCTACCTTTGGTCCTCGAATAGCAATTCCCGGTTCTCCTTTAAATCCAGGCATTCCGGGTCCTCCCCTGTCTCCCTGCGTATTTCAAATAACGTTCAGTGTCAGGCTTTAAGTAGCAGGAGAAGCCATAACAGCACGAAGCACAAAAGAGATGAACCAGGTTATAAAGGCTTTGATCTATTAGTCTCTGATCTTGAGGTAGTGTCTTCTTCTAATGTATTTGAGGGGGATTGCAAATCCTAAGCAAATAAAACCTGTTGGTAAAGACTATGACAGCTGTTTAGAGGAAGGCCACTAAAATAGGTGGCTACCTAGACTCAAATACTTGGACTGTAAGAATGGGAACCTCTTAAATCTGAGTAGATTTCTTTCCTGCCAGACTTTCTGATTATTAATCCTACCTGATTCTTCTGAATAAACACAGTACATTTTTACTTGCATTAGGGTTCCAGGATTTGGTGGAGGTAGTTCATGATGAAGTGACAAGTTCAAGAGCAGAAGCTAGAAATCTGTTTTCTAATCTTAAATTTCCTGCTAGACCTTAGTTTGCTTAATTGTGAACTGTCAGGGTTGAACTAGATAATATCTTGGGGTTCTTCCAAAACTAAAATTCTAGTCCATTGGTATCATGAATTTTTTTCCCCACCCCACCTGCCAAAGATCCAAGTTTAAAATATGTATATATAAAAAATAAGTATTCTCAAGAATGCATACCTTTGGCCCAGGTGGTCCAGGAATTGATGCTCCGGGCATCCCAAAAGGGCCCATAATTCCTGGTTCACCCTAAAAAAAAAGAGCAAAATACTTACTACATTGCAAGCAAAGAAATCATATATAGGAATTATATTAGGAAAAATAGAAATGTATTCCCAGCATTTAAAAATATTATGACCTATTTCCCAGACCAATGTGAAAATATTTGAGCATCTTTGTAAACCACTACTAAAGTTTTTAATGATTAAGATTTCAGTGCCTTTAATAAATGCATTCAATTAACTTCTGAGTATTAGGAAATTTTTATCTCTTGTGTATTCTTTTATTTGCCAATAAAAATTATGCAATTCACGGTGCTTCCATTTTGTATTGTGTGCCAGGAAGCTCAGAGGGAACTATGTGTTCAATTACAAGAACTTTCTCCAGCGTAAGTTCTTGGGTACACTTGTCAGGCAAATAATGTTCCTTTTAGTTTATAACTTTTTCCTTTGTTATTTTATTTTATGGCCCATGGTGTATCAGTCTTCTATTGTATGCTATCTCACATCCCTTTTCAGAAGTAGGGAGTTTATGGTAAAAACAATGGAATTTTTAATAGAAAATTTCAAACATGTCTTTTATTTACTTATTTATTTAATTTTTTGGCGTCTCAATATTGACTCTCAATAAAGACCCAAGCAATATCTCTGTCCCACCTGGTTCTAGACCAGGATTCTCAGATTTTAGTGTAGAGAAATCATAAGAGGAATTTGGTAAAATATAGTCAGGTCTCAGCCCCAGAAACTTTAATTCGGTAGCTCTAGGGGCTGGGCCCAGGAATATGAATTTTATGAGGCACTTCTGCTGGTTCTGATATAGGTACAAATACCTCACTTAAAAACACCATCGGGGGCCTGGGTGGCTCAGTCGGTTAAGCATCCAACTCTTGATTCTGACTCAGGTCATGATCTTGTGGTTCATGAGATCAAGTCCTGTGATAGGCTTTGTGCTGACAGCACGGAGCCTGCTTAGGATTCTCTCTCTCCCTCTTTCTCTGTCTCTCCCTGATGTGTGCAAGCCCTCCCCCTCCCCAAAATAAATAAATAAACCTTAAAAAAATTTTAGAACACTATGCAAAGTAATTGTCATTAAAAGAACATGACATGTTCAAAATGACCCATTTGGGATACTAGAAGAAAATATTAAAGCTTCATGATATATTTTTATCTCATCTTTTAGATTTTCAATTATTTATGTAAATATCATAACAATATGATAGTTTATGAATAAAACTTACAATTAAAAAATAAACCTATATTGAGGTGTGGTCGAATTCATTTTTGCTAGTAGGGATTTATAATCAATCAGTTTGGGAACTACTGATGTAGGATAGGTGTGGCAAACTGCGACCTTCAGGCCAAATCCTGCCTGCTGCCATGTTTTATACAGCCATTGGCTAAAAATGGTTTTCATATTTTGTTTTGTTTCTGTAAATTGGCTCCACACCCAACATGAGAGTTGAGCTCATGACCTCGAGATCAGGAATCACATGTTCTATCAGGCATCCCAGTTTTCACATTTTCAAATGATTGTTATATAAGTGATTATGTAATATCCTCAATTTTGCCTCTTGGCCACAAGGCCTAAATTATTTACTACTTATACTTTTCCAAGAAATTTGCCTCCCCTTGCCTTAGAGATTGAGCTGTTTCCAAGTGCATGAGCTGCCCACTTGGCCCCCGTGTTTCCTCCAAGAGGGACTCCATCAATCAGATTCACCACTAAGACTCTTAGTGCCCTAGACCACATTCACCTTCAGAGCTGAGACCCTCCCACTGTGCTGATTACCCTGTATGACCCACAGGCTGAGCACACCAGCCAATCAGGGCCCAGATCGTGCCAACACATGCACACACCAGTCTTTAATTCCGAACCTATAAGGCAATGGCGCGTGACACAGTGAGGATTTTGGCAACAGACAACCACCCTGTTCAATCCTATGGCCAAGGATAAAACATCAACTCATTAAAATTCTCACTTAAACCAGAATAAACAAGATTATGCTTCTAAATTTAATCTATTCTTTTAAAATAAGAAATTATACACATAGTATAGAATTCTCTTAAAGACTGTATTAAATTGTGATTATGCTTTAAAAAATAGCAATTCTTCATCAAAAACCTCCATTTCAAAATACAGAAAAAATATTTTGAATAAGAGTAAGATATAAGGAATAACCATTATTATTAATACTAATACAACATTTTCCCTACATGGCGGCATTTCTCATCAGGTGCTTCTTGAATTACCTGGAGCATAGGGCACTTATTTACAAAACACAGATGGCTAGGACCCACCCACCTATTAAGTCACGCTATCCAGGCATGGCACCAAGAAATACAATTTAAAATTTTTTTTTAACATTTATTCATTTTTGAGATTGAGAGAGGCAGAGCATGAGCAGGGAAGGGGCAGAGAGAGAGACACAGAATCTGAAGCAGGCTCCAGGCTCTGAACTGTCAGCACAGAGCTTGATGCGGGACTCGAACTCACAGACCATGAAATCATGACCTGGGCTGAAGTCGGACGCCCAACTGACTGAGCCACCCAGATGCCCCAAGAAATATGGATTTGTAACAAGCTCCCAGGTGACACTGATGGACACTGAAGCTTAATAACTGGTCTACAGAGAATGCTTTATTTTCTACCTGCTCGTATGTGGCTGATACCATTTTTTTCCCCTTTTAGTTGTTTTTTTTAATATCTGGTCCTTGAACATGCTCCTTGTCTCCTTACAAATAGCATCTTCCTAGAAGCCTGAACTCTCTTAGGTTTGCAATTTCTGTTTCCTGACACATCCAAATGAACTCAATATTCTCTCCTGCTAAGTCAGGACACATACCTAATTGCCTGTCTCACAATTTCCTTTTCTTCATCCTCAGCACCCTGTCCTGGTCACTTTATCAGGACATATATCTCCTACTTTTCATTTCACAGTATTGATTTTTTACTCTCTGAATAGCTCCACATACTATGTGCCAGGAACAGTGCTAAGTGCTTTATTAACTCTTTCAATCTTCACAGCAATCTTAGAATAGGTACTATTTTTACTTTCTTTCTGTGATTGAAGTGATGGGCCCAGAAAGGTTCGGGGTGGGGCAGGATGAAAATCCTACTCTACCGCATTCTGAAGCCCCACTCCTCATCATCACTGTGCTGCCTTAGTCTGGAATTGTGCTGTTGTTTAGCAAAAAAGGAGGGTAGAGAATTGGTATCTCCTACAGTCATAACTTCATCCCAATTTCTGAATATTTGGTGGTAAGTTGAAAGAACTGACAAACAGATTGTCTCTAAGAATCATAAATGTTCCAGTGAAGATGACATAGTTTGTGGACTCTTTACTCCATCCTGTTTGGTCTGGAATAGTATGCTTATTCTAAAGCCTTTTTCATTTGGGAGTTCTGTTTTGTATTTGTTGAGTAGGAACCAGGGAATCCAATTTGCAGTGGAAATCTACTATTCTATTAAAACCAGACACAATTTCAATCTCCCGAGAGCACAAATGAGAATATAAGAAACATACCTTTGGCCCTTCAGGCCCTGGAAATCCCCTCTGTCCTTGATTTCCTTTGCTCCCTTTCTTCCCTTCATCACCCTGATGAAATAATTATAAAAAGACAGTTGTTGTGTTAACAAACCGTCCTCGCTCTTCTAACAACCCTATCAGGACCCCGTTATCAACCGACACTGATTTCCTAGCAATGTGTCCCAAGTCCTGCTGGGTGACATGGGATTTGTCAATGTTCTTGAGCAGATAGGGTGACTTCAGAATTGTTCAGTCTTCACCATTTATTCAATGTGATTTAATATTTTTAACAATCTAAGCTCAGTATCTCTCTTTGGGGACTTCAGTTTGAATTCACAATTCTTTTCACCGTTGGTTTATTAACAGATGCCTCTGAGACATTCACAGTTTCAGAAAAGAGAGCTACCTATGCTTTTTCAGCTTTAATGCCACTTCAGTGTTGAAACGTAAAATGAGATGTTTTCCAATATAGAGAGCAAACTGGTGGTTGCCAGAAGGGAGTTGGGTGGAAGAATGGGTGAAATAGGTAAAGGGGATGAACAGTACACTTATCTTGAGCACTGAGAAATGTATAGAATTGTTGAATCATTATATTACACACATGAAACTAACAAAACACTGTATGTTAATTATAGTTGAATGGAAAAAAAAATCTAATTTTAAAAAGAAGTGGCAACAAGGTAGTGAAGCATGAAATAGCTACACAAAATGTTACCACTGAAGGAAACCAGATTTTTCAAATCCAGCCCCATTTCTTCCTCAACGAGGAGTCTAGCTCTATCTCCCGAAGGAGACCAATAATTCTATTGGTAGAAAGATCCATGAGCATTAACCTGGAGCAGAGTTAGAAACTGCCTACTGGCTGTTCCTCAGCCTGGTTGTGTAACCTTATGCTTTTCTGAAAGAATTTTGTGACCTCCAACCAGAGAGCTCAGAGAATTACAAAGCGATCCTTAAACTAGGGCTCAGTTGCAAGGTATCCTATCTAAATGTGTGCTCAGCTCAACAAAGGAATGAATTTGGGGGTTGCAGGTGAAACTATTTAATCATTTATCAGATAAATGATTATACCACAGTTTTCAAACCTAAGCGTGTATCAGAGTCACGTGGAGGGCTTGTCACCCCACGTGGAGGGTTTGTGCTGAGCCCCACATCCACAGTTTCTGATTTAGTAGGTCTGCACTGAAACCCAAGAATTCACATTTCTGACACATTCCCAAGGTCATCAGCAATGCAGACACTCCGTTAAGAAGAGGTGAACTCCTATTACACCCACAGATTGTAATTAACTCCCCAAGGTCCGAACTAATAAAGAGCAGTGACACGGGTGATAAAAAATAACAGTTGAATGTTATTGTACCATGAACTTACTGTATCATTATCATTTGCCAATGGAGGCAAAATCTAACCCCAACTAGTTATTTTCTTCCATTCACTCCCACATTTAATTTACTGACCTAAATAACCCAGAAGATAGCAATAGGAACCCAATTAAAGGTAATAAAGTGCCAACACTGAACAAGAGCATGCCTGGGCTGTGTGATATATTCCTACCACTCTTCTCCATCACCCTCCGTAAACCACAAAACCCCTCAGAGCTACAAATCCAGAGCCCTCTTTTTCCAAAGCATTGTCCTTGCTCTATTGGTAGCATTCAACACCACCAATTGCTTTCCTCTTGAAACCCCCTCTCCTTGGTTTCCCTAACATGATAGCTATTCTGCTTATCTTCACACTATTGTGAATGTTCTTTTCCAGCTACACTACAAGGTGGGATTCAAACCTCAGCTCTCTTTCTCAGAGACATCATTCATTCTACAGCTTCAATGGTTAACTCCAAGGGTCTATTTTCCGAAAGTATATTCTAGAAAACATTCGTTTTCCTGAATGTTAATAGACAAGCATTTCTAAAAATGTTTTTGTATGATGTGAAAAAGGTATTCTCTATCAACATTCACCCACAAAAAAAGAGATCTCATAGTCTGGTAAGTCAATAAATTAAACTGTTTGAAATTCTACAAATGAATTTAAATTTCAAAGTCTTACAATTAAGGTTAAGGACTCAATTTTAGCCAATATTTGCATAAAACATAGATTTCTTAGGTTTTCAATGACCATTTTAATACAATTATAAATAGAACACTAATAATTATACAGATTTTATTTTTACTTTACTCATATGTAATTCTTCATAATCTTTATATGAACATTGATGACTATACAAAAACTGCAGGAACATCTGGCACCTTAGAGTCTGTAGGTTATGTCACTCGTGGTCTTGTCGATGAATTTGGATATTCTTATCTTGACCTATAAAGATGTTATTCAACCAGCATTTCTATAATGTGCAAAATAAACTTAGGCCAAGTTGTGAAAGTGCAACCTCCATTTAATAAGGTTGGGATTATGACTTATTTCTTATTGCTTTGTGTGAGATTCTATAAATTTTTGAAGAAAATATATAGACTTTCAAGTCTCAAGGATGTATTTCAAGGCTTCTTTCTGTTTCTAAAATGTCAATGTGGGCATTTATTGAGAAAACATGTGTTGAACTCTTCCTATTATCTGGGTCTTATGATAGATCTTAGGAAAACAAAAATGAATGATACATACTTGCTGTCTTCCAAAGGTTCCGACAAGCTAGATCCATAATTTTAAACCAGAAGTAAACGCATGTGATATAGCAGGAATACCAGTCTAACAATCAAATTTCTCCCCAGTTGTCTCCTCTGGCAATCTGCTTTCCTCAACACTTCGTCAATTCCATACCTTAGGGCCAGGTTGTCCTTTTCCAGGTGGTCCTTCTGGGCCTCTTGTTCCTGGAAGCCCTGCTTCTCCCTAGAGGAAATGACAATGATGCCTTAGCTGACTCTCCATGGACAGTTTGTGTAAGCCCACCTTGTCTCCTTTTCTGGTCAGTGGATTCTCTGCTGAGACCCTCTGAAATAAGACCTTCATTCTAGTCTTAAAATGGATTTGGAAATCTACCAACTTTAATAAATTAATATCAAGCTCTAGTTTAGCTCAGAGCCGCTGAAATATGAAAAAGTCCAATTTCTCAGCCAATTTTCAAAGACTATACTCACTTTCCTATGGCTCATCATTCACATGTGATGGTTTGGCTTAAAAAGAAAAAAAAACCGGAAAGACCTTCAGCCTTTCCATCTGCTATTTTTCTCTACTTATATTGAAAAATGAGTATTTCAAATGTCAATTCATAACACTTCAGAAAATCTTTACAATGGCCTTACTCCCTGAATGCATTTACAGCCTCTCATTTTGGAAGGGGAAAAAGTGTTTTTCTCTAAGGCTACACTCAGGTACTTTCTAGGAATCACAAAGGGACTAGATCACTGGAGGGTACCATGGTCGAAACACCAGAGAGAAAGCAGAGAGCATGAGACCCTGTTCACCCATTAAATTGGTGCTCTTCCTCTCTGAAATAAGTGGAAAAGGAATTTATAATTATGACATGTTTTAAAAAGGCTAAGCTTGTCCTGGATGGTTTACTTTGAGTTCCTGCAGGACCAAGGTATCAGTGTGGTTCAATAGTTTTTACTCTAGTCACGGAAAAACGTACTGTTGTTACCTTCTTTCCTGCAGCCCCATCCTCTCCTGGTACTCCTGGTTGTCCTGGGAGCCCTGTTGAGCCTGGCTCCCCCTGGTGGATGAGCAAAGATTTTATGTCCCAGAAATTCATATTTATCTATAAGTGTCATGTTTACCATAATTTAAATTCATATTTATGCACCACCATTTTGAGGCACTTACCAACTGTATATCTTACAATATTTGAAACAAACAAACAAACAAAAAATGGAGAAATCTGAGTAGTAACCAGTAGTCATGAAATTATTTGACCTTGGGCAAGTTACTTCAACTTCTTGGATCTGAGTTTTGGATTATGTTGTTCTGGATTGAACTGTAACCTCAAAGAAGATATGTCAAAGTCCTGACCTCTGGTACCCGTGAATGTGACATCATTTGGAAATTGGGTCTTTATAGATATAACCAAGTTAAAATGAGATCATCAGGGTGGGCCCTAATTCAATATGACTTCTGTACTTAGAAGAAGAAGCAAACGCCATGTAAAGACAGACACATGGGAAGAACTCCATGTGATGACAGAGGCAAAGACAAGAGTGGTGCCACTGTGTGCCATGGAATGCCAAGGATTGGCAGCCAGCACCAGAAGCTGGGCAGAGGCAAAGAAGGATTCTTCCTTACAGGTTTTTGAGAAAGCATGACTCTGCAGACACTTGGATTTTCAACTTTGAACCTCGAGAATTGTGAGATAATAAATTTCTGTTGTGTTGAACCACAGTGTGTGATTCTTTGTATAGCAACCCTAAGAAGTTAACATGAAAGTGAAATTTCAGCTCTAATATTCAGTACTGCTACTTGCTTTCAAGTTAATTTGTATTTAAGAATACACCCTTTAAAGTGTTTAGAGATAACATGTGCTATCTTCAAACAGTGCCAGAGTGCTTATTGCATTCATTAACAGCAAAAATATTAAAAATAAATGAAAGTCATTTCACCTAACTTAGCTAAAAAAAAAAACAAACAAACTCGTGAAGATAAAAGCACAGTAAACCTAAAATTAAGTAGAAGGATATGGTAAGGATAAGAGCGGATAGTAATAAATTTGAAAGCCAAAAGTAAGAAAAGTAACAAAATTAAAGGGTATTACCTTTAAAAACTAATAAAATAAATAAGCCTCTACTAGCAGGAATTACTAATACTAAAAATAAAAGTCATAGTTAAACAGTATTAAGAGTTAAAGGGAAATATAACTATATACATATAATAAAAATTTTAGAAAAATTTTCATGACAATTTCAGACAAATGTATTGGACAACATTAATAAATAATCTTTAAGAAAAATATAAATCACTTAAATGACATAGGAGAAACTGACAAGCTAAATGAACGAGAAGCATCAAAAAATTGAATCAGTAATGAAAATCTCTAACTTCTTTTCCTTCTAAGATCACAGGCTTCGTTGGCTTAACAGTCAAGCCTTATAAATTCTTTAACCTTTGAAGAACAGATATTCCCTATCTTATACAAATAGTTGTGAAAAACAGTAAAAGAAGGAAGTCTACCCAATTTATTTCACAAGGGTAGTAAAACCTTAATTAAAGTCACACAATAATAGGATGACTAAACTACATTGTAGACCAGACTAGCTATGAATATAGATATAATGTAAATTTCCAGTCAAAATGCAGAATTAAGGGCCAGATTTAATTTCCTCCCTGACACAACTAAAAACCAGACAAAATATATAGAACAGTATCCTTCAAAACATTAGACACCAGTAATGAAGGATAATAATACCGGGGAGCAGGGAAAAAAATTATGTAAACACTACACTTTCTCCAGTTTGCTGCCAGGGTAGTTTCCAGGCCATGGTGTACAGAAGGAGAATCTGGAGAAAGTTCAGAAATCTCTCCAATTTCAGGAGACAATGGTAGGAGTCTGGGTAAGCCAGGTATCAAAAATTCACAGACTAGATTACCTGATAGGAAGAAGGTACACAGAACAATGAAGCTCTGAGGAGTGTCCCCCTCAAATATTCAAGTAAATACTGTTCAGCACAGTGTGACAAAACTACCTGACTCCCAGAAAACAACCAACTGAAAAGAGTATAAAGAACTGGCAGCAGACCAGAAACGGTGCCTGGTTCCAGTGGCAAAAAAGGAAATCTCACAATTCTGAGGGCATGTATTAGAGTTCTAGAAAAGATCTTGCTTCAGTAGTCAGGAAAAATGAACCCTAGACTAAATGCCACCCCAGTCCTACCTAAGAAAGCTTAAAAGCAAGACCAAGAGGTTCAAGCTGTTTTAAAGTGACTTAAAAGAATCCATGACAATGCATAGAAATACAGAGATATGTATAGGAATACAAAAACGTCTAGCCCCCCAAAAGGTAAAATTTATGAAGTTTGGATCTAGCCAAAAATTATCAGGAATTCAAAGAAACTAGGAAAAAGCTGACCAAAAAAAAAAAAAAAAAGACACAGGTGATAGAATTGGTAGGTAAGGACACTGAAACAGTTATTATACTGCATTCTATATGTTCAAGAAACCAAAATAAAGTTGAAATACATTAAATAGAGACAGGAAGGTAGAGAAAAATACAAATTGAACTTCTAGAGTTGAAAATTGCAAAGTAGGAGATGAAGAGATACACTGGATAAAATTCAAAGCAAATTAGACATCACAGAAAATCAATGAACTGAGAGACATAGCAATGAAAACTATCTTAAATGAAGCAGAGAGAATAGAGACTGAAAAGGAATGAGCAGAGCATCAGGAAAACAGCCAAATATAAGTAAAATGGAGATTCCTGGATGATGACAGACAGTGGGAAATATTTTGAGAAACAATGGCCTAATGTTTCCAAATTTGATGAGATCACTAACCTACAGATCCAAGAAAATCAATGAACTGCAAGCACAAGAAATATGAAGAAACAAAACTAAGGCACATTGTAATCACAGGGCTCAAAACTAGTGATACAGAGAAAACCTAAAAGGTAGCCAGAGAAAAGAGACATATAGAGAAACAAATGTGTCGATTCTAAGAGATTTCTCATCAGAAACAATGCAAGTGAGAAGACAGTGGAACAACATCTTGAACATACAAAAAGAAACAAAACAAAAACAGCCATCAACCTAGAATGCCATACCCAGTAAAAATATGGACAAAATAAAGACTTTTTTGAAAACAAATGTGGCAGTTTCTTGAAAAGCTGAGTAGATACCTACCATATGACCTAGCCATTTCACTCCTAGGCATTTATCCAAGAAAAATGACAGCATATGTCTATACAAAGACATGTACATAAATGTTCATAACAGCTTTATACTGTTACTGTATACTATCCCAAATCTGGAAACAACCAAGCGCCCACCAACATGTGACTAGATGAACAAATTATGGTATGTCCATACAGTAGAATACTATTCAGCAATAAAAAGAACAATAAAAAAAGAAGCTGTTCATAGATGTTAAACATGGATCTCAAAGTAATTTTGCTGAGTAAAAGGGAAGACAGAAAAAAAAGCTTACACGATATATTATTCTATTAATATAATATTTGAGGAAATGCAGACTAATCTATAATGACAGAAAGCAGATCAATAGTTACCAGAGATTGCAAAGCAGATCAGTAGGAGAAGTTAGGGAGGGATGGAGGGATGGTATTACAAAGGGACACATAATAATTTTGGGGGTGGGGGATGATGGATACTTTATTTGGTTTTGGTGATGGTTTCAAGAACATATACATACGTTTTATCAAAGTGTACACTTTAACCATGTGCCTTTATTGTATGTCAACTATGCAATAAATGGAATTGTTTAAAATGGATGAAAAAAATCCTGAATAAAAGATTAGTCGATTAAATTGCTATTATAAAAAAGTTATACATCATGATCAGATGGGTTTATCTCAAGAATGCAGAATGGTTCAATGCCTAAAAATTCTGGAAATGCAATATACTACTATTAACAGGTTAAAAGGGAAACATAAAACAATTATCTTAGTAGAGGCAGAATCTGATAAAATCCAATACTCATAATTAATAAAGAACTTTTGGTACAACTGAAACAGAAAGTAATTATCTTAACATAATAGAGGTTGTCTATCAAAACCCTACAATAAATATCCCACTTAAAATTGAAATTTTAGGGGTGCCTGGGTGGCTCAGTCAGTTGAGCATCTGACTTCAGCTCAAGTCATGATCTCGAGGTTCTTGGGTTCAAGCCCCCCATCAGGCTTTGTGCTGACAACTCGGAGTCTGGAGCCTTCTTCTGATTCTGCATCTCTCCCTCTCTCTCCCTCTCTCTCTCTGCCCCTCCCCCACTTGTGCTCTGTCTGTCTCTCTCTCTCTCTCTCTCTCTCTCTCCTAAAAATAAACATTAAAAAAAAAAATTTTAAGTGAAATTTTAGAAGCGCTTCCTTTGAAGTCACTTCTTTTACACATTGCACTGGAGGTCCTGTCAGTGTATAATTTTTAAAAATAAATAGGAAAAAAGCTAAAAAGAAATAGGTAAAACAGTTTTTATTTTCAGACAATATGATTACGTACACAGGGAATAAAAAACGAAGACTTTGTAAACAATTAGAAACAATAAGAGGAAGGTGCCTGGGTGGCTCAGTCGGTTGAGCATCTGACTCTTGATTTCAGCTCAGGTCATGATCTCACAGTTTGTGAGATGGAGCCCTGCATTGGGCTCTGTGCTGACAGTGTGAAGTCTGCTTGGAATTCACTCTCTCCTTTCTCTCTGCCCCTTTCTTCGCGTCCTCTTGCTCTCTCTCTCTCTCTCTCTCTCTCTCTCTCAGAATGAATAAATAAATAAACTTAAAAATAGAAATAAAAGATACTGTCAGGTGCCTGGATACAAAAATCAATACACCGAAAAACAAACAAGGCCACCAACAAAATAATACTTTTCCTGTAGACCTGGAATAGCTAATTAGAAGATGTAGAAAAAGAAAACAATTCACAATTGCAAAACATTTCTCCAATGTACTTTTTAAAAAATGTGTATTTATTCTTGAGAGAGAGACAGAGTGCAAAGTGAGGAGGGCAGAGAAAGGGAGACACAGAATCCAAAGCAGACTCCAGGCTCTGAGCTGTCTGCAGGGAGCGGAGCCCGAAGCGGGCCGAACCCACAAACTATGAGATTACAACCTGATCTGAAGTCCAACACTTACCTGACTGAGGCACCCAGGATCCCCTCCAATGACCATTATAACTGAAAAACTACAAGATCTATATGGATAAAATGACAAATATTTTTCCCAGAAAATTAGTTTTACTCTGTGGTTTGAAAGACTCAATATTTAAATTTTTTTCAATGTTTTATTTATTTTTGAGAGAAAGAGAGAGACAGAGAGCAAGTGGGGAAGGGCAGAGAGAGAGGGAGACACAGAATCCACAGCAGGCTCCAGGCTCTGAGCTGCCAGCACAAAGACATGGGGCTCAAACCCATGAACTGTTAGCTAATGACCTGAGCCAAAGTCAGATGTTTAACTGACAGAGCCACCCAGTCGTCCCTGAAAGATTCAATATTTAATATGAAGGTTCAATGCAACGCTAGTAGGAGACTCCAATGGGATATTTTGTCAAATTTGACAAGTCAATCCTGAAATGAGTATGTTAGATTCAGGAATAACCAGGAAAGAAATTGGGAGTATTTTCCCTGTTGATGATAAAACTTATAAATCGATTTTATATATAAAACTTATATAATCAAGACAGAGATGTAATAGCTCTGAGAGATAAATAGACAAATGGGGCAGAATAGAGAACTCAGACACTGATCCTCACACATAGAGAGCTTGACGTATGACATAGGTGGAGTTACAAATCAGTGCAGCGAAGACAGACTGCTCAGTAACTGATGTGGTGATAGCTGGTTATCTGTATGGGGAAGAAAAAGATCACCACGTTGCCCCATATACAAAAAATAAACTGTAGTGGAATAAAGACTAAATACCTAAATTTTAAAAAACAAAAACACACCAAGTTTTAAGAAGAAAATACATGAGGATCTTTATGACTTTGGAGTCAAGAAATGTATAATATTCAGAAAGCTGAGACCATAATGGGATAGAAATACACCAAAATTTAGGACTTCTGTATACTAAAAGGTACCCCGTAAAAAAGACAAGCCATAGCCCTGGAGGTGATATCGGCAACCTAAACAACAAAGAATTAATATCCAGATACAGAAAGAGCTATTAATATAAAAGGAACACCAAGCCTTTAAAAAAATGAATATCTACAGAAATTTACAAAAGAGGAAAGCTGAAGGTCCATTAAGCACACAAAAACTGTTCAAACAGTTACCAGGGAATAGAAATTAAAACAATGAGATCTATCATACACACTTCCTGTTGGCCAGAAGGTAGAGAAAGGAGCATTGTCATATATTGCTGGAAGGAGGGCAAATGGGCAGAGTACCCATCATCCATTTTGGACAGGATTTTCACAATGTCAGACGTGAAAACTTGCCTATACTCTATGATCTTCCAATTCTGCTCATAGTGTTTATCACCTACTAGTAAGAGAAGCTTGCAGTCTAACTTACACGAAAGGAAACTTGTAGAATGCTTATGGCAGCATTGTTGGCAAAGGCGAAAAATGAGAAACAATTTAAATGTCAATCAATAGGAAAATGGATACATTTTAAATGAGATATTTTTATACAACAGACTACCATAGACAAAGAAAATGAGTAAATTAAAGGTATAGGAAAACAAATAAGACATGAGACTGAATACAGATATATGGCAGAATGATACATTATGTAAAGTTCAAGAACACACAAAAGATATATGTGGTTTATGGATAAAAACATATGTGGGAAAATTATAAAAACTTTGAAAGAATGATAAATACCCAAGTCATGAAAATAACACATCAGGGGAGGGTGGGGAGGGGCCATGAGATTGAGGGGCACAACCAGAGGCCTCTACATATATCTGTAATGCTTCTTCTTTTTCTTTCTTTTTTTTTTTTATAAAACGCTATTTTAAAAAAATTTTTTAGTTTATTTCTTTATTTTGAGAGAGAGAGAGAGGGAGCGAGCACAAGCAGGGAGGGGCAGAGAGAAGGAGAGACAGAATCCCAAGCAGGCTCTGCACCATCAGTGAGATCATGTGAGATCATGACCTGAGCCAAGACCAAGAGTCAGATGCTTAACCAACTGTGCCAACCAGGTGGCTTCTTCTTAAAAATAATGCTTTTAATGCTTCTTCTTAAAAAATAGCTAGCATGAATAAGGCAAAATGTTAACATTGGATAAAGCTGGGTTGTGGAATACATGGGTGGGTTTGTTTGTTTGTTTGTTTTGCATTATTCTCTGTACTATTGAGTATGTTTGAAAGATTTCCTTTTCTGAAGTGAGAGAAGCTTAAGATTGTTCATCTAGTTAGTGGCAAAACTGGGATTTAGACAAGGAGTCTAACTGCTGAGCCTTACTATCCTACAGTGCCTTTCTGAAATTGGCACATGAATGATGTAATATGTGTATATACAGATCTGTACACTACATAGATGTATGGTGATATATGTAAGTCACACTTAGCACTTAGCACATTGGGTGGCACATCAAAACCATTCAACAAATGGCAACTATTATAACCATTGATTTATATTAGTAATTGCTATTTATATTGGTATGTTTTGTAGCCTTTGTAATTGTATGTATATGTATATGTAATGTGTATATTCTTCTAGACCCACATCTTACACATCCCAAATACTTATACAAACAGTGACCATGTCAGCAGAAACAATGATGGAGTTTAATCCTCAGTGTGGCTAGCCAGGTCCTATATGCCTTCAGGATTACTTCTAGAAATTGTGAAGGGCAAAGTAAGAATTCATTCATTTACTTAACAGCATTTATTGAGTACCTATCATGTCACCAAAACTGGGGATCCACTAACAAACAAGACGAAAAAAGAAACCAGGTCCCTGCCACAGGTGAGAAGCACTATTTAATAGTGTAGCGTAAAGCAAGCCAGATACGTGATTGTAAATTTTCTAGTAGCCACATTTACAAAATTAAAAGAAACAGGTGAAAATCATTCTACTAATGCATTTTACTTACTTTTTTTTTTTTTTTTTTAAATTTTTTTTTCAACATTTTTTATTTATTTATTTATTTTTTTGGGACAGAGAGAGACAGAGCATGAACGGGGGAGGGGCAGAGAGAGAGGGAGACACAGAATCGGAAACAGGCTCCAGGCTCCGAGCCATCAGCCCAGAGCCTGACGCGGGGCTCGAACTCACGGACCGCGAGATCGTGACCTGGCTGAAGTCGGACGCTTAACCGACTGCGCCACCCAGGCGCCCCGCATTTTACTTACTTTAATGGATCTGAAATTTCATCACTTGAATATGTAATCAACATGCAAATATAATGACATAGTTCACATTCTTTGTGCTAAGCTTGGTAACCTAGTGTGTATTTCACACTTATCCCACATCCCACTACACACTCAACATGTTTCCAGCATTCAGTAACCATGTGTGGCCAGTGGCTGCAATGTTGACCAGGGTCTTTTGTGAGCGGATTAGTCAGATGAGAAGCAATTCAGAAAGCATGCAAGTTGAGGTAAGTGGTAAAAGCAAAGGAAAATGCAGGCTGAGACATAAAATAACTGGGTAGTAGGAGTGGGGTAGGCATACTTTAGGCTTAAGGAATGACTTTCTGAAGAAGTAGCTTTTGAGCTTGCACCTGAAACACAAGCCAGCGGCAAGCAAGATGAGGAATGTAC
This sequence comes from Neofelis nebulosa, assembly GCF_028018385.1. Lineage (NCBI taxonomy): Eukaryota > Metazoa > Chordata > Mammalia > Carnivora > Felidae > Neofelis > Neofelis nebulosa. The sequence continues at coordinate 68,627,639 of NC_080785.1, read as the reverse complement.
CCTTTGCTGCAATCCTACCGTGCTAGGTGCCCTGTTTTACAATAGGACAGGCAAGAATGTTCTTAAAGAATCAATCTGTGCCAGAAGAGGGCCTCTGATGCTAATAAATATATGAATAAAAAAACAGATAGCGGTTGTTAAAATAAACTAAGATTTTTGGTTCTTCTTAAATGATAAGAGTTACACTGAGCATCACTTTTCCGAACAAATATTCTCCTCTGGTGAAATAACAGATGACACATGCATGATCTGTATTGCATTTGGATATGAATGAAACTTCACATAATATGACATAAATTATCTAAGTGCTTCTGATTGGGATGGTCAGCTCACCTTTGGGCCTTGTACTCCAATTCCCACTGGCCCTCTAGGACCTGTAGCTCCTGTTTGGCCTACTTCTCCCTAGTGAGGAAAGAGTATTTGAAGAGTATATGACTACAACAGTAAAAAAAAAATAATATATTCCTGCCTTAAGAGCTAAGTGCTCTCTTACAACAACACAATAAGATAAAACAGAGCTTTATGTCCTCAATTCATATATGTGTTTGAATATATATATAGTAAATATATATTGATTATATTATTAATATCAATGCTCACAATATGTTGTAATGTAAAATATGAAAATATGTGAATATATTATGTTTTTAAGTATATGTTTCTATGTAATTCAAATATACATATGCATATATATATATATATATATATATGCCTAAAATCCCTTCAGGTAGATGGAGTTTTACCAAATTTGGAATATATAATGGGCTGGCTTAAAATACAGGCTAAGTAGCATACTTAAAAGGTGGAGGGCACCTGGAATATAGGCAGTGTTACATTCCACATCAACTAAAATTGACACATGAGAAGCCCAAGTGACTGCTAATCAAGGGTAATATCGTGAACAGACAGAATGACCTGAGCTTCCAATGGTGAGCCCAGATCAAAAGTCTCAAGGACAGTAACTTTATGCCGTCAAGTGCTTCTCACAGGGGAATCTCTAAGGAGTGTACTGGAAGGTGACTACTCTCAGAGGAGTATTTATTTAATGATCATTAGTGACCATTTGAAGCAACATTAAGTATAGCTAGTTAAATAATAAGTGCCATGCCTCTCCCTAAGGATAAATAATAGCTGTTAATTTAGGACATAATAAGATTCCCATGTTCACAGAAAAGTTTTATGTATTTCTGACTCCATATCTTTAATTAAATGTTTCAGGAGTTTGACCTATTGTGGGAGTGTTGGTCAGAATGAATTAGCAAGCCCACAGGTGGCCTCTACTGACAATCCTCCTTGAATTGCTAGAATAGGATCTCTTGAGAAAACGTAATAAACCAGTAAATTAAGATTGCATAAATAAATGTGTCTAAGAGCATAAAGAATACACATTACCTTATCTAAACCATCAGGAATATCCATAATGTTTTGCATTAAGTAGAAATCTGATGTTTAAGTTCATTTCATCTACTGCTTTCCCAATGCACTGGCTCCTGACCAGGAAACAACAATAGACTATGGATGTACTAAACTCTGCTTTCATTTAGAAAGTTACCTTGGAGAAAGAAAGAAAGAAAGAAAGAAAGAAAGAAAGAAAGAAAGAAAGAAAGAAAGAAAGAAAGAAAGAAAGAAAGAAAGAAAGAAAGAAAGAAAGAAAGAAAGAAAGAAAGAAAGAAAGAAAGAAAGAAAGAAAAAGAGAAAGAAAGAAAGAGGAAGAGAGAGAGAGAAAGAGAGGAAGAAAGGAAGGAAAGAAAGAAAAGAAATAAAAAGAAAAGAAAGAAAGTTACCTTAGAACCAGGTGAGCCTTGTCCTGGGGGCCCTTGTGGACCAGGTGGACCCATAGGACCTTGGATTCCCTTTAAAATAAAATGTTTAAAAATAGTATTAGTGAAATTCAGAAATTTGGATAAGACTAGTTTCATATCCTCTAACATGAAATTTTAGTTCACATCACATAATACATTACTCATCCTCAATATTTGTTGAATGGCATGGCAGAGGCTGCTAGTTGAACCATAATATGCATTCTCCCCTTTATCCATAGTAAAAGAATTTTAGCTGACCTGCATGGCTGCCTAGAATAATGACCATATTTCCCAGTCCCTTGTGCAGATAGGCATTGGCATATGGACTGGATTCTGGCCAATGGGATATGAATGGAAGTGATGTGTGCAATTTCTGATTCATGACAAAAGAGGAAGTATGCCTTCCCCTTCCATGTTCCCCTGCCCCAGTGGCTGAAGTGAAGACATACTGGTTATTGTGGATCCTGTGGATGAGGAAAGTACCCTTGGAAGGGCAGACTCATAAGAATGAAGAAGACTGAACCCCTGAAGACCCTGATGAGCAGAGCCACCACACCAGCTTGGAGTTGCAAATAAGAGAAACAAAATTCCGTCTTGTGAGCTTATTTCACATGTCAGTCTCATGCAGGCAAACCTATATTCTAGTTGCATCAATGAAAATATATCAGGATATTAAGTTGAAAGTTTGGCCATAGGCTCTAAGAAGCAATAGCCTATAGACATCAAATTGAAGAATGTTCAAACACTAGACTCTCACTCACATTGTGGATATAAAAAGGGGAAAGAGGATTTAATAAGTTCTTCTTTGGAGAAAGTAGTCTTACAAAGCATTTTCTTTGCAGAAAATGATAGGGATTTGGGTTGCTTCCCTCTTTAGCCTATTCTAGAGAGGGAACTTCAGTGAAACCACTTATTGACCTTGATTTTTGCTTTGGGGACACAAGGGACCTTTGTCTGCCTCATACCTGGGAGAGCTAAAATGGACTATGATGGTCAAGAGGGGCATGGGTGGTGTCGGCGGGGGGGAGCAATCAGCCCATCCATCCAGGGTCTGTCAGCACAAAGGCCACACCAGTTTTTTTCTGTGGACCAGATGTACTCTAGATGAGAGACAGGGTTGGCCTGGAATTGTTTTGAATCCTGGCCAAGAGGACCTGGAGGAGCTGTGGAACTCCAACAGAGAGAGTCAGTATTAAATGAACCCCCAGAAAAGCAGAGGTTGATGGGGAGAAATGACTGCAGCAAGAGAGTTCTTCATCCATGTCCCAAAAGTGGCAGTCACAGGGGCAAGGCAGGAGCCCCACAAGGAAACTTAGTGTCAAACATCTGTCAAGACCAGAGGATCCGAAGCCATGTGACAACAGACCAGCCAGGAAAGAACCTCTGTGGCCTCCCCCCTCTACCCTCATCCTTGACTCAGCCTGGGAGGGATGAGAAGCACGATCCCTCCCATGGACCACAGGCTCTCCCTACAGCTCATACCAGATGAATGAAGATTAAAAGGAAAATTAACATATTGACTAGATAATTTGCATTACATAATTAAAACTGTGATTTACAACTTAGAGGTGACACAATAAGTTTTATTACCTAAAAGTGATAAGAAAAGACTGAGGTTTGTTGGTAATTTCTTCCAGAAAAAGAAAAAAACTTTCCCCACTGGAAAATATTTAAGGGATGATGAGGAAAAAAACTAAAATTTTATTTCACTTACACCTCACAAGCCATGCTTGTATAAATAATGGTTATAGATACATGATTGGTTTGTTACAAATGGCATCCCCTTTTCTCCAGCTGGATGATACAATTGCTGTTTATTTTTTAATTATAAACACGATTCCCCTTTTCTCTGGTTAATGAAGATGAGGCAGTGTAAACAATTTAAGAAAGCTAAGGTTATTATAATAAGGAATTAAAATGTTATTATTAGAAGGAATCATTTACAATAGCATGTAGCTATTGTATACATACAATATTGTATACAATATTGTATACAAGTAGCATGGTATGTGACAAGGAACCAAAAAATTTGAAGGGTTATGTGCACTTATGTGTATGTGGTTATTTGTATTTCACTCCAATTTGTAACAGAGTTGAAGTTGTCAAGCCTCCAAACATTTAATGAAAATCTGCCGGCCACTTGAGTCATATTATAAACATGTTCCTGAAAACAAGAATTCCCTCCAAAACAGATGAGTGGGAAAATTCATTTCTATAAGAGAATTAGGGAGATCTAGCAACAATCATTCCGTGGGTAAACATGTTCAATTAAGGATAAGAAGAAAAATGAATAACTGTATAAATGGAGGTTAAATGTAAGTAGGATTTAAATCATTTGTCTTAAAAGGGCAAACACACTCTTTTCTTATTTAAAGCAGTTTGTAAATAACACATTCTATTCAATCTCCTACTGATAGGGGTCAGCTCCTTATAGATAGGTGTACTTTAAAAGTTATCTTCTCTTGGAAAAGGAGAGAAAGGGGTGAGAAAACAAAAGAAGTCAGAGATGTTTTTTAACCTGAAGCACAACAACATCCACCAAGATCCAGTAGTAAAGGCAATAGGAAGTTGCAGGTGGGAGATCCAGGATTTACAGGCCATCTGGAAAGATTTGGCTTTTTTTGGACCTCATTTTCAGGCCTATTAGTGGTAACTCAGCACCAGGACCACAAGACTCAGGAAGCAACACGACTGTCCAGTCACATCCAGGACCAGAATGTAAGCCTGTATGAAATTGGCAAATAAACTACAAAGTGTGAGACTGCTTGATGCCATAGTCAAACCATAATCCTTATGTAATCAAAATATCCAGCTCTTAATTATTATCTAAATACTTATATACAGGGGCGCCTGGGTGGCTCAGTCGGTTGAGCGCCGACTTCGGCTCAGGTCACGATCTCGCGGTCCGTGAGTTCGAGCCCCGCATCGGGCCCCTGTGCTGACAGCTCAGAGCCCGGAGCCTGTTTCGGATTCTGTGTCTCCCTCTCTCTGACCCTCCCCCATTCATGCTCTGTCTCTCTCTGTCTCAAAAATAAATAAACGTTAAAAAAAAAAAAAATACTTATATACAGACTTATCTTGGCTTTTCCTGCATCTTAACCTTCCTAATGTATTACACTAGGATTTTTACAAAGAGAAAGGAAATGGAAAGAGGAGTTATATCCAGATTTAATGTTGCTTAGATTAACAATAACAACAACAAAAATACTAATTAATTACTAGATGTTTAGAAATAAACCCAGAGTTAATGTCAACAATGAGATTTGGAATTATCCTTTTTTAATCCTCTTTTCCCATTGTCCTAGATAAGGGAAGCACTGTTCATTCTCTAGGCAATGGAATAATTCAAAACTTAATCATAAATCTTAATCAACAGATTGGCTACTTTCTATGCAGGAGGACATTCAGCATAAATTTGGATTTGTTCGTCACGTTGATCAAATGAGATTCTGTAGGTAGATAGTACTATTATATTATCTTTGTATTACTCAGATCTAACAAAATTGCCCATCTTTTCCAAAAGTTATGGTCAGAAGATTTGGGAAGCAGTTCCAGCCGTGAATGTAGAGACATCCTCAGAGTGCTTTCCTTTCTTCTGACCGAGGGAGGCCAAATGTTATTTATAAACCCTCTCTGTGATTTGCTTCTATTCAGGAACAGTACCCCTTAAATTAAGTGGTTACCTCTGATTCTGGTGCTGGTTTTAAGTTTAATACTTTTTTAAGATTGGTACATGGCTGGGGAGTAGGAAAGACTACTCTATTGGCATTGGGAGAAAGTGGGATCTAATCATTCACAAAGCCTCAAGGGGAAAATACACAAACCCACAGGTAAATAAACCACTGCTCCTAAGGAAAACTAAAAATATAAACTCAATCTGAAACTCTTATCCTGTTAATTAGACATGAAGGTTAAAAGTCACAGCTCCAAGAAGCACACATTTTATTTTTTAAGTCTTTGGAAGTTCTAGAAAATAAAATCTCATAGAACCATCTTTTCCTTCCCCACACTTACTTTTGGATGTACATCCCCTTGTGCTTTGACTATCAAATATACTCAGAGGTGTTTGCAGGACTGGCTTTCAATGAACAGTAGGATTTGGCCAGAATGTTCCATACTGAAAGGAAAGGGAGAAGGCTTGGATTACCTGTTCCCCTTGACTCCCAGTTCCGGGGATGCCCATTGGCCCTTGGGGTCCCGCAGGTCCCAAATCCCCCTGTGTTGAAAATAAGAGAGAAATATAACAATAAACCTCATTCTTTCATACTTTGCTAATCTTGAATTATGCTGAATTGAAATCCATCTATAGCATAAAATGGTTCAACATAAAAAGTTAGAAAACTCTTTCTTTTAAACAGTTTATGGTTCAAGTTTGCCAAAGTAGTGAATGCTAGTTTCACTGTTTAGTCTAAATTGGTGACTATTTGCACCTGTTTGTATTTATCAGTCATTTTTCTCACAGGAACACAAAATTCCTAAATGGTTGTTATAATGACACAACTGCTTCCTGTTAGGATTATAACAAATATTTAAATGTATAATATTCATTGGGTACAAGAAAATCAGGATTTGAGAGAGAACTTGAAGAGAAATGTTTCAAAATTATCTAAATACCTTTCCCCTCCACATCTTATAAAAATATGCTTTAAAAATTAAGAAGTTATTTAAGGTAAATGCAACAGAACTGAAGAACCTCACCTTTCCTTTCTCCGAAATAAATTTGGGAAGCAAAGTGAGAGTTATCAGCAAGAAGAACACTATCATTCATTCTTTGTGTGTTTCAGCAGGTACCCGTGAGTGCCTATTATGTGCTAGGAATTATTCCAAACGCTGGGGAAGCAACAGTGACCTAAGCAGCCAAAAATCTCTGTTCTCATGGAGCTTACATTTTAGTGGGAAAAACAGAAGACAGTAAACAGGATAGATAAAATAAGTAATATGTTAAAGAATGATAAGTGCTAAGCAGAAAGCTAAATCAGGGAAGGGGGGGGACAGCTACAATTTTGCATAAAGTGGCCAGAGATGACCTCACTGGAGACAGAAAATGAATCCAGTAGAAACATAGAAAAAAAGCATTCCAGGCAGAGTAAACATCCACTGCAAGGATGATGATGCCGGAACAGCCCAGAACAGCAAAGACACAATGTGTTGCATATTTTATCTTATTTTTTATTTTTATGTTTTTAAGGCAGGCTCCATGCCCAATGTAGGGCTTCAAGTCATAACCCCTGAGATCAAGAGTCGCATGCTCTATCAACTGAGCCAGCAGGCCCCCCAGATATTCAAATGTCAGTTGTAAATAGGCTATATCAAGGTCCATAAACTTTTTCTTACAAGGTTGGATAGTAAATATTTTATTCTCAAGGACCGTAATAAGGTCTCTATCATAATTAACGAATGCTGCTTTGGTAGTGCAAAAGCAGCCCCAGCCAATACCTAAATGAACAGGTGTGCCTGTGTTCTAAAAACACTTTATTTATAAGAACAAGCAGCCAGCCCTAGTTTGCCAGTACCTGGGCTAAATAAATATGTTTTTATAAACAAATTTGTATCATCATTAGTAAATTAAACTAAACTCATGGAACCATAGTTCTGTTGTACTCAGTTCTCACTGCTCCAAAGGAAGAAAGAGCATCTTTACATGTTTTTAGGAGCTAGAGCTACAACCAGGGCTGAGCGATTCAAGCCAAGAACTGTATTACAGCTAAAATTGGTATAAGTCACTTTTTACCAGTATCTCTGCTATTTAAATACAGATATGTGGAAGAGACAGTTACCAGTAAATAAAAGAAATAAGTAATTCAAAACTGAAACACAAGACCCAAGATAATCATGAATCTAAGTCATTATTGTAATATATAAAATCTGATGGCATGCTTAGAAATTAACATACATGACTCCAAATTGATATGAATTCTGTTTTTTGCGCATTTCTTATATCCTCTCCCCCCTCTGCAGCTTTCTGTTCCCTCTGGTCTGTTGGGCCTTGTCAGCCTCCAGCAGCTTCTATCAGCAGCCTCAATACCACTTCTAATCTGGGGACAATCTGTAGCTATTTTAAAGAAGACAAGTAACTAGTGAGAAAGAGACAAGCAATGGCAGGTAGGCCATGGTGTTGTGTTGAACATAAACGGTTTTGCAGGCTACCAGTATCAGATATGAACATTTTATGTAGTGAACCAAGACAAAAGCAAGAGGAGTCTATAGCCATGTCTGAACACAGACAAAAACAAAAAACAACATCCAAACAACCCATTCCTGGACAAATGATCACACATCCCCCTATTTGAGCTAAAATGAATGGCTATTTCTTTACCAATTATAGCTAAACCTGACTCCATTTTTCCCACCTCCTAGATAAGACTCATTAAAACATCCAATCTTAAAATTACCTCACCTTAAAATTACCTGCAGCGTCCAATCCAAACCCAACCTGTACTTTCTTGGACACTCCCCAAATCACCTAACACAAGCCCAAGTCCTATAAAGAAAACTTTCATCTTCTTACTGAGTAGTGATGGGTTCCCCATGGTATGTGGTCTTCCTCACTGTAATGAGTCTATAAAACCTAACTTTGTTCAACTATAGGTGGATCCCTGTTGGTCCTTGTAGGAGGGCACCAACGCTAGGTTTCTTAAATGAGTTCTCTTATTTTAGTCCCATTCTTTTAAAATTTTTTTTAACGTGTATTTATTTTTGAGACAGGGAGAGACAGCACGAACAGGGGAGGGTCAGAGAGAGAGGGAGACACAGAATCAGAAACAGGCTCCAGGCTCTGAGCTGTCAGCACAGAGCCTGATGCGGGGCTCGAACTCACGGACCGTGAGATCATGACCTGAGCTGAAGTCGGATGCTTAACCGACCGAGCCACCCAGGCGCCCCAGTCCCATTTTTTAAAGTTTATTTAACTTGAGAGAGAAAGCAAACATGAGCGGGGGGAGGGGCAGAAAGAGAGGGAAAGAATCCCAAGCCAGACACAGGGCTCAATCTCACAAACCATGAGATCATGACCTGAGGTGAAATCAAGAGTCGGATGCTTAACTAACCGAGTCACACAGGTGCCCCAGTAATATTTTTTTGAGTGAGCATCTAAGGATGGACATGCACTTTCTGTAATAGGTCAAGTAAATATGTTTTTAAAAACTATTTTCTTTACTAAGAAGGGGTCTGTTTTGCTCATGTTTGTCTACAAAGCTGGTTGGCTGAAGATAGTTTTACTGGAAGTCAAAACCCAAATAAATGAGCCATTACTGTAAATATAAATGATGGGATTTTTCAAATCATAATTCATCCCACATAACAATAAACCCTGCATATACTTGATTCATAATAACCTGGATCCCTGTGTGATATGGTTGTCAGGTTGAATACAGTTCATAAATGTACATGCATAAAGAACAATGAATAAAAATAATTACACTGGTGCATTTTTCCTATCATATACTCCATATGCAGTACCTTGTCCCCTTTGATTGACAGGCCTTGTAATCCCTGTGGGCCAATTGGTCCTTCAGAGCCTTTTTCACCCTAAAAATATATATGGGAGGAATATCAGTATACTAATAAAAATCAGGATTTAAAAACAGTTGAAGCATCCAAAGCATCCAAATTCACTATTCGCTGCAAATGGGTCATTCTAGCGGACCCCAAGATTTGTAACTTGCAAAATACACATCATTAGGTTTAATACTATTAAACAGGAAGGAATCTATTCAAACAGAACATGTACGCAGCATCACTAACCTTGGAAAAGAACTCCATTCCCAATATAATCAGAAATATCTAGAAATGGGGGGCCTAATTAATCATATAGCACAACAAACTGAATCAATCCTCTGCTCCCTCAACACTGATGCAGCTATAGGTCCATCACACAATGAACATTTGTCTCTCATATTAGAATATGAACTAACACTTGCTTGTACTGAATTACTTGTCATATGTTTTATATCATAATTTATAAACATTCATTGAAAATTTTGTGTGTGTGTGTGTGTATTTTTTAATATAATTTATTGTCAAATTGGTTTCCATACAACACCCAGTGCTCATCCCAACAGGTGCCCTCCTCAATGCCCATCACCCACTTCCCCCCCCCCGACCCCCCTCCCCATCAACCCTCAGTTTGTTCTCTGTATTTAAGAGTCTGTTATGGTTTGTCTCCCTCCCTCTCTGTTTGTAACTTTTTTTTTCCCTTTCCCCTCCCCCATGGTCTTCTGTAAAGTTTCTCAAGATCCACAGATGAGTGAAAACATATGGTATCTGTCTTTCTCTGACTGACTTATTTCACGTAGCAAAATACCCTCCAGTTCCATCCACACTGCTGCAAATGGCAAGATTTCATTCTTTCTCATTGCCAAGTAGTATTCCATTGTATATATAAACCACATCTTCTTTATCCATTCATCAGTTGATGGGCATTTAGGCTCTTTCCATAATTTTGCTATTAGTTTTTAGGAGAATTCATAGAAAATCTTCTTGGGTAGACTTCTATAGTCATGTGGCCTACGTGAATAGCTCTGGTCATGATGGCATACCAATGAAATCATGACATTCTGTGCTTTGGTATGAAAAATAAACCATATAATCAATTAGAAATAGCTTTTGTTTCATGAATTTGTTTAAGCCAAGGGTAAAATCAAAGAACACTTGCAAGAAACCTGGGAAACAATAAACCTTCAAGTCCCTCTAGATTCATAATTTATTCGCTTAAGCTCTATATCAGTGCAAAGTAACCTCATGTAGCACATATAGAAAACTCCCCTTGGTCCTGCTGGTTGACGAATGAGGTATTCTGACTAATGGTTTCTTCCAATCATTACCACAGAGTAAAATTATATACAATCAACTCTAAAATAACACTGAATATAATGTATTCTTTCTGGGATGAGATAGAGGGTAACACAGTGCTGTGGGTTATTGTGAGTATATTATTATAACATACAGTTGAACCTGTCACTAAGACACACCCTGCAATATGCTTCTTGTATTTCAATTATTCATTATTTATTTATTTATTCATTCATTTAAAATGTTTTTATTTATTTATTTTGAGAGAGAGAGACAGAGAGCATGTACACAGGGAAGGGGCAGAGAGAGAAAGGGAGAGAGAATCCCAAGCAGGCTCCACACTGTCAGCACAAAGTCTGATGTGGGGCTCAAAACCACGAACCATGAGATCATGACCTGAGCCAAAATCAAGAGTTGAACACTTAATCAACCAAGCCACTCAGGTGCCCCTCTTATTTATTTATTTATTTATTTATTTATTTATTTATTTATTTATCTTAAAAACCCCCACAGATTGTAAAGAGAAATAACCCTGGATATTTGAATTTCCCAGGTTGTTTGGACTACACATAAACAGAAATTTTCTATATGCCAAAAAAAAAATCAAGAAAGTATGTATTATAAAACTTCCTGAAATGTAGTGCTAAGTTGCTAACATCTGTCTTCTGAGAGTGATACTCTGATTAAGTCAGGGCATTAGTAATGTCCCTTTTATCCTACATATTATTTCCACTTATTGTGACAAATTAAAGTCTGCTAGTTAATGAGGGCCTCTTTTAAAATTCAACCCAGCAGTCACAACTTAGTGTAAATTAGGTTTTAACTAATTGATTTCCCTCTAGTGGAGATTCAAGTTTCTCATAGACAATAGAATATTGATCATGGTGGAAAAGGCTAAGAATGAGATGCAATTCTAGAGCATGAGGCTATACTGAGAAGGTGAGATCTTAGCAATCTGACTGACTAAAGTGGAAATTCTTAGACACTTAAGAAAACAGCATGTGCAGGGCACAGGGTGGCTCAGTTGGTTAAGCATCCAACTCTTGATTTCGGCTCAGATCATGATCTCATGGTTAGTGGGTTCAAGCCAACATTGGGCTTCATGCTGGCAATGCAGGGCCTGCTTGGGATTCTTTCTCTCTTTCTCTTTTTTTTTTTTTTTTTTTTTTTTTTTTAATTTATTTTTGGGACAGAGAGAGACAGAGCATGAACGGGGGAGGGGCAGAGAGAGAGGGAGACACAGAATCGGAAACAGGCTCCAGGCTCTGAGCCATCAGCCCAGAGCCTGACGCGGGGCTCGAACTCACGGACCGCGAGATCGTGACCTGGCTGAAGTTGGACGCTTAACCGACTGCGCCACCCAGGCGCCCCTCTCTTTCTCTTTCAAAAATAAATAAACACAAGAAGAAAAAGAAAGAAAGAAGGAAAGAAAGAAAGAAAGAAAGAAAGAAAGAAAGAAAGAAAGAAAGAAAGAGAAAGGGAAGGAAGAGAAGGAAGGAAGGAAGGAAGGAAGGAAGGAAAGAAAAGAAAAGAAAAGAAAAGAAAAGAAAAAAGAAAGAAAGAAAGAAAGAAAGAAAGAAAGAAAGAAAGAAAGAAAGAAAGAAAAAGAAAGAAAGAAAGAGAAAGAAAACAAACAGCATGTGCTTCCCTGGGCGGTGCATGTGTGCATGCATGTGTGTTTGGGGAAAGACTTTAGAAAGAAGGAAAAAGAACCTCCAAATGTTTTCTTAGTTACTGAAATTTTGTTGATGCTGCCCAAAGTGTCTTGGAAAATCATTTCCTGTGTGGCCTTTGGTAGATTGTGGGTAAGTAGCCTCGACCAGAGGTCAGCAAATTATAGCCCACTGGCCAAATCCAGCTCAGGGCTTACATTTTTTGGCAAATACAGCTTTACTGGAATACAGTCACGCTCACTCATTTATACGGAGCTGATGACTGTTTTCATGCTACAACAGCATAAGTTAAGTAGTTGCAACAGACACCATACTGCTCACAAAGCCTCAAATATTTATTATCTTTCCCTTTATGGAAAAAGTGTGCCAACCCCAGAGGGTTCCTCAAGGAACCAAGGTTCCCAGGGGAACTTGAGCACCAAGAATTATATATGGGAAGCAATAGAAGCATTTAAATTCTCAACTGCCAGGTAAAAGGTATGTTTTTCATAGTTTTTGCTCCTTATTATAACAAGGTAATTCCAGTGCCCTCCTCCCTGCCATATTTCCTTTCTTATTATGCTAATGACAATGTGATTACAAATTCGTTTATTAGTTTCTTATCTATGTTTCACAAAACAAAGCTGTGAATAAAGTTCTATGGTAGCTACGCTTGATAACTTCTGGGCATAACGATGCTATTTATCACTGTGGCTTTAATGACTATAGATTACTTTAAGAGAGTTTTCTCATTTCACATGCAATAATTATATGAAGTAGAAGTCTGTCAATTAGTTATTTGTAATTGCAAATTTCACCAGAGTTTCATGTTAAGGAAAAACTTACATCTTCCTTCATTTAATAGGGTGAAGGTAGTCAGGAAAATACTTGACTTCTGGTAATTGGCTAGGACCCATTTTTTTAAAGTTATAAATCATGACCATGCAAGGCAAAGCATTTTTTCATAGTACGGGAGGTGTTGTTACCTTTGGCCCTGGAAATCCTTCTCCTGGTAAGCCCCTCTCTCCTGGTGCTCCCTCAGGACCGCGGGGACCCTGTTTGGATAAGAGGGAATGAGGAACAGGAAAAGAGAAAGAAAGAGAGAATGGGAAGTGGGGAGAGAGATAGGAGGAAGAAGGAAGAGAGAAAATGGTTATATTTTAGTTCACATGGGCATGCAATGATATAGTCCTAGTTATGTTATTAGTGAGAATCCTAGTAAATTCCATACTGATCAGCAGAATTATAGAGTTGTGAAGAAGAATATTCCCATTGTATTACTCATTCCATTTGATTGGCATAAGATGTTCTATTCTGGTGTCCTCATATTAGAGGAAAATGGAAATTAAGTGATGCTTCGGAATAAGGATTAGGAAATAAGTCCTTTGAGGGAAGTCTAAAAATCTAGCCACTGTGTGGCCTGGAGAAGGTTGCTGAGTGATTAAGTAATTTAAAAACATCAGGGGAGCCCTGTGAAGAAATCACTGCACAGCTGCTTTAAAACATCGAATTCTGTTTACATGTGTTTTAATTTCTATCCTGACAAATTTGGATTCAAACTTGAATTCTTGAATTCTTTCGAGGACTGGCTGAGTCCACTGGGGGTTTATGTGCAAATAGGAATCTTGATAGAATCATGCAGAGGAAGCATGGTTTTTGATCTCAGTGATTCAAATTAAAAAGTCCATGTAACTATTGCTCAGAAAGGCAGTCAGATGGTGAAGAGTTCTCACATAAGTAAAGAGAAACAACACACTCTCTGGCTTTGAAGTGGACCCGCAGGAAACAAACTGATTGAAAAAGAAAAGACAACAGCAAGATATTCAATTAAAGTGGAAATTTTAAAAGGCTACAAATTTTCCCTCTCTTTATTCTTAGCCAGAAGGCATAAAAGTAGAAAAGGAACTAACAACAAGAACCTTAGAAGCACAGATAGGAGCTTTTCCTCTAATGGATGTAAAAGAAAAATAATGAGGGCTTGCTTGCCAGAAAGTGAGCCTAGGACAGAACAAAGTCTACCGAGTTGCCCAGCAGCTCCAAAGCCAGCAAACGGCAGACACTGTGAATGACCTTCGGGCTTGATACACAGTAATCCGGGATAATTTAAGAGGTGCTTTCTACTGAGCCTGGGAGCAGAGCTAGGATTCAGCATTATGCTAATCAGTGACTGATCACAGTTATAGATTTATAAAAAAGAAAGCTAATTGTATCCCGTGTTCAAATTTTTTTTGCCTTCCCCTATTATTGTATATTTTAAAAGACAGTCTTCTTCAGTATTTATGCATAACCAATTTCATAAAGACTTTAATTAAAGAAAAAAGCTAACATTTAATTCAATTTAAATTGCTATGCTTATGGGAAACCTAGCTTTTAAGAGTCCAAGACCTTAATCAAAGCACTAATATCCATGATAGCTTACTCTAACGTTAGAGTGATTAACTAGGGGAAAAATAAATATAAGCACGAAAACTAGATTGCAAATAAAAGAGTAAGTGCCTAGCTAACATCATATGCTTTAACCAAAAAAAAAATTGACAAATGATTCCTCTTCCCCAATGATAAAACAAATGAAAATAACACAATTTACATTCAATGCAAAGAAGTCTTTTTCCAGTTCACTCAATTTTTTCCATTCATTCAGCAAATACTGACCAAATGCCTAGTAAGTGCCAGGCAGTGTGCTAAGTTCTGGGAACAGCAGACAGACCTGCTCCCTGGTCTCCTAGAGCTTACAGGCTTTCCTGACAATTATACTGTCATATGGACTGAGGGTCAAGTCCCAGCTTGGCTATGTGTTAGCAGTGCAAACTTCGACAAAGAACTTAATCTCTCTAAAGTTCAGTGTCCTCATCATGATGGTGGTAACAATAGTACCTGCCAGAACCATGAGTATTAATATATGGGTTAGGTCAGAGAGACTTAAAGCTCTTACATATTGAGCACTTAATAAACATCTGCCATCACTATCGAAATTATTTTATTTGAATCTTGTGATGGTGAAGAATGTCCTTTCAGGGCATTATGAATAAATTAGCCTCGGGGTGAATGGTTTACAGTAAGCAATATGGAGAGAGGGCTGCTACGAGGCATAAACACCCAACCCTCCTTTCATCTCTGCATTTCTAGAGTACACCAGCCAAGATGAGACTGAAAACATTGGAGGCTTTGATGAGCCATGTGTTCCAAGCTGCAGAGAACAGAGAACTAATACTTGTGAGTAATTGCTTAAAGGCATTTAAAACAACAGTGATCCAAAATTTAATTATTGCCAACCGTCAGAGGAACAGTCTGTATCATCAGAGTATTCTCATATTTTACAGCAAAGCAGAATGAAAGGTGACTGCTTGGTTAAAAGAAAGAGCAGGTACTCGGGTAGATGAACTATACTTTACTATGACAGAACCCATGGATTATTTCTAAAAGACAGAAGTGCTTCTATAAAAAACTCACAGTGTCCTTTTCAAAAGCCATGAAAATCAATTATAATTATGGCATACTTATTTGATTTCTCATGAATGCCTCTAATAAAAAAAAATATAAGGACTGTTATTATCAGTTAACACAGTCTGATCAGTGAAATGCTTTATTTGAGACATTAATGAGGTAAAATGTGATCATCCATTATCATATTACTTTTCTTAATAATCTCACTAGTGTAGATAATCAGTAAAAGTGGCTTTAATATACATTTCAAGCATTAAAAATAACTGTGCTAAATAATAATAAAAATTGCCCATAATATTCAAACAGTACTGTTTATATAATTTTTAACTTCAAAGTATTTATAGTTCTACTTTAGTGGGTATTTTTTACTAACAATGTTCTCAATATCCTTGTACAAAAAGAAAACAACAAACAAAAAAAACCTGACACCGTTTGAAATCATCCAGACAAAGAAACAAAGGTAAGAGACTTTCAGCAGAACCTTTCTCAGTCCCAAGGTAAGTCTTTATGTTACTTCTAAATAATTCAGAAACTCAGTGTTGGATTTTTATTATGACATTTTGGTACAACATTTGCATACATTATTTGCAATCCTCCCCATCTTTGTAATGATTTCAGTTCCCACTTGAACTGCAGACTTCATGGTGTCTTTCTGATTTGTATAATTGTGGCTTAGAAAGCAAACAAACAAGAACTTCATGTTCTAGCAATATTGTGTAAACTCTCTAGCTATAAACAAAAAGGCAAGTAATACAAATTTTCTTTAAAATAAATTTTAAAGGCAGAGCTGAAATCCAAAAATAAATAGGTGAGGGAAGTCACAGGGCTCCAAAACAAAAAGAGCTGAACGCTAGGGTAGTGCGCATAGAAACTGATGCTGTGGTTGTTCTGGGTGGAAACGTGTGGTCGTATGGTGGAAATAAGTCTAGAAAACCTACGACAGAGAACCAGGAGCAAAGATTTTGGCTCACTCAAAGGAAAATGAGGAGAGTATTAGACCTGAGATCCCCACAGAAAGCTAGGACCTTCAAAGTTACTTACATATTGTCAATGAAAGGGCAGGGTTGAGAAAAAAGCCATTTAGTCAACACAGCGATATGAAAGACAAGAATCTTGTCTACCCTCACTTAGGCTCTAAATGGGCCTAAAAATTCCAAGCCTGCTCCAGTGCTGTGTATGGGTTTGTAGTTTTAACTGCCATCATATAGGTGATCCAGGAACACCTAGTCAAGACATTAGTATCAAGGATATCCGAGGAGTACCTAAGAGGTGTACATGCAAATTCCTCTCAAATACCCTCCACCCAGAACACTTAAGATTTTCACAGGTAAAGACCTGATGACCATGAATTCAGATGCCAGAGTACAAAACATATAAGAAAACAATTGACAATGAATAAAAGTGAGCCTATATAACATAAATTTTCCCAAAAATGTCAAATAATAAAATTATAAAATAGAGACCAAAAAATGTTCTCTTTGAATGCTTAATGGTCTAATAATAGGAATATAAAATACAAGAAGAGAATATTACACTAAAAATATAAGTATAGTAAAACAATTATTAAAAAATGAATTCAAGGGATGCACAGATGGCTCAGTCAGTTAGGCGTCCGACTTTGGCTCAGGTCATGATCTCATGGTTCATGGGTTCAAGCCCCACATCAGGCTCTTTGCTGACAGCTCAGAGCCTGGGGCCTGCTTCAGATTCTGTGTCTCCCTCTCTCTGCCCCTCCCTTGCTTGTACTCTGTCTCTCTCTCAAAAATAAATAAACATTAAAAAAATTTTTTTAAATAAATAAAAAAATCAGTGTGTGGGTCTGTATCTGGGTTCTCTATTCTATTCCACTGATCATGTTTCTATGATGTCAGAACTGCACAGTCTTGATTGCTGTAGTTATGTGAATAAATCTTAAACCCTTTCTTCAACTTTATTCTTCTTTTTGAAAATTGTTTTAATTATTCTAGCTCCTTTGCCTTTCCATACAGATTTTAAAATAATCTTGTCCATACCTTTAAAAAAATCTTACTGGGATTTTTTTAAAGGCTTGCATTAAACCTTATATCAATTTAAAGAGATTGACAGCTCTATGATGTCAAGTCTTCCAATCAATGAATATGGTATGTCTCTCAATTTATTAAATATTCTTTTATTTCTTTCATTAGTGTTTTGAAGTTTTCAGGTTATAAAGCTTATACATGTTTTATTAAATTTATACCCAAGTATTTCTATTTTTAATGACTATAAATTCTATTGTATTTAAAATTTGTATTTCTATGTGTCTGTTACTAGAATATAAAAATAAAGTTGATTTTGCCTGTTCTATCTAGAAGACTGGTTTGATTTTTTGTTTTTACAGTTCCACATCATATGGCATTTGCCCTTCTCTGTCTGACTTATTTCAATTAGTATAATGTCCTCGAAGTCAATCCATGTTGTTGCAAATGGCAAGACTTCATTCTTTTTTATGATTGAATAGTAATCCATTATATATATATCCAATAGTAATCCATCATATATATGTGGATATACTCTATAAATATATCACAATTTCTTTATCCATTTATCCATCAATGAACACTTAGTTTGTTTCCCTATCTTGGTTATTATAAATAGCAATGAACATGGGATGCATATGTCTTTTCAATATATTAGTGACTTTATTTTCTTTGAATAAATACCCACAAGTGGAATGGCTGGATCATATGGTAATAGAATTTT
Organism: Neofelis nebulosa; assembly: GCF_028018385.1. Lineage (NCBI taxonomy): Eukaryota > Metazoa > Chordata > Mammalia > Carnivora > Felidae > Neofelis > Neofelis nebulosa. Next base: position 68,609,230 of record NC_080785.1, on the reverse strand, counting down.
TAATTTTTTGAGGAATCTCCATACTGTTTTTCACATTGGCTATACAAATTACATTTCCACCAATAGTGCATGAGGGTTCCCTTTTCTCCACATTCTCAACAATACCTGTTTTCTTGTACTTTTGATAATAGCCATTGTAGCAGGTGTGAGGTGATATCTCATTTTGATTTTGATTTGCATTTCTCTGGTAACTAATGATGCTGAGCATCTTTTCATATACCTGTTGCCCATCTGTATGTCTTCTTTGGTAAAATGTCTGTTCGACTCTTCTGCCTGTTTTTTAATTGCATTTTTGTGTTATTGTTGAGTTGTATGAGTTCTTTACATATTTTTGATATTATCAGATATATGATTTGAAAATATTTTCTCCCATTCAGTAGATTGCCTATTTTGTTGATGTTTTCCTTTGCTGTGCAGAAGCTTTTTAGTTTGATATAGTCCCAACTTGTTTATTTTTGCTTTTGTTCCTTTTACTGTTGGTATTAAATTCAAAACATTATTGCTAAGACCTGTGTCAGGGAGCTTACTGCTTATGTTTTCTTCCAAGAGTTTTATGATTTCAGGTCTTACATTCAAGACTCAAAGCCATTTGAGTTCATTTTTGTGTATGGTGGAGGATGGTGGTCCACTTTCATGCTTTTGGATGTGGCTGTCCCATTTCCCCAACACCATTTATTAAAGAGACTGTCCTTTCCCCATTGTATATTCTTGGCTCTTTTGTTGGAAATTAATTGGCCATATATGTGTGAGTTTATTTCTAGTCTCTCTATTCCATTCCATTGGTCTGTGTGTCTGTTTTTATGCCAATACAATACTGTTTTGATTACTATAGCTTTGGAATATATTTAGAAATCAGAAAGTGTGATACCTCCACCTTAGTTCTTCTTTCTCAAGATTGCTTTGGCTATTAGGATCATTTACGGTTCCATACAAATTTTAAGATTGTTCCATTTCCATGAAAAATGCCATTGGAATTTCGATAAGGATTGCATTGAATCAGTAGATTGTTTTGGGTAGTATGGACATTTTAACAATACTAATTCTCCCAATCCAATACAGTTGTTTTAATTTGTACCTCAGTGAGTTAGTTACTATTCTTTTCTGGGAGAATAATGATTACTTGAAAAGTTAAGAGAATTTCTATACTAGAATAGTCATGTTTTATTCATTTCTTCTCCAGATTTCTTGATAGAAACACTTTTTTTTTCTTCTGCAAAAATAGTAAACTTCAAAGCTACATAAGTTAGAAGCTGCAAATAACACAGGTATCACCTGTCTACCTTCATCAATCCTACCCATAAATTAGCTTATGAACAAGGTCCTATTCTCAGTAATTTTTCATGGTTACAGGAAAGTCAGTTACAAAGTATAGACCTATGCCTAAATCCAGTTCTCCTATATCCTAGGAAATTTTGACACATGAGATCTCTTTCCTTCTTGGACAAGCTGATCAATCTTGTAAGAGATTATGGTAAGAGAAAGCCAGTCGTATATGTCACATGTGTATGCGTGTGGTTCTATCAAGTGGTATGAAAAATAACACTCATATCTGGTCCTTGCATATTTATTGTCTTTTGTTGTCCCAAAGATACAAGATGGCTTAATTTAACCACTTAGTCTAACTACAAAGAGCAAATAAGAACTGTATTTGTCCTTTTTATTCCATCTAGAATTTCTTGATACTTACTGGCTGGCCTGGTTCACCAATGCCAATCGGTCCTGGAGCCCCTGTTCTTCCTTCCTGACCTCTTTCCCCCTAAGAGAAAGAAATAATCAAATGAAGGTTTGAGTTTTTAAATAAAGAATAAACATACCACAAGATACTCTGGAGATTTCAACAAAAATAATGGCTAAATAGTCAAACTTTTCACATTCATAAAGATAAAAAAAATTCTGGAGGAGGAAAAATGGTTTGAATTTAAGTGAACACTACTTTTAGCTTTCAGAAGCTATTGTGTAGTATTTGGCAGGATAGACTCTATTCGATTCATTTTTGGTTACGGAGATGACCAAGCAAACAATGCTTGTGCCGTTCCCTGCCCCCCTTGCCACCATCCTGGAATGTTACCCATTCTGTTCCATTTTACCTCTCTTTTCAATTCTATTTCACACTTGATCTCCTTCAGAATCCTTGTCCGATAACTCTGCCAATATAAACTCCACTTTCTCTAGAGTCTCAATATGCTTATTGTTTAAATACCATCCGTGGTGATACTTGACTTCATTAGAAGTGCACTGTTTTGTGCTGCTCTCTGTTTTACTCCTGCAACAAAGTCTTATTGTCCCAATGACATAGAAAAGCCATTTAAAATAAGCACTTTTGCTCTGTGACATCCTACATGATGCAGAGCACTCCAACGTGTTGGATGTTCCAGTACTTTCTAGTTCCCTAAAAACCTTTCTATCAACACTTACTTGTTCAGTGTTGTGGTCCTCCTGGTTTCTGCCCTTCTATGCTTCTTTAGTGTGAGAAGATGATAGTTTATGTGTTAAGATGCTTCACGTCCCAGTAACAATTTTGCATGTTAACATTTACATTCCATGAAATTAATAGAACTAGATGTACATTGGCAATAAGGTGGGTATTTATTTGGAGACAAGACAAATTTTTCATACCAATCAAATAAAAAATACATTGATTTTTCTTGTGGTAACTGCCCCTGCCTGGAGCACTGCAGTGTCCAAGAACCCAGACTGTAAGTACCTTCTGCAGGCAGCCTCTTTGTATCTAGAGGGTAAGGTTGAGTGGATTCAAATCATAGCTTCTCCAGCCCAACAATAAAGTTAATACTCATAAATAGGGAAAAAGACAAGAATCTTTACCTTAATTCCTTGCTGTCCAATACCGGGGGCTCCTGGAGGACCATGAGGACCAGGGGGACCTGGTTCACCCTACAAGAAGAAACAGTTATATGTTAGGTCAACTCAACAGTATTTGTTGAACAGCTCTTAGAGCATAGTGCTGTGGTAGGAATTTTGAGGGCAACAGTGAAATCTAGAACACAGTCACTGCCCTCAAAGTGTTTATAATCCAGCTGGAAGGACAACAAAGACTCAGGGTTGAATTAACCACTGAACACAGTAGTCACAGTGTCTAGGGTCCTTGAAAATGTTTCCATTTTAATGTTTAAAATCAGAATACAAATTTTAAAAAAAATAATGAATATATGACAATGAATTCATTCTGGATTAAATTTGTCTTTATCCCAATTCAGTTGTAATGTATAATTTTTAGCTTTTTTTTTTTTAAATGGAAGAAGAGGCCCGCAAAAGCAAACGTTTTCAGGATGCATGTTGCACTGCAGCCCTCACTTGTTGTTCAGCAAGTCTTTATTATGTGCTTCTGACAGACACGTTTGTCTCCTACCCAATGATCATCTCCTGCCCTCTTTCCTTCCCTGCTGTTGGAACTCTGATCTGTTCATGTCAATGGAAAGCTGTTCTTTATACTCAGGGTCACAGGATGAATAATAATTGGTTTAATGCAAATCTACCATCTCCTGTTCCTTTGCCACTGGTTGGTTCTTTGGCTCAGTACCAACCAATGAGATGTGGTGACATTATTAGGTGCAAAGAGAAAAGATTTTGCCCCTGCCTCTTCTTTCCTACTTGGAGATGCGATAGGTATCTTGTAAATTTGAGGCAGCCAATCTCTTGGCTGAATGCCAACCATTGAAGAGGACCATGCAGAAAAACATTTTTAAGTGCCTGGCTCCTGGAAAACCTCATTGAACTTGATCAAACAAAACCTCATTGAGCTACCCACCTTCAAACCTTCTGTTTACTAGAAGTGGCTATTGATTACAATTTCTTTTTTTAATTTGTTTCTGTTTACAGAAATAACACACCTTCATTATAGGAAATTTGCCACATATTGAAAGGCATACACACATAGAAAATTTTAACTTATCTGTCTATAGCTACTATTAATTTCTGGGGCATTTCCTTCTAGTTCTTTATGTACACACATACCTCTAATTTATGGGAAGGAAGGTTTCTGAATACTGTTGTGTTTGAGTTAATGAATACTTGCTATTTAAAATTTCATCCAACTTACAGATTTCTCTCTTCTCTTCAACCTTGTATCAATTAACCGTAAAATGGGGCAAGAAGTTGAAACAATCCTTCTCCAGATTGAGGGAAACAAAAGAATTTTCACCAATGTTAAAGCCTCAATTTTCCCTGGAGGCTTGTGTTTTTTGAAGGGGACTCTTTAGTGACTAAAGCAATTTCTATTGATATGGTAGAGGCCTTACTTTAAGGAAGTCTATGGGCTTTAATCAATTGTAAAGGGGGGAAAGAAGAGACAGGAAGAAGGGTCAGAGTCAAATCAGCCCCCCAAAAGATAAGCCCAGGCTCAAAATCATAACAAAGAAAACCTGTCTCAAAATCAGTTGATTGTGAGAGTTTATGATGCTTTGGCATTTAAGTGGCTTGTATCTAAAGGTATCTTCCTTCAGTTCATTCTTGTAATAAGTCAATCTGGCAGATAAATAAACTTGCATTTTTCCCTTAAAATCAAAGTTTTACGAATTTTTCTATGCATATTAAATTTTCTGGAGCAGCCAGATAATTGCCATTCTTATTTTTCACATGTTCTTGGCCATGGAATTTCTCCATGTATAATATCAGACATAAAGGCTCTCCCAGATTTGAAGCTGTCTTCTTGATATCAAAGTTTGATTTAAGTACTAGAGAATATTCAGTTTCCTAATGTAGGTTCAAAATTTTCATTTCAAAGAATCTTTTCCCTACAACTTCTTGTGCTACATACATCCTTAATCCGTGTGAATGGGTGACAGCTTCCGTCACTCAGCAAAGGAATAGCAAGCATTTACTATGTGGACAGTAATGAAGTAAGTATAGAAAAGTTTAGGACATAGTCCCTAAACCCAAAGGACTAGTTTAAGAGGTAAAACACACCATTAAAATAATAATAACATAAGGCCTTAAGTTCCCTTTTTCTATTCATTCCTTGCCCCATTTATATTTGTTTGGTTCTAAAATGGATCCGAAGGCTTTTAAATATTATGTTATGCTATATTATATTAATTATATTATACTGTATTATATTATATTCATAGTATATACTATTATATTATATTATATGTTATATATTATTATATATTATATAATTTATATTATATTATACTGTATTATATTATATTCATAGTATATACTATTATATTATATTATATGTTATATATTATTATATATTATATAATTTATATTATATTATATATAATTATATAATATTATATATTATGTATCACTTTTCTGTATGTTTCATCTAAAATAAATAAGAGCACGGGTTGGTGAGAAGGTTTCCTCTAACTAGGGGCATTGTTAACTTGAAATGTGTGTATCAGGAAAATCAATAGGAGAGCAACTATCTTACCCTGAAACCCATGAGTTTCCTTTAGCCTTGGTCAAGTACCCATAGCAACTGAGCAATTTCTCTATATTGCTTTTTTTAGGGAAGTTACAGGGATCTGAAGGTTATAAAGGAATCTCTTTCCCTTTCCTCAACACAGCTCAGTAGCAACACATCTTCACATTTCAGTTGCGTGAATTTACTTCTCAGGAGCTTAGCACCTCCACATAGGCCTGCAGACCAGCATTGGCCTACAATTAATGTTTATCCCTTTCATACTTCTCCTTCCCCTTTCCTACAAAGTTTCCTGAGGTGGTAAAGAAAGTGGTCCTGATTGTAACATAGCATTGCTGGGTAAGAGAACAGGAAGAGAAGAATCATTGAGAATACTCACAATGATTTTCTGGAAATTCACCAAGGCAACATAGCCCTGGTAAGCCTCCAGGCTTGATTCCTTTTCTGCCATTATTTCTACCACCCTTCACCAATAAGCACAAATACACAGAGAAAGGTTGAATGGCCTCAGTACTACTTGTTTTTCTCAACTTCACTTTCTTTGACCATCAGAGGCATATACAAAGAAGATTGAGTTAAAGTGGATAGCCCTGGAGGTGGTCTGTTTCACATGACTTTCATATGAGTGTAAGCATGTGTAGGGGCATAGAGGAGGCTGGGTAAAACACTTTGGTCTTTCTCAGAAATTAAGGATGCTAGGAGCACCTGGGTGGCCCAGTTGGTTAAGCATCTGACTTTGGCTCAGGTCACGATCTCGAGCCCCACACCATGATGGCTCAGAACCTGGAACCTGTTTTGGATTCTGTCTTTCCCTCTCTTTCTGTCCCTCCCCTGCCTGCACTCTGTCTTTCTCTCTCTCTCTCAAAAATAAATAAACATTAAAAAAATTTAAAAAAAAGGAAATTAAGGATGTCTGTGCTATGGGCCTCAACATCGAAGGAAGCCAATGTTTAATAAAACCTAGCGTTTCTAAGCACTGCCCTGACACTTTATATACATTATGTCACTTAATCTTCTAACAATTTTAGGAAATGGGTATTTTTCCCTATTTTATAATTTAGGATATAATCACTACTTTTTAATCAATTTTTCAGTATGCATAGAATCACAGAAAAAAAAAACATGGCTTTTTTCATTCGGTCTAGTTGAATTCTGGCTCTATAATTTACTAACAGTTTGAGCTTTTGCAAGATCTCCATATGCAAAATGAGGATAATTATATCTACCTTGCAGAGTTGTTGAGAGGATTCAAGATATTATCTATAAAACATCTAAGTCATAACTAATTATATGATCACTATTTAATATGTGTAGATTCAATTGTTATTCATCAGACTTTCACTGAGTACCACCCTCATACTGAGTACCCAGTTACATAATTATAGACATAAATCAGATCACACCTGTACTTTGCAGACACTTACAATCTGGCTGGAGAGGCAAATGAATATAAAAGAAAATATAAGCGTTTGAATTAGCTATAATAAAGATATTAACAGAGGATGATAGACTCTGTGACACAAGTGTTTAATTCTGCCTTAAAGAATGAGAAAAGTTTCAAATAGTAGAGGAGATATTTTCTCTGAACCAAAAAAAAGTAGGAATCATATCTAATCTGGCATAAAAGAAGAGGAACAAAAGTTAAGGAAAAGGAAAGTGTTTGAGGCATAAAATGATGTGAAACGTTCTGGGGACAATAAACAGCTCTGTGGGCTCAAATGGACAGAAATAAGGCAACAATAGGGTCACTGTCTAGAGTAGAGCCATCCACTAGAAATATACAATGAGCCCCATATGTAATTTTATTTATTTTTTCACATATGTAATTTTAAATTTCCTAGTAGTCACCTTAAAAAAAATTAATCATAACAGCAGCACCTGTGTGGCTCAGTCAATTAAGCATCCTACTCTTGATTCCAGCTCAGGTCATGATCTCACGGTTCGTGAGATCAAACCCTGCATCAGACTCCATGCTGGGCATGGAGCCTGCTTAGGATTCTCTCCTCTCTCTCCCTCTCTCTGCCCCTCCCCCACTCACATGCATGCACATGCTCTCTCTCTCTCTCAAAATAAATGAATAAATAAACTTTTTTAAAAAAGTAATAACATATTTTAGTTAATTTGATATATCTAAAATATCATTTCAGTATGTGATCAACATAACCTTATAAATGATTTTATTTATTATTTTTAATACATGTCTTTGAAATCCTATGTATATTTAACAATTATACCACATCTCCATTTAGACTAGCCATATTTCAAGGGCTCAATGGCCACATGTGACTACTGTATTGAACAGGGTGGGTTTAGTGACTAAGCAGGCCAGAAGCTTAGGTCAGAACCATGGAGAGTACCAACATACAAGTTGGGTGGGAATGGAAGAACATAGAAATGTCTTGTGGGGAGTTGAGGAAGGCAGTTTGAGAAAAAGAAATGGGAACTCACAAACGCAGTGTGATAGAAGTCAGGAAAGAGAATTTCAAAAGAAACCCATCATTTCCAAAGACAAACTCATACTCTTCTCCTCACAGACCTGATCACCTTTCAGCATTCTCTATCTGGGAAGAGCACCACAATCCCTCCATGAGTCAAGCCAAACAAGGAGTCATTCTTGACATCTCTCACTCTTTTACCTACCATGTGTAATATATTGCCAACTCTTTTCAATATGCCCTCTAAATCTCTCTCAAATCTATCTACCATTTTTAATCTCCTACCATGCCTCTGTAGTCTACTTCAAATTAATCTCACCTCTTGCACAGATTACAACAAAGTCTTTAGTACCCTACACACATACATTGTTGCACATTTTAATTTATTCCCCTCCACCCCCACCATTGCTGCCAGTCCAATCTTTTGATTTTTAATGTGAATGAAACCATTCAAGGCCTTTCCCTTTGCTCTTAGTGAAAAGACAAAGCTCCTTACAAGGCTTGTGAGCCCCTGCATGGTGTCCCACAGTCTTTTCATTCCCATCTGTAACTAGTTGCTTCTTCACTCACCACCCTGGCAGCATCGGCCTTTGTTCCATTCCTTGTTCTTTCTTGCCAGGCCCCCTTCTGCCACGGGATCTTAGCATGTGCTACTCAGTCTATCTAGGATGTTCTTACCTCCCTTTTTCCCTAGTTAATCCTTATTCATCCTTCAAATCTTATTTTAAGCAGCACAGCTTCAGAGAAGGCTTCTCTGATCAGGTGAAATCCCTATTCTAGCGGCACTGATTGCACCATTTTCTTCTTTTTCTGAGTATTCATTATAATTATAATGTTGCATTCAGTTAACATCTATCCCTAGACTGTGGGGAGGATGTCATGTGAGTTTGCTCAGTTTTGCATTGTCAATGGTTAACTAATTGATAACATTCACTCAACCATCCATGCAGCAAACATTTACTGAGCAGCAACTTGGAAGCAGGTGCTGTGCTAGCTGCTGGAGGTGATCAAAACAGGAAACCAAACAGGTCTGGGCTGGGGAAGCTGGAAATCTAGAAATGCTCCTTTGGGGTTCCCTCTGGTTTACTTAGGTTTCAACCAAGAGCAACTGTACATAAATTACAAAGTGATTTAAAGTACCTATTACACATTTTCTCCTGAAAACTTACCCAGACACAATTAAACTTTTTTTTTTCAGTCGAAGTCACAATGAAATCCCAATAGACAGACTAAGGTTACACTGTATGGGAAGCTCAGCTAAAGAAACCCAACATGCCTTATTCCTGGCACCAGTTCTAACCAGAGTCAACATTTTCCTTGCCCTAAGATAATAAATAATGAAATGTTGTTCAAAATTCTGAATTTTGGGGGGACAGAAATTTACCTTTTCTTGAATAATTCAGTTATGAACAATTTAATCATACTTTAGGATCTTAACATGAGAACAACATTTTAGCAACTTCTTTTTTTATCATTTCCCAAATATGTGTAGCACCAACTTTAATATTTTAAGTCTTATGACAAATATTCTCATACTTTCCTAATGGAGGAAAATGATGCAGAATGGTTCAAATACAGTCAAGATACAGTCTTATCTGAAACTCAGCACAGTGATGACTGCATACAAAGATTTGGGAGAAAAGCAAAAAAAGGTCCTTTTTGGGGGAGAAAGAAAGAAAAGCAGGTGTTAGGAGGCAGAAAACTAACATTTATCAAATACTTGCTAACTCAAGCTCTATTTTTAATACCTAATTTCTCTTATTTCAGAGAAGTGTTATAAGTGGCTTATTTTTATTTTTATTTTTATTTTTTTTATTTAATTTTATTTTTGGGACAGAGAGAGACAGAGCATGAACGGGGGAGGGGCAGAGAGAGAGGGAGACACAGAATCGGAAACAGGCTCCAGGCTCTGAGCCATCAGCCCAGAGCCTGACGCGGGGCTCGAACTCACGGACCGCGAGATCGTGACCTGGCTGAAGTCGGACGCTCAACCGACTGCGCCACCCAGGCGCCCCAAGTGGCTTATTTTTAGAAAACATTTTAGGCTAGACTTGTTCTACATTAATAAGAGAGAGTTGTTAAAATACTTAACTGCTTAATTATTGTCAACACATATGGCACTTACTATGATTAAATCATATAGTCTTTAAAACGACTCTTTAGAGGTAGGTGCTATTATTAACGCATGACATGAATGAGAAAACTGAGGCATGGGGAGGATAAGTACTTGCCAAAATAATGGAGCTAATACAAAATAGGGCTTTGTTTGAACCCCAGAAGTCTGGTTTTAGAGCCAGTGCAAGACTGCCTCTTGAGACTTTTCGATTCTTTTCTTGAATTATTTCAAAAATCACTTGGTTGCAGACTAAATTCATATCTTTGTTACAGGATGAAAAACACAAAAGTCAGATAGCTACAGTCTACGCATTGTGGAAGATCCATCATATGAAGACAGAGGATCTCTAAAATAAAATGCAAACCAAGAGAAAATATACTTTTACAAGCCAATTCACATTTCATTTCAGGCATTTAAGTCTACCTGGGTCAGTGTTGTCACTAAGTGAGTGGTAAAGTAACATAAATTATAATTGGTAGTCGTGTAATCACACAGTGTAGGTCTACATATAAATCAGTTATTAACCAACTGCACTGAGTTAGAAACCATGATTATTTGAAATCTCCAACTGCAATCTTTTTTGAATATCATCTAGTTGGATAAGAGAAAAGACCACAGGCCACGTATTCCACTTATTCATGCTTTTCAAAAAAAGAAAACAAAACCCATAATAACAAAAAAGTGGTGAAAATGTAATGAAAACTGTACCAGATTTTAGTAATTCAACTCATTTTCTTGATTGCTATTAGGTTAAACCTCATGAAATTGATAATATTCAACCATGGTTGACCTACAAAAATGACATTCATATGATTCAATCTAATAGGAAAGTCATACTTCATCATATATAATAAAATATAAAGAATTGTGTATCATTGTCCCTAAGAGGAAAGTCTGCTCAGCGGCCCATCAGGATAGCTTTAAAGAATCCCAGCTCTGGTGGACACTCCTTGGACTCTCCCAACACAAAATGACTCACTGGAAAATATTCACTGTGATCTCTACCCATGAATCTGAGAACAAGGACATTAGTTTATTAGAGAAGATGGGTTCATATGATCATATGATATGTTTCTTTAAAAACTTACACTTGGAGTAAGTGTAAGTTTGGAGACTAGGCGCAGGAGAAATAAGGAGAGTTATTATTTGAAAGGTACAAAGTTTGTGTTAGGATGATGAAAAAGCTTTGGGCATGGGTGGTGGTGATGATTACACAACATTGTGAATGTATTTAGTACCGCAGAATTGTACACTCACAGATGGTTAAAATGATAAATATTATGCGTATTTTATCACAATAAAAAAGGCTTACCCTTGGAATAAACTTCATACTCCCTGTTGCAAAGCTATTGCAACTTTCTTGGATTCGGGACATTCGTGTGATTGTTTTTTAGATTCTGACATCCCTCAGAAGACACTGCAGTACCTGATGCTGTTCCACATTAGTGCCCAGCTTGCCTGGGAATTGTGGGTTAGACTCAGCACCTTTATATTGGCAGCATTTTGGGTTTTGGGTTTCTTGATCCATCAGAGTCTTTACCTTGACAGTTTCTGTGCACATGCATGCACATGCACACGTGCACGTGCACACACACACACACACACACACACACAGTATACCCCTCCTGCTGAGAACCATATGCATCAGAGATTTGGGAATGAAAATCATCTGCCTTGAAGCCATTGGCTGACATCCCACATGTTCTGGCAGCCTCTTCAAGTTGTCACTATCAGCTGTCTCATGTCAAATGAGTTAATAAGCTCATTTAGACTCCTGGTGGGCAGATGTGCATGTAGGTCAAAGCCCTTTTCGCAACAACAACTGCTGGATTACTAATGATTTTTTTCCCTTTAATTAGGCCCAGGACAGAAATAGCATTTAAACTTTGACCCCTCTGAAGAAAAAATATTCACATAGTTTGGCAGGTTGGTTCCAATTCTTCATTAAACAGATATTTTTACTTACAATTGTAAAGGGATTCTTCCCTTTACAGTGCTTTGCAAGCATCACAACCTTGTTCAAAGTTGTTAGCCTGCCAGGGGCACCTGGGTAGCTCAGTCCGTTGAGCGTCTGACTTCAGCTCAGGTCATGATCTCTTGGTTTGTGAGTTTGAGTCCTGTGTCAGGCTCTGTCCTGACAGCTCAGAGACTGGAGTCTGCTTTGGATTCTGTGTCTCCCTCTCTCTCCAACCCTCATTCTCTCACACTCTGTCTCTCTCTCTCTCAAAAATAAATAAATATTTTTAAAAATTAATAATAAAAGTTGTTAGCTTTCCAGGAGAACGAGAAGGCCCATTATTGGTTTTGGACAATTGGGAAAGCTGACATGTTCAAGTACCCTGACTTAAAATGCTTTACATGAAGCAAAAAATATAGTCATTCCGTTAAAAGAGCCATGAACTTAAAAAACTTTTCTGTTTGAGTAATTACTCCATACCAGGATTGTTGATGTCTGTGTATGTTTCACCTGGTTTACGTCCTATAAAGTTTTAAGGAATTATATCCTATTTTAAATCATGATTTTTACAGATGAAAGCAACATCATGATGTCAGAAGATTTTGTTAGGTTTTTAAATTGTGTGAGAACTGAAATAAAAACTACATAAATGCTTGTTGGAGGAAGAAGTCTAAAATTCTTCATAGTTGTTCATACCTGTGGTGTTGAACTACTCCCAAACCATAAGTGAAATATTAGTTACATTTAGTAGGTTGACCTACAAAGCTAACGTTGAGTTGAGTAAAATATTTAAATAATGAACAAAACAAGAAAGTATTTTTAAATCTACTAAATCTTCATTAATGATATTTCGGTTCCTGCAAAAATAGTTATAGAAAACATGAGACTTTAAGTTGTATATTTGAAACTGAAAAAAAAAAAATTAAGTTCCGAGTCTTCTTGCCTCTCTTAGAAAAAAGTGAAAGTATACGAACACATTAGATTAACACACAAGAAGCTTTTCATGGGTTATGTCAACACTGTTCTGTTTCCCTTTATTATCCCAATATCTTGGAAGAACGGTCAGAATTCCTGGCTATTGTACTCTTCTCCTTTGTCACCTCCCCAATATCTCTATTGAAACTGCTCCCTTAAAGATTTCCAAAAACCTCAAAGTTGACAAACTAAATAACTCTGTTGGGCTCCTGCCTGTTTCACTTGTCTGCAGTTTAATACTGTTGACAATTCATTCCATTTAAATACTCATTCATCCATTCATTTAACAAATACTTCTTTGTTACATATAACTTTTTCTTTCATGTGATAGTGGTGCCCCCGACCCATTGTCACTACATCTTCTGCTTTGGGTTTTTTTTTTTTTTTAAGTGATGGACCTGCACACATTTGTCTAATTCTCCTGCCAGTGGTTCATATCTGAAAGAAGTCTAGCAATGTTTAAAGGTATAATGCATGGAAGCTAAAAGGAACTACTAGCTACCAAAAATATCTGCATGTACATTCCTGGTAGCTATTGCAAAGGTTGACATCCAGCCCTCTTTTCAAAATTGAACTCCTTTTGGGGGCTCCTGAGTGGCTCAGTCAGTTAAATGCCTGACTCTTGGTTTAGGCTCAGGTCATGATCTCACAGTTCATGGGTTCGAGTCCATGTCAGGCTCTTCACTGACAGAGTGGTGCCTATTTGGGTTTCTCTCCCTCTCCCTCTCTCTCTCTGCCCCTGCCCCACTTGCTCTCTCTCTCTCTCTCTCTCTCTTTCTCTCAAGTAAATAAACTTTAAAAACTAATTTGAAATATTAAAAAAAATTAAATCGACTTCTTTTCATTGAGCATTTTGAGGAAAACAGGATGTTGTGTAAAGATGTTTACTAGGTTTACAGTTTCAATTTTAGGATTTGTACATTTGACTCTTATTTACTTTTTTTTTTTTAACATTTATTTATTTTTGAGACAGAGAGAGACACAGCATGAACGGGGGAGGGGCAGAGAGAGAGGGAGACACAGAATCGGAAGCAGGCTCCAGGCTCTGAGCCATCAGCCCAGAGCCCGACGCGGGGCTCGAACTCATGGACCGCGAGATCATGACCTGAGCTGAAGTCGGCCGCTTAACCGACTGAGCCACCCAGGCGCCCCTCTTATTTACTTCTTAAAAGATTACCAGCTACTTGAAAAACATGCACTGTCCTTGGAAGCGTCAAAAAAAATGAGGTGAAACCTTAACAGAGTTGGATAAGGAAGAGAAGGGTGTCCAAGAATCATGGTCTGGTGCAGAACCATGGAATGATCTAAGTGTTTGATCTGCCCTCAGTCCTCTTGAGACATAGGTTCCCTTTATTCGTTGATATGAGCTTCTTTGTTTATTTTGAATGGATGGATGAATGTTTGATTCACTGGGGATTATTTACCCTCCCCATATCTATTTATTAAACTAGAAAAGACTGGTGCTATTTCTCTGTGGGTTTTCATAACATCTCAGAAGTAAAAGTGGGTTAAGACAAAGTCTCATATATAAAAGGACTTTGTGTTTCCTACACTTGAGTGTAGCACAAGAGGAAAAATCTTAGTGGAGAAAAACCCTGTAGGAAATAGATGAATGTCCTAGAGTAAAACAATGGAAGAGGTTAAGAGAAGGGAGATAATTCATCCATTAAGATAAATTAGTATATAATATAATCTCATGGTATTTTTCATTGTTTGAGGATTAATGTGTGGTACTTTGACGTGGGAAAGTACATCAGGGATATTTCCTAGTGCTCTTTTGGCCTTAGCACTGAAGCTCTAGGACTAGGATATGTCAGCTTGTCACAAGCTATTTTCTGTTCATGCCACAGTGGGCATTCATTCCTCCCAGGAGCACAAAGAGGGTCTTGGAAAGAGCCAATATACATGAAGCTTGAGAAGGAAATACCCTTCAAAAATAACATCAGAAAGACATCAAGAAATGGCAAAAATTACCTAATGTGGGTTTGACACACCCAGCATTCTACTGTGTTTATTTATATAAAACTGATTTTGTAATTTGTTCTCTGTGAATTGAAAGGCCTGCCAATCTTGAGCCATTTTTTTTCTAGTTATTAGAGGGCCCATTCTATGGACAGAAGGGATTGCAATCTAAGCCATCACAATAGCCATTTGATGTTGGTGTAGGGCTCTTAGGTACTCAATTTTTACTCAGAAAAAGCACAGCGCTCTCTCTGGAGCATAGCTCTCTCCAGAAAATAGCATTTTCCATTTGGTCCTAGGGATAAGGCTTCTCAGGCGCTTGTGTGATTATAATACTGATTTTGGAGACTGACAGGATGTTGTTCTTCTGAATGCCATTGCATGACCTCCATATATGGGGGAGGCTGAGGTGGCCTCAGAGCCACAGCTTCATTCTGAGAAACATCTGTTTTGTTTCAAAGCAACAAGAATAGGAGCTACTTTACATGTGGAAATATTAATGACAGAAATAATTCATGAAACTGGGCCAGAATCACGTTTTTCCTTGATTTATCACATGCTATTTTTTCCTTCTGTTCTTTGACCACCTTTCCGCAAACCACTTGATGAAGAACATCAACTAATAGAGCAATAAAATGGGACTATAGCTCATGACAGAGACCATTCATAAATTCAAAGATATATAGAGGCCCCATCTAGAAATTCATATGTAATATTGCAAATGTTACAAGTCTGAGGGTTTTTATTTTAAGGTCCCCTAAGAGACAAAATATTTGAAAATGCACATCCCTGGTTTCTTTTTCCCATGGGATTACCTTCCTTCTCTTCCTGTACTTTCAGATGAACATTATAATCAAATAGAAATACACCTCTCAACAGACTGGTGTTTCCAGCCAGAGTACATGAGAAGAGGGACAGATGCAATTTCCATACTGTCCAAACAAATGCATTTATTTCAGGTCAACTATTGAGGAAATTCAGCAATGTTCCTAAGAAGACAAATACAATATGTTGGTTCAGAGCATACTGGCTGGGTTTGAATCCTGGCTCTGTCCCTTATTAGCTATGTAGATGTGGACTCATTACTAAACTCTCTGTGCCTGAATAGCCTAATCTGTACCATGGGGTAAGACTAGATCATGCCTCAAAGGGTGGTATTAGGTTACATGAATAATTAGAACTATATATCTGTTGGGGTGGCTGGTGGCTCAGTCAGTTAAGTGTCCAACTCTTGGCTTTGGCTCAGGTCATGATCTCACAGTTCATGAGTTCAAGTCCCACACTGGGCTCTGTACTCACAGTGTGGATCCTGCTTGGTATTCTCTCTCTCTCTCTCTCTCTCTCTCTCTCTCTCTCTCCCCCTCCCACACGTGTTCTCTCTCTCTCTCAAAATAAATAAAGAACTATATATCTGTATGTAGTAAATATACCCTAAGTGTTATTGATTATTTTTTTTAAACGTTTGTTTATTTTTGAGAGAGAGAGCACAAGTGGGAGAGGGGCGGAGAGCAAGGGAGACACAAAATCTGAAGTAGGCTCCAGGCTCTGAGCTGTCAACACAGAGCCCAACACAGGGCTCAAACTCATGGACCACGAGATCATGACCTGAGCTGAAGTCAGGCGCTCAATCAACTGAGCCACCCAGGCACCCCTGTTATTGATTATTATAGAAGTTTCAAAATAAATAATCCTCCCAGTGCCCATTAGAAAATACAGAATTACTGGATTTTAGAGTTTTTCTGCACAAATTGCAATAGCAATTTCTTAAAAACATTTTGTGATAAAATGGTAATAGATGAAAAGAAGTGTCATTATAAACATAACATTATTTCCAGATTGAGGAAAATATAGTATATTAAGTCTTTAAGATTTAGAAGTACATTCTGAGACACAAGATGAAATTATTCCCTGAAACCTGACTTTTAAGATAATACACAAATAAATGTATAAAATTTTTAAAAATGTAATGATCAATGCAACATGCATCTCTACTTGACAGATCCAAAGAGAAGTAGAAATTAGTAATAGTCTTGAAGAAAGAGTTAAGAGACTCTTAAGAGTTAAGAGGTAAGAGACCACTAAATTTGTGACCATAAACCACAAGGAAAAAGAAAAACTCACTACTACCTCACTTGCCCCTAGCAATCCAGAACATTCTCTAGAAATTGACATCTTTTCAATTGGCAATGAACTTCGTGTATTCACCTGGCAGTGAATTTTGTGACTAAATCCCAGTGGTAATTTCATGTCACGTATCCTTTACCACAATTTAAAAAAAAAATGTTTTAAAGAGAGGACCTTGGAAAACTCATGAAGTCCTCAAATACTTTTGGAAAAACTACTCCTTTATGATGATGAGAAAGTCAAGCATGAAGTGTTATTACATCAGAGCATTACAAGCTCCCCTAAACACTCAACTGTATTTATTCTTTCTGAGAATTAATGCACTGGTGAAATTAAAAGCTATATTCTGTTTCAATAAATTTATGTTAAAAGAAAAACTGAAATCGTAATTTATGAGACATAAAGAGAAGTAAGTGAGCAAATGATGACAACTTTTTAGGGACTGCCACTAAGCATCTCCCAAAACTACATGCACTGTCCTTAGTCCTGCATGGGCACTCCCCAGAGCTGATGAGTCTGGCTGTGTCTCTGCCTTAGGCAAGCCATTTGATATCTGGACTTCACTTCTCATTTTCCAGAATGAAAACCTTGGGCTAGTATGATCTCCTAATGTACCTGGTGGCTCAAACATTCTGTAATTCTATCACTGTTGCAGACTCCAGCACTGATACCTGATTTGAAGCCTCTTTTTCCCAAGCATGAAAATGATCATCTTAGGTAACCAAAGAATCCTAGAAATAAGTGTGGACTGTCAAAATGTTTTTTATTCTTGCTGCAGGATTTTATCTACTGCCAAAGCAATTTTATAAAAACTTCTACTCAGTATTCAAGAGATACATTTCTTTTCCCCAGAGAGAATTAATCATAGGCAAGGACTGGAAAAGGCAGTTTCCCCAGATGAAGCTTAAGCACACTCCTGCTGAGAAACTCATTCTATTTTAATTTGCCAATTAAAAGTGGCCTGGGAAATCACACATTGTTGTTATCTCATTAAAAATACTATACTTGTCACTCTCTTTCCTCTCTCTGGAAAAAGAACACTCAAGTAGCCCAGCTGCTCCCCACAGCTTAAATTTGATAGTACCCTTAAAAGATTGGCTTTATCTAGGGTCCATTGAGGATGGCACCTTCTGCTGTTATTACTGCCACGAATTCCACAGATCTCTAGTCACTGACACTATTTATTGGATATTTACTATATCCATGAAATTTACTAAGCATTGAGAAGTTTAAAAGGTACTAAAAAGCTTGTATTCAGCAAATTAATGGCCACTTTCATTGCAAAACAGAGCCTTGTATCAAGGTCTTTTAAAGATCCCAGCCGTAGCATCTTTTGGTTCTATTTGGCTCTTATTCGATCCCTCCCCATCTGTCTTGCTGATCCGTGGAATGCCATTACAAGCATGGTACTAACGGTTGAGATTACACCCCTGTAATAATTTTTAAAAGCTCAATCTTTGTTGGCATGACAGTCACAAATTTCCTACTCTTATAAACTATATATTGAGTTGACATCATGTATGGGGAAATAGAATGATTTGAATTGGTTATTTGTTACTACTTCTCAGTTTCTAGTGAACCATAAAATGACGATAGGGCAGGAGAAAGATGGAAATACTGCAAAGATTTTGAATAATGGCTTGTATTTAATAATGCCCCTCTGAATAACATAATAATAAATGATAAAGTCATGCCACTGACTTCCTGCATGTACTTGAACATGATTCTGTGTATATACCTGCAGGTTATTATGTATTGCCAAAGATACATCCTCAAGGAGTCCATTGACTTCTGCTTAATAAAAACATAAATTACTATAGCTCACCAGGGGAAAGGCACTCTGCCTGTCTTTACTCAAAGGGTATGATTACCTTATTGCCTTGAAATCCCTTCGGGCCTGGATCCCCTGGAGGTCCACTAATGCCCTGCTCCGAGGTGAAAACCAACAATTAGTTCTATATATAAAAGGCCAACCAAGAAGGAATTATTCATTAAGGTCCCTAGAGATCCTGAATTTAAAAGTCAGACTAAATATCTCAGAGTTAAGTTAGGGTTAAATGTGACTGAGAAATGGAATGAGATAAAATTCCTCCTGTCAAATAGGCAGCTTCTAAAATAGTATACTTAAGCTGAGAACAAACATTTATTAATGAGGTGTTTGCTTTCTAAGCCTGTTTCCAACCTTATCCCTGTGCTGAACACCCTTCTTAAAGAATTTTGAATGAGCAACTTTTTTAAATAGCTAAGGCATTTATAACCGGAAGTTGGAGCTTCCAATGACCCTGTGATAACCAGAGTTACTGCCCTGTGCTGACATAATTCCAGGCCAGAGCAAAGGAGTTGATGGTTAATTAGATGCTGTCTGGGAAATCTTGGGCCAAGTTACAATTTTCAGTAGACTTTTTGAAATACATAAATGAACTCTTCATATACATACATCCTCTCCCCCACGAAAACTTTAGACTGGGCAAGTCCCCAGACTGGGAAAAAACTGATCTAAATTATTTTCTGAAATCCATGGAATATGTCTAACTTAAATAAATGCCTTCAGAATCTTTTCCATGCTATTGAACATTAAGTACTTATAATGAGCATTCCATGTTTTTGAATATTAAGTACTGTATCTAAATTACACATAGTGTAATTAGATAAAATGCATAGTTCTTCCAACTATATTATACTAGCAAAGCAAAAATAGTTACATCCTTCTTTTAACTGCTTTGACTTCACTCATCTTCCTAGACTCGAATTTTTAAACTTCTATCCCTCTACTAAGTAAACTCACCTGCTGGTACCTATCTTTGGGGAGCCTGAATTAGTCATTCAAAACATTAGGGCAGTGATTTCCAAACTTTGTTGCACATTGAAATCACCTGGGGATCTTTAAAACTACTGATGCCTGGCTCCAATCCCTAGACATTCTAATTGAATTGGCAGAGGGAGCAAATGGGCAAACAGGTTTTTAAAGCTTCCTAGGTGATTCTAATTCAGATGTAGATTTGGTTTAGCCTCCTTACCTGAAGTCCTCTGGGTCCCTTTGGTCCATACGGCCCTAAGGATCCCTGTGGAATAAAATTAATGGTAAGTTGCTCTAAGTATCCATCTTCAAAATGCAATGATTTTATTTTAGGTAGAGGAGAAAAGAATGTGTTCTCAGTGATGGCCAATCTTCCCACTTTATCCAAACAGCAAAGCAAACTGATACATTGTCAACAAAATGATCCAAAATAATAAGCCAATTTGAGGTCAGATTTTCCTTCAGTAAACTCCACGAAAACAGTTTTAGATGTAAGTCCTTCACCTGTATATTGAAATTTTGGTCAGAGCAAACAATTTATTCCTTACAATTCCTTAGAAAAAGTACAGTTGGTGGAATATTGTTTCTTTCCAACAAGGCAAAATCAGTTAAATTAACAATTTGGTGAGTTTCCACAATGTCTAGATCACTCTTTTGCCCATCTTCAAGACATGCAACTTGACAAAACACTGTTTATACTCAATACTCTCTAATAGAAGATATTTCAATATGTTCCATAACTAGGAAACCCTTTGAAATTTATTTTTATGAGAATATAGTATAGTCTAGTCTCTCTTTTCTCAGATTTTCATTTTTCTGCTTAGCAAAATATAACCTGTTCACAATAGACACACCTTGGCAATTAAAGGAAAAAACTAAAGAAACAGAAAAAAATCACACAGAAGCAACTGCTATTAACATTTTAGGCATATAGAATATTTTTCTTCAAATAATTGATTCAAGTGTGTATACAATCTTGTGTCCTACTTATTTGGTCTTCCATTGTATCAAAAATATTTTTCCATGTAATTAAAAACTCTTAGTAAATGGAAAAATATTCAAGAATATGTATCTATTATAATTTACTTATTTCCCTAGTTTTGGCATTTAAATTGTTTCTGACGATTATTATTTTAAATAATATTATAATGAATATCTTTGTTTATAAGTCATGTCCAACTTCTGAAAGATTCCTGAAGGTAATGTCCTGGAAGAGGATGACAGACACAGAGATGATGAACACATTCAAGGCTCTCTCGCTCTCTTTTGTGTCTCACACCAATACATGGGAAGAAAAAGCAAAGCTTCCCTCCATAGTTTGCTCAGATTTCCATTCTTACTACCTGAGTAGAGAAAGTGCATCTCCACCTTAACAGACACCCCCATCAATGCTGAGTATTGTATATTATCCCAGTGTTTGCTAATTTGATAGGTGAAATAATATTTTAATGTGTTAATTTCACTTCTCTGATCGCTGATGTATTGGGGTTTTTTTCACTTATTACCCATTTATAGTTCCTCTCTCGTGTCTCTTCATGTTCTTTATAGTCTGACTTAAGAACTTATATGAACTCTTCATGTCAAGGATGCTGTATTTCATTGACTCTAGACATGCATTTTTTTTTCAGATCTTTACATCTCTAATATCAAGATACGTCTTATAATCAATTGCACCTTCTGTTTGTAATTGGCAGCACTTTTTCTTTCTTTTTGGCACAGAATAGGGCATTTCACGACCCCTGGCATCTTAGTCAATGAAGTATGATGATTAGCTCTTTATCAACCGTTCTCATTTCAAACAGTTTTCAACAGTTACTGTTTAACTTTCATTTTTGTTCTTCTCTGTCCCCTTCTGTATTTTCAAGTCTGTGTCCACCTCCCATTTTCAATTACCCTCCAGGCAGAATCCATTCATTACTACAGTTTTCATTTTGCCCAGAGATAATTATCAAGCCTACATTTTTTTTCAGATCCACCTGGCCTTTAACTCTACAGTACTTTAAAAGCTTTCACAAAAGTCTCAAGCTATTTAAAGTGCTTAGTTACATAGGCCAGTGTCATCATCTTATTCTCTGCTTTTCTGCCTCATTTTTTCTCCTTGATTCTCTCCCATAATTAAAATACAGATATTGAATGAGTTGAGTATCTTGGTAGCATACTGTTAATAGTTCTTCACTATAATGAAAACTATTTTTACTCTGTACATTTTTGGATGCTTTGTCATTAAGTTTCAAATGTACTGTCTGTATATTTCTGACCCATTTAATATTGTCTCCATTTTAAATACTTGATTCATATTTATTTTTTAACGAAAGGTTAATACCCACCCAATTGCCTGTGGCGTACTGCAGTTTCAAAATTTCAATCCCCTATCTATGACTAGTTCTGCCACATTATTTATAACTATTTCATTAACTTATTCCATAGAGTTCTTCACTCTATTTTGGAAAGTGCTTGTTGTCAGTGTTTACATCTGGAAAACAATTCCAGATGCAAAGACCCAACTGGAGCTTGAACTGACTTTGCTGGTTA
Source organism: Neofelis nebulosa (assembly GCF_028018385.1). NCBI lineage: Eukaryota > Metazoa > Chordata > Mammalia > Carnivora > Felidae > Neofelis > Neofelis nebulosa. The sequence goes on along the minus strand of NC_080785.1, from coordinate 68,586,943 downwards.
AATTATCCTTTTTTGCCATAAAATTCCATAGGCCTAGCCTCAAAGGTTAGGGGGCCACAAAGCACCGTCTTAAAGATCCATATGAAAGGTATGTGGAGGCTCCATTAAGTAACGTTAGGTATAGTTTTGTTTTCTGCTTCGTGTTTTACAGACGTGAAAATTGAGCCAGTAACTTTCCAACTCCAGGAGTGAGAGCAAGGTAATGCATCCCAGGAATTTCCTCTTAGGGAAACTCAGCCCAAAGGGATCCCAGCTGTTAGCATTTTAAAAACATGTTCCTTACTTTGTCACCTTTTATTCCTGGTTTTCCACATTCTCCATTTTCACCCTAAAAAATAAAGAAATGAAACAAATAAGAAGACCTTTGCAGTCGTTTGGGGTTAGGATGTTTTAAAAAGTTTTCTTATGACATAAGCACTCTGATGGGTTTTACACAATTTTATCCTCAATCCTGTGGGTTATTTGGGCATTACACTCTGAAAAATTTTATCCATGAGTCATCTTCCACTTGACAGAATCAAATCAGTGATACCACCTAGTAAGGTTTGACATTTTTGAAAGGAAGATGACATTTAAAGGAAAGAAACTAAGGTTTACCGAGTATCCACCATATGCTCTTTGTGATTTAAGTGAATCCACATTACAGCTCAATGAGATCAGTTTTACAGTTGTATTTTATAGATGAGAAAACTTAAGTTCACCCAGATAACTTTCCTCAAATAAGCAGCTCTGATTCAGAGTCCCTATTTTTGCCACATTATACTCCACCCTGAGTACCAGCTTTGATCAATTAGTAGTGTTTGCCCAGAGAACTGTGAGAGAAAGGTCCTGAGACCACATCATGGCTTGGTGGGGAAAGGAGCCAGGAAGAATTAGCAAGGTCTGCTGGGGACGGGCATGGTGGCAAGAATGCCATATATTTCCAACACACTCTACTGCCCTGCCTTTCCTGGCATATTAATGAAAAAAGAACTAACATTTAAATTGTGCTTTACAGTTTATGATTAATTTTATTTAGCAGACATTATCTCAGGTAAGCTGACATTAACTGTCTGACACAGATATTATTAGCCCAATTTTACAGACTGAGAATTTGTGATTCAGAAGGTTAAGTACCTTGCTCATGTAGAATGAGAATTGGGACCTCTGAATACTACTCCATTGTATCAGACTTCTAAGACTTTGCATAATTAGAACTAAAATGTATCAAAGGCAATTAGAAAAACAGCTAAAGTTAAAATTTTCAAGTGCTTTCATGCTTTTATCTGAGCCTCAAAGCAATTGATTTAAAAAAATTTTTTATATGAGCCTCAGCAATCAGACAACACAAAGAAATAAAAGGCACCCACATCTGCAAGGAGGAAGTCAAACTTACACTCTTTGCAGACAACGTGATACTCTGTGTGGAAAATCTAAAAGACTCCACCAAAAAACTGTGAGAACTGATCCATGAATTCAGCAAAGTTGCAGGATATTAAATCAATGTATAGAAATCAGTTGCATTTCTATACACCAATAATGAAGCAGCAGAAAGAGAAATCAAGGAATCGGTCCCATGTACAATTGCACCAAAACCCATAAAATACTTAGGAATAAACCTAACCAAAGAGGTGAAAAATCTACACACTGAACACTATAAAACACATTAAAAAGATTGCAGAAGACACAAAAAATGGAAAAGCATTCCATGCTCATGGATTGGAAGAACAAATATTGTTAAAATGTCAATGCTACCCAAAGCAATCTACATATGCAATGCAATCCCTCTCAAAATAACACCAGGATTCTTCACAGAGCTAGAATAAATAATCCTAAAATTTGTATGGAACCAGAAAAGACCTAAATAGCCAAAGCAATGCTGAAAAAGAAAACTGGGGCACCTGGGTGGCTTAGTCAGTTAAGTGTCTGACTTAGGCTCAGGTCATGACCTCACTGTTTGTGAGTTTGAGCCCTATGTCAGGCTCTGTGCTGATAGGTTGAAGCCTGGAGCCTGGAGCCTGATTCAGATTCTGCGTCTCTCTCTCTCTCTCTCTCTCTCTGCTCCTCCCCACCCTCTCTTTCAAAAATAAATAAACCTTAAAAATAAATTAGAAAAAGAAAACCAAAGGTGGAGGCATCACAGTTCCAGACTTCATGCTGTATTACAAAGTTGTAATCATCAAGACAGTATGTTACGGCACAAAAACAGACACTCAGATCAATGGAACAGAATAAAGAACCCAGAAATGGACCTACAAATGTATGGCCAACTAATCTTTGACAAAGTAGGAAAGAATATCCAATGGAAAAAAAGACAGTTTCTTCAGAAAATGATGTTGGAAAAACTGGACAATGACATGCAGAAGAATGAACCTGGACCACTTTCTTACACCATACACAAAAATAAACTCAAAATGGATGAAAGACCTAAATGTAAGACAGAAAGCCATTAAAATCCTACAGGAGAAAACAAGCAAAAACTTCTTTGACCTTGGCCGCAGCAACTTCTTACTTGACATGTCTTCAGAGGCAAGGGAAATAAGAGAAAAATGAACTATTGGGACCTCATCAAGATAAAAAAAATCTTCTGCATAGCAAAGGAAACAGTCAGTAAAACTAAAAGGCAACAGATGGAATGGGAGAAGATATTTGCAAATGACATATCAGATAAAAGGTTAGTATCCAAAATCTATAAAGAACTTATCAAACGCAACACCCAAAAAAAACAACACCCAAAAAATGAGCAAAAAACATGAATAGACACTTTTCCAAAGAAGACATCCATATGGCTAAAAGACACATGAAAAAAATGCTCAACATCACTCAGCATCAGGGCTGATGTGGCAAATCAAAACCACAATGAGATTCCACCTCTGACACCTGTCAGAATGGCTAACATTAACAACTCAGGCAACAACAGATATTGGTGAGGTTACGGAGAAAGAGGAATGCTTTTGCACTGGAGGTAGGAATGGAAACTGGTGCAGCCACTCTAGAAAACAGTATGGAGGTTCCTCAAAAAATTAAAAATAGAACTACCCTATGACCCAGCAATTGCACTACTAGCTATTTATCCAAAGGATACACGAGTGCTGATTCGAAGGGGCACATGAACCCCAACGTTTATAGTAGCACTATTGACAATAGCCAAAGTAAGGAAAGAGCCCAAATGCCCACCAACTGATGAATGGATAAAGAAGATGTGTTATATATACAATGGAATATTACTCGGCAATCAAAAAGAATGAAAACTTGCCATTTGTAACAACGTGGATGGAACAAGAGTGTATTATACTAAGTGAAATAAGTTAGAGAAAGATAAATACCATATGATTTCACTCCTATGTGGAATTTAAGATACAAAACAGATGAACATAAGGGAAGGGAAGCAAAAATAATATAAAAACAGAGAGGGAAACAAATCATAAGAGACTCTTAAATACAGAGTACAAACTGAAGGTTGCTGGAGAGGAGGTGGGTAGGGGGATGGGTAAATGGGCAAGGGGCATTGAGGAGGACACTTGTTGGGATGAGCACTGAGTGTTACATGTAAGTGATGAATCACTAAATTCTATTCCTGAAATTATTATTACACCATATGTTAACTAACTTGGATTTAAATTAAAAATAGAATAAAGTCAAATAAAAATGTTTTATTTGAGCATAATTGACACACAGTGTTACATTAATTTCAGGTGTACAACATAGTGATTCAACTTCTCTATACACTATGCAATGTTCACCGCAAGTGAAGCTACCATCTGTCACCATACGATGCTGTTACAATATCACTGACTCTATTCCTTAAAAGCCATTCATATTTTTAAGATATGGCAACTCAGCTGGAGAAGTTAAATGAATTACTTAAATGCACATGCTAGCCAGTGGCTCCTAGTCCAGTGCCCTCACCACTGCTTTATCATCCATGTGCTGTAAGCATGCTTCTCAAAATGCCACCTAACAGTGACATAAGAAACGTGCACTACAATGATCAGTGCCCTGCTTCCTTCATTAAAGAAGTCATGCTGTGAAAAATGAATGTCAACTGAACTAAACAGTGTGTTTAGTGATATAGTGGGTTTATATTCTGGTGCAATCATTATGTCATGACAAAATACCATCAAGCAGTTCACAGGTTGAAGGCCAGCATACAGACCACACTTTGAATAGCTCCGCTCTAAGAAGGGAAATAACCATTGTAACTCCAGTTATGGATCCAAAGTCCAAACCTTTACATTACTGCTAATCCCCACAGCAGATTAGATTAGAGAGAGAGAGAGAGAGAGAGATCTCCATTCATAGATGAGGAAAAGGAGACTCCAAAGGATTAAATAGTTTGTCCGTGACCACAAGCTTGAGTCCGTTAGATTCCCAAGTCCATGGTCATCAGCCACTCAAAACTGAACAAAGCATACCACCATGGTCTGCAAGATATTTTCCACTAGCCTAGAGTACTACATGGGGTGTCGCTGGCATCAGGAGCAAGAAAGAGGGAGGTACAATTCCTAGATCCAGCTATGCCTCTGTTCAAAGCAATCTGTTCTCTCTCCACATCATATTGTGAGTCAGACTGACCCAGGAAAAACTGAGCTTTCACTTAGAACAAGTTGAACATTTATTTCTGAATGCAAATGGAAACTCACTCTTGAAGAGTCAATTAGAAAGCAATTAATTTAATAATGTTGGATGGGAATAAAATGAGTCAACCACCAAAATATAAAACAGAAAAGTACCATAAATACACTCAAAATTCTTTTGGCCAGAATTCACATTCCATTTGTCCAGACAGATTTGTTAGCTATAGGTCCTGAGGAACAGCATTTGTTTTGGGGGCAGACTTCCATCAATGAAAATATTGTACTCCTGTTATTCGCCTTTGTAAAGGCGTTTTCTTTTTTGGTGGGCTCAGTAATCCCTGTGGAATGGCCACAATTACAATTTCACAGAGCAAGTGCTTCAGAAAGCTATGAACAGATTAGCTCTGTTCCCAGCCTCTGATTTCTGATGCTGCTGTTCCTGGTGAAATTCTGGTTTGAATGTCAATGGTTCAGGGTCACTCTACCCTGACAACTTATATTTTCCAAATGAGAGCTCCACCAGTGATTCTATAATTTCCCAGAAGGTTAAAATGAGTCTTTTCATATATATAAATATATAAACACACACATATATACTATATTTGTAGTATACTATATGCTATATAATATATATATAGTATATATACATAGCACTATATATACTATATAGTGTGTGTTTATGCGCGCGTGTGTGTGTGTGTGTGTGTATGTATATATATTTAGTGTTGATGAGTAGCTCATATTATAAATCAAGATGGGGGACCTGTATAATTTTCTTCAACTATACATAGGACAATTTTACAATCATGAAATGTTCTTAAATTTCCTATTTTATCATTTGTTCCCTGCCTCTTCATAATAGCACCTTGCATTTTATCGACCAGCAAACAGCTTTTAAGACATTGTCACATCCATTATTCCATTTGCTTCTCCAACCACCCTGTAAATTAGGAGGCCTATATTAATCCAGCTCTATATGGATGAAGAAACAAACACTTAACATTTCTAGTGACTGGGGACAGATTTATTTGCCTGTATAGAGACTCACCTCTAATATTTGCAGGGCCCAGGGCAACACTGCAAGCAGAGGCCTACGTACCATGTATCTAAACAGCTGAAAGTTATAAATAAGCTAATAACCAACCTAGTAATGTTCTAGCTTCCTTTTTTGACAAGTATCAATAGGAATAAAAATGAAAGAACTGTGGTATTCCTTAGAGGTCCAAGTGCTAGTACAACCCCATGCCCAAGGCCTACAGACCAGCTCCTACTTGGCCTCTCCCCACCTCTGGTTCCTCCCAGGAGAGGAGGAACAAATGCACAAGAAGGTGCCCTAGGCAATGCAATACAGTGAACCTCCCACCAGGGCCCCTTCCAGCCCCAAAACCAACTTGCATTTTGTTTCCCCTCAGGCCTGGGGAAAAGATGGACAAAGGAAAGATGTTTGTATCTGCCTTCAAAGCAGGCTCAGGCCATTTTGCAGGGACTTCTGGGGTCTTGGTTACCTAAAGTGTGGTCCAGGTTTAAGGGGGCATAAGCCTCATGCCCTGTAGCTTCCTGGATCCTTCGGGGGTCAGATGGCCTTTCGAGACCCAGAGAAAGACCTCTTGCCCTAGGTCTGAGGGCTGTAGATAGGATGAACGAGGACACGCTCTATTTTCAGATAGAACATCTGGTGATAGAACTGTGACATTAATCTATGAATGAGCGCTTGGGGCGCTTGGGTGGCTCAGTTGGTTAAGCATCCGACCTGGGCTCAGGTCATGATCTGAGTCACAGTTCCTGAGTTCCAGCCCTGCACCCGGCTCTGTGCTGACAGTTCAGAGGCTGGATGGAACCTGCTTCAGATTCTGTGTCTTCCTCACTTTCTGCCCCTCCCCTGCTTGTGCTCTCTCTCTCTCTCTCTCTCTCTCTCTCTCTCTCTCTCTCTCTCTCTCAAAAATAAATAAATAAATAAATAAATAAATAAATAAATAAATAAATATTTTTTAAAAATCTATGAATGAACCATGAACAACTGTCAACATGGTTCTTGAGCCCCCATCCACTTTGCTAACTTTCTAATTTGTAAAGAATCATAAAATAGTCTACCAGCCCATAACTTCTGTTGGTTTGTCAAATTTATTCCCCTTGCAAGCTCCACCCAGATGCCTCACTGTATGAAGAGGTTCCTTATTGCCTAACCAGAATAAATCCTCTTGCTTCTACAAGAGCATTTGATGTCTAGGTTTTGGTGTCTAGCTTTCATAGGAAGTTAAGCACCAAGGTAGCAACCTAACTGAAGTATTGCCGCATCCATTTTTATTTGGAACTTTTAGTCTGTGCTACATGGCTGGTAAATAGGGGTCCTCGTGTTTGCAGAGCTGAGAGAGGCTGGATCCTAATCTCAGGAATCTTAGGATGCCTTTCACCCCTTCCAACACATCTCCGTACCTGAAGTTTATTATTATTTTATGTTTACAGACTTAAGAGTATACTTGGGAATTAGGGAACCTAGACTTAGGAAAATAAAGGAAAACAACTTTTATTAAGCATGTAAATACAGTTATGCTTCTGTTTTTCTCTCTGAAATCCTGCCCTATCTATTCATTGTTACCAACTTACCTTTTCACCTTTGTACCCAGGGATTCCCTAGTTACAAAAGAAAAAAAAGAAAGAAAGAAAGAGTAAAACATATTAGAAGACATAGTTGGAGGAAATATTTGATGTTTTTCATTTACAAAGTATAAAAAAACACATCTGTACAGTCAAGGAAAATAAGACCACACACAGAAATGTAAGCTATTTTACTTCTCTGGGGAGAAGAAAAGAACCCATTTTCCCCTTTATTACATTCTATTTTCAGTTCCACATATTTTTTTCAAACCCAATTTCTTACCATTTGGCCCAAAGCTGAAGGAGAAACTATACACTGAAACTTATAAAAGGGACGACCTACAATGCTCCATTCAAAATTGTTATATTGACTTTTAAACTATGAACTATCATAGCTGAGAATGTTTCACAGAGACTGTTAGAGAAATTGGCTTTGAAAATGAGCTGAGATAATGGCCTTTACAATGTATGTAAATATTTATATCCATTACGGTCCTTCTTTCAAATTCGGTCTCGAATATGGAACATCAATGAAATGCATGGTTCCTTTATCAACCCTAAGGAGACGGTGGCCTTTAAGGCACTATATTTTATCTCATGCTAACTATGGGGCCAACTCCTCTTCTGTGTCACTCCTGGGAATCCTGCACAACCTCCTCCATTGTGTCCCTGCCTGTGAGCCCTCGAAGTAATATGATTCTGAATATTAAGTGAACTAGGAAATTAACAACTTTAAGCAAGAGCAAGACTTTTCCATATAGGACTTTATGTCTTTTTCATACAGCAATAGCTTTTAAGTATGAAAATAAAATTATAAGTTATATTTTAAATGAGCCGGAGAAACTGATGGAGAAACAAGCTATTATCACAGTTACATGTGTCAGATGACAAACTATTGTTTTGTATGACTTTTTTTAACAAAAGGCAAAAAAAAGGAAAACTTCGGGAAGGAAATAACACTTCTCTCCAAATGAGTGGTCACTGGGAAATTGAAACTAAAAATAGAACTACAGTCAAAAGTATTGTTATGCTGCATTTTAGTTCTTCTTAGATATGTTTATTAGCAAAAAGGGTTTAGGTTTTAGTATTGTGCTTAAAATTAAAGGCCACATTATAGATAGTTAAATTGGGGTACTTTATTAAAACAATTCATGTTTGCAGCAGAAACCTTACTTTTTTATATTATACTCTTTTTTTCCCCTGTTTTTCTTTCTGAACTCTCTGGTCAATTTATTGTTTGATTGCTATCAGTTTCCTTCCTTCCCTCCTGCCTTCCTGCCTTCCTTTCTTTCTTCCTTCCTTGACACCTTAATTACTAGTTTAAAAGTATTCAAATTTAAGATATCCAAAACTGCACTCATTGGTCTGCCAAATTTGTTTCCTGTTTGTATTAGTGGTGCCATCATATTTCAAATCACACAAAATCAAAAGTTTATCTTTTCTCTCTACTTGCCCCTTACATTCCTTGAATCCAACCAGTTAAAATTCTCCAACAGCTGTCACTGCATTTAGTTTTAAGTCTGTCCTTTCTACTGTCCTCCCCCCTCCCCCCAGCCAGCAGGATCCTCTGTGACCCACTCCTGCTTAGCTCCATAACCTGTCTACCACCACTCTTTGCCAAGTTCTGGCTTTCTTTCCATTTCTTCAGCCTACAAGCTTGTTCCCACGCAAGAGTCTTTGTACCTACTGCTCTTTCTGCTTAGAACATCCTCATGACCTGGTTTTATTTATTTATTTTTTTAAATGTTTATTTATTCTTGAGAGAGAGACAGGGACAGAGACAGAGCATGCGTGGGGGAGGGGCAGAGGGAGAGGGAGACAGAATCCGAAGCAGGCTCCAGGCTCCAGGCTCCGAGCTGTCAGCACAAAGTCCGACACAGGGCTCAAACACACAAACCGTGAGATCATGACCTAAGCCAAAGTTGGATGCTTAACCGACTGAGCCACCCAGACGCCTCACGTATGACCTGGTTTTATAGGTCAAGAACACATCTCATTGATGAAATCTCATTCATTTGTTGGTCTGTTGATTGCTCACCCTGCTAGCACACTGTATGAAACTGGAACTATCAATCTTGCTCACTGTATCCCCAGCACCTAAAGAAGGGCCCAGCATATACCAAGTGCTCAATACATATTTGTTGACTATATGAGTCAGTGTCAGTCCCCACAGCCTATTCTTCTTGTCTTCTATGGTTCTCACAATGTTCTCTTCTTCTCTATTCTGTCATCACTGTGGCCCCATTCTATCCAATTGAATGTGATTTAATTCCCTAATAGCCACATTAAGAAAATGACAACAGGTGAAATTAATTTTTAATAATATATTTTACTGATCTCTCTAGGTCTGAAATACAAGGGTTTCCAACATTTGGCCAATATAAAAATTATTCATGAGATATTTTACATGTTCTTTGGCACTAAGTCATCCAAATTCATTGTGTATTTTACTCCTACAGCACACCTCAGTTCAGGCTAGCCGTGTTTCAGCTGCTCAGTAAGCACATATGGCTAGTGGCTTTCATCCTGCCTGGAGCAGCCCTAGCCAATGTCCCTGTTCTCAGACAGGCTGTAACAAAAAACCTTCTTCTAAGTACTCCTTCTTTCTGTTTATTCCCACTTCAGTTTCCCCTTGAGAGTCATACCAGATTAATCTTCCAAGTACACAGCTCTTGGGTTGCACTCTTCATTTGAAATCTCAATCTCTCACCTAGCAGAGCCCAGATCTACAGTCGGCATGGAACATCCACTCTGCCCTTCAAGCTGTGTCTGCCAACATCCTCTTTAGGCACCTCCTTTCACCATTTTCCAACCCATAGCCTTCCCTCAGGTCGATGCTCATGGCACTCTCCATCTGGAATGCTTGTCCCTTCCACCTTTCTGTTCTATCCTTTCCAGTCACAATCCTACTCTCCAGAAGTCATTCTATAAAACCCATCCCGATAGCTTCAATCTTCTCTGAAGGTCCATAATAATTTGTGCATGCAGTTTTTACAGTATTTTGACATTCTGCTTCATGGTGTAACTATTTTTTTCAAAAATTAAAGTATAGCTGACATACAATGTTGCATTAGATTCAGATCTACAACATACTGATTCAATTTCTCTATACGTTATGCTATGCTCATCACAAAGTGTAACTACAATCTGTCACCATACAATGTTCTTACATTACTGTTGACTATATTTCTTATATGGTACCTTTCATCCCTGTGACTTATTCATTCCATAACTGGAAGCCTATACTTCCTACTCCCATTCACCCATTTTGCTGCCCCCAGACTCCCTTTTGGCAACCAATATTGTAGCTATTTTAGATATTTTAATCTCTCCTATAACAAACTTTTCAAAAAACATGAGTGCTTTGTCTTAATTTCTTTTCACATAATAATATGCTTTACATGTAGACAACACCTAACAAATACTTCCTAAAAGAACAACACACATATCTGAATGAATTTCCATTGATTATCAAACTTTCTATTAGACTTACTCATAAAGTTGATTAAAGACACCAAGAGACAAGTTTTTAAAACCTCTGGGCCTGTCTCCTGGGCTTTTGCCAGGGGGACAGCCAGGAAGAGAAATGTGACATGGTCTTTTTTTATTCACTGTACACCCTTCTCTGCTCTTTGCAACTTTACTACAACTCCAAGAAAAATGAAAAAGAAGAAATTTTCTGTAATTATTTCTCAGGCAATCTCTAACATCTTCTAATTTTAGAGATAATAAATCAACTAGAATGCTTTTTCTTTTGTCTGCAGATCAAATTTACAAAAGCATAGTTTAGACTATTAGTTCTGTGCTCCCAGAATTTTTAATGCATTCTTTATTGGAAAAAAACCAAACAAACAGAGGTGTCTGGGTGGCTTAGTTGGTTAAATGTCTGACTCTTCATTTTGGCTCCACTCATGATCTCATGGTTCGTGAGATTGAGCCACACGGCTAGCTCTGCACTGACAGTGTGGAACCTGCTTGGGATTCTCTCTCTCCCTCTTTCTCTTCCCTTCCCCCTCTCTCAAAAATAAATAAACATATTTAAAAAAACACAAAAAGCAAAGAAAAATATTTTCCTGAGTTGAGTCTTCTGCAAATCCCACTTAGGTATCCAAGAATGTCATGTGCTTCACCACCCTGTGTCATCATCACTCCTGTTGAGCAGAACATTTTCTCCCCATATTTCCATTTCCAAGGCCATATCTGTCTGACTGCCCATCTGTGCCATCAAAAGCACATGTATATGTAAGTCATTTTTGCACTTGTAGTACAGGGGGCAAAATGATCATTTACAGAACCTTAGCATCCTATATTACATTCTGGGGAAAGCATTCCACTTGCATACATACCCCTGGGCCTCTTTCTCCAGGCTCCCCTTTTTGAGCATCACCCTGTGGGGGAGAAAAAAAAAACTCAGTCAAAATTCCACAGCCCTACAGAGTGACTGATTGCTCAGTAAAATGCTTGGAATAAAATTATTCCGAATTCCCAGATTAATAGGTTAACCCAGTGGGGAAAAAATCTTTGGCCTTCACCATTGACATTTTCACCATGGAGTCTAGGGAAGAAAATCGCTGTTCAGATAGCCTTTGCCCTTTGGAGCGAAGCCAGATGCATAGGGTGCAAGCTCCAGATACATTTTCATAGCTTAGGCCTAGGTTTGCTTCTCAGTTTAACAACACAGCCCTTGTTCTCAAATGCAGCATTGTACCCAATCAGAGCCAGGCACTCTGGCTTTTCTCCAAGGGGCTTTGGAATGTTTTCCAAGATGTCCTTAAGAGTAATTGCTTGATTTCGGCAAAACTTAGGAAAATATATGATGTGGCACAAAATTACAAGCCAAATAAGTGAAATGTAAACATAAATTTAAAACAGGTATTTAACAAAACAAAAAGAAGACACAATGGCATCATTTCGGACTCACATGATGAGGAGGTACAGTTGTGAGTGTTGTAAAGCTGCTCGAGGATTCTTCACATTCCCTTTCTTTTTTTTTTTAATTTAATTAATTTTTAAAATTTCATCCAGGTTAGTTAGCATATAGTGCTTTCAGGAGTGATTTCAGGAGTAGATTCCTTAGTGCCCCTTACCCATTTAGCCATCCACCCTCCCACACCCCCTCCAGTAACCCTCCGTTTGTTCTCCGTATTTGAGTCTCTTATGTTTTTGTCCCACTCCCTGTTTTTATGTTATTTTTGCTTCCCTTCCTTTATCTTCATCTGTTCTGTGTCTTAAAGTCCTCATATGAGTGAAATCATAGGATACTTGGCTTTCTCTGACTGACTAATTTCGCTTAGCATAATACCCTCTAGTTCCATCCTCATAGTTGCAAATGGCAAGATTTCATTCTTTTGATTGCCGACTAATACCCTATTGTATATATATGCCACATCTTCTTTATCCATTCATCCATCGGTGGACATTTGGGCTCTTTCCATTCTTTGGCTATTGTTGATCGTGCTGCTATAAACATTGGGGTGCATGTGCCCCTTTGAAACAGCACACCTGTAACCCTTGGATAAATACCTAGTAGTGCAATTGCCGGGTCATAGGGTAGTTCTGTTTTTAAATTTTTGAGGAACCCCCAGACTGTTTTCCAGAGTGGATGCACCAGTTTGCGTTCCCACCAGCAGTGCAAAAGAGATCCTCTTTCTCCACATCCCCGCCAATATCTGTTGTTGCCTGAGTTGTTAATGTTAGCCATCTGACAGGTGTGAGGTGGTATCTCATGATGGTTTTGATTTGTATTTCCCTGATGATGAGTGATGCTGAGCATTTTTTCATGTGTCAGGTGGCCATCTGGATATCTTCTTGGAGAAGTGTCTATTCATGCCTTTTGCCCATTTCTTCACTGGACTATTTGTTTTTTGGGTGTTGAGCTGGATAAGTTCTTTATAGATTTTGGATACTAACCCTTTATCTGATATGTCGTTTGTAAATATCTTCTCCCATTCCACTGGTTGCCTTTTAGTTTTGCTGATTGTTTCCTTTGCTGTGCAGAGGTCTTTTATTTTGATGAGGTTCCAATAGTTCATTTTTGCTTTTGCTTCCCTTGCCTCCAGAGACGTGTTGAGTAAGAAGTTGCTGCGGCCAAGGTCAGAGAGGTTTTTGCTTGCTTTCTTTTCAAGGATTTTGACGGCTTCCTGTCTTACATTTAGATCTTTCATCCATTTAGAGTTTGTTTTTGTGTATGGTGTGAGAAAGTGGTCAAGGTTCATTTTTCTACTAGTCTCTGTCCAGTTTTCCCAGCACCACTTTCTGAAGAGACTGTCTTTATTCCACTGGATATTTTTTCTTGCTTTGTCAAAGATTAGTTGGCCACATGTTTGTGGGTCCATTTCTGGGTTCACTATTCTGTTCCATTGATCTGAGTGTCTCTTTTTGTGCCAGTACAATACTGTCTTGATGATTACAGCTTTGTAATACAACTTGAAGTCCAGTATTGTGATGCCTCCTGCTTTTTTTTTTTTTTTTCAAGAGTACTTTGGCTATTCAGGGTCTTTTCTTGTTCCATACAAATTTTAGGATTGTTTGTTCTAGCTCAGTGAAGAATCCTGGTGTTATTTTTTAGGTATTGCATTGAATATGTGCATTGCTTTGGATAGTAGTGACATTTTAGCAATATTTGTTCTTCCTATTGAGGAGCATGGAATATTTTTCCTGTGTGTGTGTGTGTGTGTGTGTGTGTGTGTGTGTATTCTTCAATTTCTTTCATAAGCTTTCTATAGTTGTCAGTGTGTAGATTTTTCACCTCTTTGGTTAGGTTTATTCCTAGGTATTTTATGGGTTTTGGTGCAATTATAAATGGGATCGATTCCTTGATTTCTCTTTCTGTTGCTTCATTGTTGGTGTACAGCAATGCAACCAATTTCTCAACATTGATTTTATATCCTGCAACTTTGCTGAATTCATGAATCAGTTCTAGCAGTTTTTTGGTGGAATCTTTTAGGTTTTCCATATAGCATATCATGTCATCTGTGAAGAGTGAAAGTTTGACCTCCTTCTGGCTGATTTGGATGCCTTTTATTCTCTGTGTTATCTGATTGCAGAGGCTGATTTCCAATACTATGTTGAATAACAGTGGTGAGAGGAGACACCCCTGTCTTGTTCCTGACCTTAGGGGGAAAGCTCTCAGTTTTTTCCCATTGAGGATGATATTAACGTTGGGTCTTTCATATATGGCTTTATTATCTTGAGGTATGATCCTTCTATCCTTCCTTTCTTCAAGGTTTTTATCAAGAAAGAATGCTTTATTTTGTCAAATGCTTTTTCTGCATCTGTTGAGAGGATCGTGTGGTTCTTGTCCTTTCTTTTATTGATGTGATGAATCACATTGATTGTTTTGCAGTTATTGAACCAACCCTGCATCCCAGGTATAAATCCCACTTGGTCGTAGTGAATAATTTTTTTAATGTATTGTTGGATCCAGTTGGCTAATATCTTGTTGAGGATTTCACATTCCCTTTCTTTGACAAGCAAGTAATTGGCTTTCACGTATCTAAATACTTTAATGCATCTAACTTATTCTCTTTTTCATTACCTCCCTAAACATAGTTTCAGAAGTGCAGTTATTGGGTTAAATTCTGAGTATTTGAATACATCTTATGTAGTGCCTAATTGCTTTCCAAAATGTGCCAAGTTACCTTTGCAATGAACAAACCACCCATTGCTATCACTAGTTATTATTTTAATATCACTGTGCTAACTGCTATAAAAAAAAAGACATTTTTTTAAATCTGAAATACACAAAAAAACCCACCCCAAACTATGTGAACTAGAAAATTGCTCCTCTCTCCACACAAAAACAAACCAACAACCCTGGACTCCAAAGTTTCTAAAATGTGAATAATTAATATTGAAGGGTACCTCATTATCTCTTTTTAAGTATCATTCACTATACAGTGAAAATAAATATTCTTCTACTTCTTTATTTACTGGTTTTAATTCCTTTCTTGAAAATTGTTGGTTCCTTTTACCAATTAATTATTAGTGGTTTGATATTTCCTTATCTGTTTTATAAAGTCTTTATATACTATAGAAATTAACCCAATATCCATTGTATTTAAAGCAAATATTTCCCTGTTTTCTTCTTCATTTTAATTATTATTTTTCATTATATAGAATTTTGCCATAAATTTTCACATAGTTGTATCTCTCCTATGACTCTTTTCATCACTCTTGAACTTGGAAGATCATCATCTGAAATATTATCTGATTTTTAAAAAATTAACCTAGAATATTTTTTTATGGGCTCACAAATAAAAGAACTAGGGAAATGCCTGAAGATGGTCTGGGAGTAAGAGATACTTGTTTTTTCTATTATTATCATAGGTCAGTTATACATAAAATGGATCTATAAAAAACATAAGTGCCAATATCAATTTCATATGGGATATGTATTAGTAATTCATGGAACAATGTAAAAATTAATTGGGTCACCATTATGTAATTACCAATTTCTATTTGTTCAGTATCCCTATGTTTCCTAGATTTATTAACTAAAATGGTCATATATTACTTAGAATTTGTAAATGCAAGCTAACACAAACCAGATAATATGGGAAGTAAACATCCTGTAGTCTTCACAGAAATCATCATATTTCCGGCAGTGACAAATAGTACAGTTCTCTTTTGTTTTCTTCAGTTTTGTTCTTTAAATGAATCTAGAAAGAGATACATTGGTTTATAATGAAAGCTGTTTATTTATTTACCGGGTTTCCTTTTGGTCCTCGTTCACCTTTGATACCTGGGTTTCCATGTGTACCCTGAAGGCAAAGGGAAAAATTATTGCATTAAGCAGGCATTATATTCATTTTTTACACATTACAATAATTTCTGATCAGCTTCATCCCATAAAATGAGGGAAGACTGTAAAAAAACTTAACCTACCAAGCAGAGATTTACCTGATTAAAAGAGAGAGATTCTCTCTTTTACTAGAAACAAGGAAGACTGCACTGTCTTGAAGAGGTAGATTCTCTAGATTTGCTCAAAAGAGGACAATGTCTCTCTCTCCCTAATATCCAAGGGATAATCTCAAAGATGAGAGAAGAGGGGCAACCTGGGTGGCTCAGTCAGTTAAACGTCCTACTCTTGATGTCAGCTCAGATCATGATCTCGCAGTTTGTGAGATCAAGCCCCATATCGGGCTCTGTACTGGCAGCATGGAAACTTCTTGGGATTCTCTCTCCCTCTCTCACTAACCCTGTCCTTCTCTCTCTCTTTCTCTCTCTCTCCAAATAAAGAAACTTAAAAAAGAAGAAGAAGAAGAAGAAGAAGAAGAAGAAGAAGAAGAAGAAGAAAAGATGAAAGACCTGGCACAAAAAGAGACACTCAGATCAATGGAACAGAATAGTGAACCCAGAAATGGACCCACAAACATGTGGCCAACTAATCTTTGACAAAGCAAGAAAAAATATCCAGTGGAATAAAGACAGTCTCTTCAGAAAGTGGTGCTGGGAAAACTGGACAGAGACTAGTAGAAAAATGAACCTTGACCACTTTCTCACACCATACACAAAAACAAACTCTAAATGGATGAAAGATCTAAATGTAAGACAGGAAGCCGTCAAAATCCTTGAAAAGAAAGCAAGCAAAAACCTCTCTGACCTTGGCCGCAGCAACTTCTTACTCAACACGTCTCTGGAGGCAAGGGAAGCAAAAGCAAAAATGAACTATTGGAACCTCATCAAAATAAAAGACCTCTGCACAGCAAAGGAAACAATCAGCAAAACTAAAAGGCAACCAGTGGAATGGGAGAAGATATTTACAAACGACATATCAGATAAAGGGTTAGTATCCAAAATCTATAAAGAACTTATCCAGCTCAACACCCAAAAAACAAATAGTCCAGTGAAGAAATGGGCAAAAGGCATGAATAGACACTTCTCCAAGAAGATATCCAGATGGCCACCTGACACATGAAAAAATGCTCAGCATCACTCATCATCAGGGAAATACAAATCAAAACCATCATGAGATACCACCTCACACCTGTCAGATGGCTAACATTAACAACTCAGGCAACAACAGATATTGGCGGGGATGTGGAGAAAGAGGATCTCTTTTGCACTGCTGGTGGGAACGCAAACTGGTGCATCCACTCTGGAAAACAGTCTGGGGGTTCCTCAAAAATTTAAAAACAGAACTACCCTATGACCCGGCAATTGCACTACTAGGTATTTATCCAAGGGTTACAGGTGTGCTGTTTCAAAGGGGCACATGCACCCCAATGTTTATAGCAGCACGATCAACAATAGCCAAAGAATGGAAAGAGCCCAAATGTCCACCGATGGATGAATGGATAAAGAAGATGTGGCATATATATACAATAGGGTATTAGTCGGCAATCAAAAGAATGAAATCTTGCCATTTGCAACTATGAGGATGGAACTAGAGGGTATTATGCTAAGCGAAATTAGTCAGTCAGAGAAAGCCAAGTATCCTATGATTTCACTCATATGAGGACTTTAAGACACAGAACAGATGAAGATAAAGGAAGGGAAGCAAAAATAACATAAAAACAGGGAGTGGGACAAAAACATAAGAGACTCAAATACGGAGAACAAACGGAGGGTTACTGGAGGGGGTGTGGGAGGGTGGATGGCTAAATGGGTAAGGGGCACTAAGGAATCTACTCCTGAAATCACTCCTGAAAGCACTATATGCTAACTAACTTGGATGTAAATTATCTAAAAAAATAATTAAATAAAATAAAAATAATAAAATTAAAAAAAAAAAAAGAAGAAGAAAATATGAGAGAAGAGAGTGCTCCAATCCTGTTCCAGAAAGGCGTTTTGTTTTCCTATTCTCAACTGCCATAAAGCTGGCTTTTCTGAGAGTTTTTAGGGAGACTCAGTAAATGCTAAATGACATAGTTTTATGTCTATCTCTATTAAAACATGGTATGTTACAGCATAGGGAATATAATTAATGGTATTGTAATAGTGCTGTATAGTGACAGATGGTAGCTGCACTTGTGGTGAACACAGCATCATGTATAAACTTGTTGAATCACGGTGTTGAACACCTGAAGCTAATATAACATTGTGTGTCAACTCTACTTCCGTTAAAAAAATGGTACATTAATCTCTGACAATATTGAGTGACTAAAATTGTCAGATTAGCTCAGCAACTAGTAAATTTTCTTTACAGTTCATTCTAAAACATAATTGAATATCCCAAGTACATCTTCCCAGAAAACCTCTTGGTGTAATAAACATAAATGAAGACTTTATAAGAAGGGGAAGTTTAAACCTTTGCTTTGGCCAAAATCAGTTTCTACTGGCTGCCACATTATCCTATAACATATCTAACTTACATTTTGGAGAAAAAAAATAAAAGAAAGACCCTCCTGCTTTCTAATGCCTCAATTGATAGAATGGTTTGGAAAAAATATAGTCTTTGGACCCAAGTTTCAAGAGAAAATGTGCACAGTCTAAGCAATTCATAGTACACATTCCGCTCCCTGCCCCCAAATACAAGCATTCGTTCAAAAACTGTATCAATGCATTTTTGTGAGATATGTCCACTGGGTTTATGACCTCAAAGGTTTGAAACAACATAAGTAAATGGAATACTGAATGAGCAGCATGGATGCATCAGAATGAAATGTATTAGAGAAATATATAGTATCTCTACCATTGTGATGTTTTTTCAAGTCCCTTCCCAGTACCTAGATGGTACCTTCCAGGTGTTAGGCCAGAATATAAAGGAAACACTCCTTTTGGGATTATCTTATCAAGTATTGAATCATCATAGTAAATCCTGCCTTTAACCTTTAGTTGCCAAGTTCCATTTCACAGGATTCACTCTAATCCCCAAAGCTTCCTGACCAGCTTCCTCCCTGAGAGGCCCACACAGTGTTGCTCTTGGATACATGTGAAGTCACGGTTAGCTTCCAGAGAGATCTGTGTCACTTGTTCTTAGGTGGAGTGGGATAAAGCTTTCCCTAAAGCACCAAGGATTTGTATGACCTTTTTCTTTGTTTTCACTTCAGTGTTGAGAAATTCTGGCCCCAATTGTCACATCAGACGTGATCCTGAAATATCCTTTGTGAGAACAGCTTCATCATTTTAAACCAAATCTGCCCTCAGTTCAGTTCAGGTCAGGAAAATCCCAGGCCTGTTTGTAAGGACAGAGTGTATCCCTTTAGGAATAAAAGAAAAAAACAGCATTTCCGTGTTTGCCGCTATTTGCACACAACTGCTTTTCTTTCTTTCTTTCTTTCTTTCTTTCTTTCTTTCTTTCTTTCTTTCTTTCTTTCTTTCTTTTTTATTTATTCTTGAGAGAGAAAGAGACAGAGCATGAGCGGGGGAGGAGCAGAGCAAAAGAGGGACACAGAATCCAAAGCAGGCTCCAGGCTGTCAGCACAGAGCCCAACACAGGGCTCCAACCCATGAACCGCGAGATCATGACCTGAGCCAAAGATGGACGCTCAACCGACTGAGCCACCCAGGCGCCCCACAACCTCTTTTCAACAGCATCAAACAGTCCTGCGATTTCAAGCGTCAGTAGAGCAATCATGACTAGGGCTTCCTGACTTGACCATAAGTTCAAAGTAGAAACATACAAAATTAAAAAAAAAGTGGAAACATACTCACAGGAGGCCCTGGATTGCCTGGATCCCCTTTCTCACATTCACAAATCTTGTGTTCACACTGAGTCAAGAATGAAATCCAATATTAACACATAATGAAATGCAGCATTTCAAATCTTATTCCCTTGAAGAAATTTTACCAAGCAAATTTATGGAGTTTTTGCTCTCCCTTTTCAAGTCTTCTAGGCTAACTCAGATCTGGTAAGAGCCAGCTAATAAAGTATTACTAAACATTGCCATGGTTAGATAAATTAGACCTCCCACCAAAAATATATGTATAACATCTAGTTGCCATTTAAACAGAAAATAAACATTTTCAGTGGATTTTTGGAATTTCTCTTCTACACAGTACATCAAAGCTCAATAACATACAAATATCAAATATTCCTTTAGTCAAAAAGGAAAACATGTGGCATACCATATTTTATCAATTCTAGGATGTACATTTCTCCTTATTTTAACATGTCTGAAATCAGAATGAGTCTTATTTGAATCAGGCCTGATCATAATGAAGGTGTTATTTTCTGCACATGTTCTTCAAAACTTACAGAATGAAATGGAAGAAAACTCCAGAGACACCACTGGAGCACACTCAAGAAATGCTGCATCACCAGTGTTTTTGATGGCGCACAGGCTGATATTGGGGGGAGGTGGGAGGAAGGGCATCAATGACTCAGAGACAAAAAACCACGCAGAGGATTTAGACTCTGAATGCGACGAACTTTTTGAAATAACCAATTTAGTTTGCTTCTACTTTCCCTTATACGTATGTACAAAAGTGATACAGGATTTAAAACTCTATGTCTAAATAAACCTAAAGGGACTCTTACCATAAGTATAAATTCAAGAATTGTAATTTATAAGAAGTTACTATATCACAGCTTAATTGGCAGGGTCCTTTCCTATCTCAGTGGTACACAAAACAATGGTGTCTCTGACCATTCGATGAAACATGGTGTTCTGCAGGGTCTGGTTGGCTCCTATTATCTGTACATTTTCTGATGTTTAATAAGCAGTTTATCAAACAAAATTCGCGTGTTCCAAATTCTGTGTTAAGAAACACATATGCAGTATAGAAGTCCTCAGCAACATTGTGGTCTTCGATTGTGCTAAGCACTATCCAAATGATATTAGCCAGCTTCCTTTGCCACTTGGTATGGTTGCCACCAGCAAGAAGGAGAATGAGCTTAAAGTCAATCCCTGGGCAGCAGCAGGAGACTCTGAGTGGTGTCTCTGGGCTAGGAATCTTGGCTAACACACCTCCCAAAGTGAAGGATCCCCACGAGTAGCTGGTATCAGAGACATGCTTAGAATAAAGGAAGTGTTACCAAAACAAGCAAAAACTATGCCATTTGGGGGGGGGGAGCACCTGGCTGGGTCAGTTGGTGGAATGTGTGACTCTTGATCTCAGAGTTGTGAGTTCAAGCCCTGCATTGGGTGTAGAGATTACCTAAAAATAAAATCTTTTAAAAAAAATACGCATTTTGGCTACCACTGATTTCTAAAGTTACTCTCTAAAATCATATTAAATATTTCTTACTTTTTCTAAATTTTCCAATCTGCAGTAGATAGAGCAGCATAAAAGAAATCAGATGGCTGCCTCAAAATTGGCTCATTTTAGAAAGAATTAAGCATTTTTGTTTAGACACTCTTTATCTTCTAATGTGAATTACAATGCTGATTTGATTATGCAAACTTTTAGAGTTAATTCATAGTAATCAAAGCATGTGGTGCTTACCTTCTTTTCAAATAAGATATCCTAGGAGGGAAAAAAGAATAAAACATTAACTCGCTTCATGGTTCTGCTTCCAGCTTCTTATTAGTCTTAATTATTCTCTATGGGATATGCAATTTTCAAGAAGAATAGCAATTCAGTCTTTTTAACCTTATAAAAGCAGTAGAGCCTCCCAGCCAACCTCCCAAGGAACACTCTGAGCCATATCACAAGAGACAGGAAGGGCACTAACATTAAAAATTACTCTTTTTTGAGGAGCTTTATCTTGTTACATCCTACGTTCTAGCTTTTGTTTTCTTAATCAGCTCTCTAATCTCCATAATTTGGCTACAAGCTTGATCAGTCATCATAAAGACTTTTCACTTTTACTTATAAAGACTTAGCCAGAATACATAATTGTATGTTTTCTCTACTTTTATTTTTCCATCCCTATACATACATGCATTTTTTCAAGCATTAAAACATTAAGTTTAGCGTGATAATTTCATGAAATACCAACAAGCCTTTGAAGTCAATCAGGTCCAGACTCTCATTTTGCCTCAAGGAAACTTGAGTCTGCTGTGCTGTCACTTGCCCAATGTCATACACTTGGCTGGAGCTACCTGAACAAGTTCAAGTGGTACTTTATACTTACCCACACAGTAATGAACTAGCCAGAATATTTTTCAAAATTCCTTTAAATTCACAATTTTAGAGAAATTCACAATCTAGTTTTTGTCTAACATCTTGACCTACTTCCGCTGAATGAGGTACTGTCTGATGAGGGCACTAAGGCCACGTCCAAAGCCAAACATGGGAAGGAAATTAACCAATGCTTACAGATGAGAGAATTGTTTTCATAATGTAGAAATGATGTGTCAGATTGATGCCTTACAACTGAACCTGAAGGGTTAATTTCATATGACAAAATAGAAAATGGAAATAAAAAGCCCTAGAATATTTGTTGCAAGATATTAAAAATGAAGTGGGCACCTGGGTGGCTCAGTTGGTTAAGTGTCCAACTCTTGCTTCTGGCTCAGGTCATGATCTCATGGTTCGTGAATTTGAGCCCTAGATCAGGCTCTGCACTGTCAGTGGGATTCTCCCTCTCCCTCTCTCTCTGCCTCTTCCCAGCTCACATTCTTTCTCTCTCTCTCTCTCTCTCTCTCTCTCTCTCTCTCTCTCTCAAAATAAATAAATAAACTTAAAAATAAAATGATAAGAAATGAAGAATGTAATGAGGAAGTTAAAGATAAGTCAGAGCTGTACCTTTATGGAGGATCCCACATCCCTTTAGTTTTATTTTTACTTTACCTTTATTTCCATACAAACTAATAATACAGAGTGAAGATGTAGCAAAATGCTTTAAGCAGTTCTAGGGATCTAATAGGAGGACAAAATTAGGCTGAGAATTAAGCATCGTCTGGAGTTTTTACCCTGTGTCCACCATGAACTAGCTGTGTGGCTTTGGACAAGACACATAAGCCTTCCAGGTCATTTTCCAAAAATACAAAAAATAAGAAATTTTGACCATGGGGTCTCAGGAGCTGTAAAACTCTGGCCACACACCCTATTTACAAAACTCAGAGTCTCACCAATGGCCTTTTGTCCCTTCCTTCCCCCTCACTCCCCACCCTCCTGATTTAAAATAGCCAGCCAGTATAAATTCAGGCTGAAAGCAGATGAACTGCTTGTATCTTTATGAACTAACAGGTCATGTGGAGAAATGGGAATTCAGATATACTGACAGTCTTGGTGTAATTTCCCCTCTCCAGAACATTTGGCTGTGCCTAGAAAACTGAAGATGTGCATACTTTATTTCTAGGTTGCCCAGGACAAGTCCTTGTTTCCACCTGTTACTCTGACATCCCTTTCAGACATATCTTAGAGAAATTCTTGAAGTACTTGTATATTTCAGCATTCATTATTTTCAGTAGTGAAAATTTGGAAATAATGAAAATATCCATCAGTATTAGAATGGGTCAATAACTGAAATATTATTCAGCAGTTAAAGTGAATCCATTGGGGCTACATATTTCAACATAGAAAATTTTCCCAAGGACAGGGAGTGATAAAGCAAGCTGCAGAGGGATTTATAGAATGTGATCCAAATTATGAAAATATTTTGAACACATGTCAGAAGTTTAGTTTTCCTGGGAAGGAGAGAGGGAAAGGAATTTGAAAATAGTTCAAGATATAATAAACAAGTAATAATTCAAGTCAAATTGTAATGTTTGAAAGCAACTACTGAAATAAAGAAAAATGCAAAGTTCTGTCACCTTACAACCTTTTTATAATAAGCAACACCCTTCTATTATCTAGCATCAGTTTTTAAGTTCATGAATTTAGCTGCCACTATGCCTGATGTATAATTTTACACTTTTTTCAGCTCTTCCTTTGAGAATTTAATTTCTGCTGTGCCATGTTAACTCTTTAAAAATATGTGCCATGAGGCTTAAAACCATAACAACATAACTAACTAATTTTGGAACTCATTTGATTTTGTGTTTGCTGGAATTTGTATTTCTATGGAAACAAAAGTAGACCAAAGACTACACAATAGATAAGACTGTTTCAAACAAAGAACAAAGCTCTATCCCTAAGGGCACTTATAGTCCATAAGCCCCAGTGACAGAAAACAGCACACAGCAAGCAGCGTGGGAAGGAGATCCCAGACTGGGTGGGGAGGTGGGAAACAAGACAGTTTCTGGAAATAGGTGGGTTTTCTGGATAATTTTCAAGAAGAATGCAAAGGACCAGCTCATTGATGGAATGCTCCTCTATATGTCAAAGTTTATGAGGAAAAAGTCATAAGGACTAGTGTGGGCAATAAGACAAAGGAAACAGTGAGGAGGGACATTTGAAAGAGTGGACAAAAGGGCCCATGTGGACAGAGCTGGACACCTTGGGAAGTAGTGAGTGCCTTCCCTTAGCAGAGAGGCAGGTTATGTGGCATACAGCTGGGAGAATGTGGTCAAAGCCATAGGGAAGGGCATGTTCAGTTAAGATCTAGGCAGATGAGGGTGCCTGGGTGGCTCAGTTGGTTGAAAGTCCAACTTTGGCTCAGGTCATGATCTCACAGTTAGTGGGTTCGAGCTCTGCGTTGGGCTTTGTGCTGACAGCTCAGAGCCTGGAGTCTGCTTCAGATTCTGTGGTTCACTCTCTCTCTGCTCCTCCCCCACTCATGCTCTGTGTTTCTTTCTCTCAAGAATAAATAAACATTAAAAATTTTTTTAAAAAGATCTATGTGGTTGCTCTAGTTTAAATGGAAGGGATAAATGGAGAAAAGCCCTCCCTGGAGCAAAAGAAGGTGCATTTTATTAATGGAGGCAGAGTTCTGTGATGGCATATATGTAGAAGGAAAAGACTAGAATGGAACTGCCAATTTTGTGAATGAGTATGAGGTCAATGCTCTGAGAAGGGGACAGAGGACATGTGAGGAAGGTGGCAAAGGTATTGGCACGGTAGCAGATGGGATCAGAACAAAGAACTTAATAGGCGAGGATTACAAACTCTGTGACAAAAAAATATCTACAGCTTAGTATAATGGCAAAATAGCCACCATAACATCTTTTCTGAAAGACCAACTATATGTATGGGATATTGGGTTGGAATTGTTTCCTTGGTTTCAATACTGTTATGTAAATCATAATAAAATAGTATTAAAACATTTTACATATCCTCTTCAATGTGGAATCATCAGGTATCTCTTGGGTCATTCAGAGTTGAAATGTATTCCTGGGGTTCTTACATGATACTTTCTACTAGAGGTACCAGGGAGTTGGTAATGATTCCTTGATTTGTCTTGCTTCCTGCAAAATCTGTTCATTGTGGGCACCCATGTCCATTAAATTCAACTGAAGTATACTCCTCAGTAAAAAGAAATAAACTGCTGATATAAAAAACTACCCAGTCGATTTCCAGAATTGTCATGCTGGGTATAAAAACCTTGACAGAAAAAGAGTACACACTGCATAAGCTTGTTTATATAAAAGCCTAGAAAATGTACACTAAACTAGAGTGACAAAAATCAGATCAGGAGCTAAGAGGCAAGGGAAGGATATTGTGCAAAGAGGCATGAGGAAATTTGGGCGTGGCAGAATGTTCTGTATCCTAACTGTGTTGGTGGTTTCATGAATGTGTACATCTATCAAAACTCATAGAATTCTGTACTTTAAGTAGATGCAATTTTTTACTTAAATTATACCTAATTAACTTCTTTTAGAAAGTCAACTACATAATCATTTCAAAATGAAAAGCTTAAAAATTCAACAAAAAAAATGTAATGGAAATAGATTAGATGAGGAATTTTTCCAATGGTCTGATCAAGAGTCAAGTTCTGCCTCCCACATAGTGGCAATTGGAAACGTTGAAACTTAGCATATTGTTCTTTGAGGGTCTAATAAGCACTTTGGTTGCTGGAAGTGTTTGGAAAGCAGCATCTCCTGAGAAGTGGCTTGTTCATAGAGCTTCCATCTGAACAAACAAGCTGAAATCACAGGATGCTAAGCAAGAGCAGGGTCATTGGGACACTTGATCATTTTCTGGTTTCCCCCAAAAATGGACAAATAGTCCTGTGTCAAGTCTACTGCCAAGATCCTGTGTTTTGAGTTGGGCAGGAGCTCTCAGCCAAGACAATGTGTCTAGAAGGAGTATGAACCTCCTGAGCCTACACAACTGGCCAAAGAGATGCTTCCCCTGCAACTTCTATAGTCAGCAACTGGCAACTCATTATCTCAATTCAAGTGTTCTCTCCAGCACATGCTAGAATCTTCTATTTTGGGTTCAGTGGTAAGGACTGTTTACACTATGGCACAGACAGACGTAGGCAGTTAGCCAGGTATCCCTGAACATTTCCCTTTCATGCAAAAAAGATGCTCAGGGTAAGCACTCCCCCTAACTCCCCTGGGGACTGAAATCACCATCTCCAACCTGGGCTGAGCTCTCTCTATCTACCCCCAATGCCCAAGGAAAAGAGACCAGAAACAATAGCAGCTTTGGAGGAGGGATGTTGCTTAACTGTTTCAAGGCAGCTCTGATTGAGAAAATCTTAAAACACAGTTTCTATTTTCCCCTTTCAAGATAACCTCATAGGGTTAACTGTGAAGACCTCAGGGCCTTTGCATGGCATTACATTTTCAACTATAAAATGAGGATAATATAGTACCTACATCATAATATTGTTGCAAAATAAAATAAATAAAATAATGAATAAAATAAAAGATGTAAGTAAAGTACTCAGAACAATGGCTAAGACAGAGAGCATTCAAGACATGATAACTATTATTTAGATAAAATAGTTAATGTCTCATGCTGAAAACAACAGTTATAAGAATAACATAAGTTATTATCTTAAAGTTAATATTTAAGAGAATTAACTTACAGAATAGTTATATAAATATAACAGAAAAATATAATAAAAATATATAAATGTAATATAAAAATAAAATATAAATAGAATTTAAGTTACTAACTTATAAGAATAATGTTAGGAAAAAGATTGGGAGAAGGGACAAAAGGGCAAAACAATCTCTGAGACAAGGCTGAGATTTTTTGCAACCTATAGAAAACAGCTATATGAAATGCCTAGTATAAGGGACACATGTGCCTTGCCCTCTTCTCAAGAAATCAAAGAAAATCAGTATTTGTAGGAAAATCGATTTTTAACACTTAACAAATCAACCACTTTTTCTCTAGGAGTTTTCTTCTTGAGAAATACTCTGAAGAGGGATTTTATTTTGATTGCTTTGCCTTGTGTTTTCCCAAGCAGAAAGGAAAGGATCTCACACACAGCTGAGCAATCAGCAAAGAAAAGCATCGACATAGCTAACCAGACCAATCAAATGGCACTCATTGATATGTGGGAGAAACTGTTGGGTGACTGAAGGTTGCAGGTGATTTTACATTGGGTGGGCTTGCTAACACCTAAGAAACAAGGACATAATGAAAAAATTAGAAGTCTATGAACTCTGCTTGAGTAGCATAATATTGCCGTAGGTGACATATTGAGTCAAAACGTTTCTGCAGATGTTAAATGGGGAAAAAACCCAACTTAGTACAAATACTGCAGACCACAAGTTGACCACAAATTGAAGATAAGTCAGCAGTGTTCGTGATCCCAGGATGTATAAACAGGAGACTGAAGTGTATAACTGGAAAGTAATTCTTCCCAAATTCTCAGCATTGTCTAGCAATAAAGTTAGGAATGCAATTCCAGATCAGGAACTCTGGTACTTTCCCAGTTTATCTGGTGTAAACTGTCAAGGAAGTGGAGAGACTTCGGAAAGATTCTCTTAGCTATTTCCAAGGTGGATTCTTTTCCCTTTATCTTTCTGACCCAGTATCTATCCTCACAGAATTTATAATTAAGGTATCAATATTATGATTGGAAATATATATATAAGACCCACTCCTCAAGTACCTACCAGGCGATCTTGAATTTTATCTTCAAGTGTGGGATCACTCAACAGTAGAATGGGCTCGCTGGATGATTCCCCAGATATCAAACGAAGTTTGGCTTCATTGACGACAGTGGAAAGTCCAATGGTGATAAACAATATTCCTGCAGTTCTGGCGTCTTCAGAAATACTCTTGACATCTGGATTCTTTGGATGGTCAATGCCATCAGTCATCAGCAAAGCCACTTTCACACCATCTTTACGCCCTTCTCTCTTAAGCAAACTAGTGGCATTGGAGATTGCATAATAGGAGAAGGTGCCTTGCCCAATGAAATTCATAGATTTGACCCTCTGCTTAAAAGTCTGCAGATCCTTCCAAGAAGAAAAAGGTGGATCAATTTGGACAGAGGTGCTAAACTGAAGTGCTGCCAGTTTGATATCATATTTCAAGGAGCGAACCGGGGCCAGTTGGAAAACCTTGTCACTCAAGCTATACACAAAATCTTTCTGTTTATCAAAGAGAACAATTTTAGAACTTTCAGAGCTGTCCACAATGAAGACCACATCTATGAAGCAAGTAGAGTCTGAAATAGAACAAACAGGTTAGGCAAAATATTTGTTCCTAATCAGGAAACCACTTTGCCTAAGGAAAGCCCTGAGGTGGTGGGATGTGTGTTGTTTTGGAGAGGAGAGGGGAGTGCAAAAGAGAGGTGCCTTGGAGATGGGGCTTAAGTTGTGAAGAACTACATCTCTTTCCAAATCTAGAAATTCTTTGCCTCTTAAAATCATGCAAATAAAAAGCAAACAAATAAAATACCATGTATGCCGAGCATCTCCTCAAAGTAAAAGCCGCTTAGAAATTCAGCAAATATTGGGCAAAGCTGTCTAGACGTAAACAACACTCTGCCTAAATCTCAGGTTCTATGTCACATTCATGAGGCTTCATCTTGTTCGGATAGTTGGTTTGGGGATTTTTTTTTTTTAGCTTTTTTGAAATCCAGGGAGAAAACAACTATACACATCACTTTAGCAATAAGGGGGAATCTTAAAAACAGAGAACTTGAGCTTGAATTCTAGCTCTGCATCTTACTAGTTCATTTGTCTATGGCCTGAGATATGCCATTTAGTCTCTCTGGGCCACCATTTCTTTATGAGAGTGGCACTTTCTGTCATTACTATTTTATAAAGCTACTATGAGGCTCAAATGAGATAATGAATGTACAAGGGCTCTAAAACATCTAAAGTTTTTATAAGTATCCTTTGTATGTATACAAGGTATATTATTATCACAACATAATTATATTAAAATAGAATATTACATATGTTTTTATATATGTATGGTTTGATATTTATATCAAGTGTTATTCAGAAAATAATATTCAGGCTAAAACTAATCATTAAAAAAAACTTTTTTTTTTTTTTTTTTTACCCTGGAAGTTATTTTTCTTTGCAAGTAAATTGGACTTTGATCCTTTCTTTCTTTGTCCATGTATTGTTTGACTCATAAAAGCTGGCAAAAGCAGGAGATAGAAGGCAAAATGTCTGTTCCACATCATGGCAGGTGGTGAAAGGTCATCTGTCTTGTAGCACCTTTAATAGAAAAATCAGTTATAAATACTTTGGTAAAATAAAATGTTTGCTATTTTTTAATTTCAAGCCAGCAGAATTGAAAACCAGCATGTGACAAGAGAAAAGGGTTTTCATTCATATTTCCAGAAAAACATCTACACTGAGATTTTAGAAGATTTTAATTGAAATAAATCATGGCACCACAAGCCAACACTTATTACTGAATATTTCTATGTAGTCAAAGAATTACAGCCACGTAATCTGAATTTCCCATTTTATTATGGGAAGCAGAGAGTGGGAAAAGCCATTTGAAAACACTTCAGTCCCACTCTGTATGATGACCATGGTTCAAGCATAGGGTCTGTTTTGACATTTCCACATTCTTCAAGGTGATATCAGATTGCTACATGGTTGTTTCATTATAACTAATTCCTGATGATCTCAATATTTTTACAGGGTTGTAGAGAACCACCATCATTCCAGTCTTAATAATACATGCACAACTTTAGTGACTTCAAAAGGCTAGTCAAAAATGAAATTGCCCTTGTATTCCCATAGAACATCATTTCTCTTTTATGCTCTTGCTTGGAAACTTCATCTACAACAGAGTTCCAAGCTGGACTACAGCTGCATATCCAACGAATCAAAAGAGTATGAGAACAAAAATAGCAGATTTGCTCAGCAACATTGTTCTTCCAATGAAGAACTGATGGACAGAAATAAGACTTGATATCAGAACACACTTCCTCTGAACATTCCTGTGAAACTATTTTTCTGGGTCAATTAACAATGAAAACTCTAATCCTGTATTAAATCTTCAGCCATCTTCATCCCTCAATATGCCCAGCTATCCGCTGGATGACTTTTAAACCCACAGGCTTCCCTGGCAAGAGAAGACTCACATGTGGCTAGCTCAGTACACTGGAGAAGGAACAAAAAGGCTTTTTTGAAACAATGTTCTGCATGGTTTGGAAATGCTCTCCTTCTTAAACTATACTGACTTCAGAAGTTCTGGAAAAGGAAATCACATTTTCCTTCACTTTGCCTTCAGGGAATGGGAACCAGGAAATCATGAGCATGATTTTTCCAGGCTCAAATAGGGGGTGGAAATATATGCAAAGGTAGTGAGGATTGGAATGGATCACTGACTTCTTTCATATATGCCAGATAGAGAAACCCAAAAAGGAATCAAAGCTGTTGGGTTGAGGATGAACCAATGGATGGCTCCATGCCATAATCTGCTCCTCAAGTAATATCGCCTAGCAGGAAGTTTATTAAGCTGACTCTGTATCAGTCTGGCCAAGCTTCTCTTTGGCAAGTGCATCAAGTGCAATTGGCCAGATGTCAACAGTTTTCAGATCAGGTATGTTAAGATGTGAAGACAGCTGAATGTTTAAAAAAGAAGAAGAACAAGAAGTTTCCTGAGGAAATAAAACACATAAAGGACATCCTTCCCTCAAGTAATCCCTTGTTAACCAAAGAGAAGAATGCAGAAGGAAGTACAAGTTTAACTGAAGACTAACGTAAAATAAGGCTGTGTAGCAAAACACAGCTGCTATTGCATTTCAGGGGGGCAGGCCAGGGGAATAACACCATGTCCCTGGTGTGACATATGACCTTTCCCTTTCATTGAGCCCATTATTATAAGAACCGTCTCAGAAGTTATAGGAATAAGAGACTGAGGATTTAATTTCATTGAAAATAAGAGGATTTTACAAGCTACACGATCAATACAACTCTTCAAAAAAATCTAAAGAAGATGATTCCCATGCAGGACCCTGAGCAGAAAACCACTTTCTTCTCATTTGTTGGCCTCATTTTGGGCTTTGGAAATGCTGTCTTTAAATAAAGACTTGTCTTCCCTAAAACTAAGAACTTATACAGTTGTGTGTGTGTGCTTTTACTTGTTTTGTTTGTTTGTTTGTTTGTTTGTTTTTGGTTTTGGTTTTTTTTTTGGGGGGGGGGGGGTTTGTCATATAACCATGAATTCGCACCTGAAGCTTTTTCTATACAATAGTCACCATCACAACGTCTTCACTAGCAACAATCACAATGTCTCATATTTTATTACTATTTCCTCTGTTACTTTTTATCCAGCTCTCCCAAAGCAGTCTTGCTATTCCTCTCTCTTTACTGGAATTAGCCTGAGGATACCCTTATACGTTTGGTTTCTAGTTCCACAGCCTTTCTGAAATCTCTTTCTTTTTTATTAGTTTGGCATAGTAAGAGACACTCATTTTTAATCATTTTTGCCATGTTTTATTTTGCCTCAGTTTTCAATAATTCTTACATTTTGCTCATTTAGACATCATATACAAGCAAAATAGGTTTCAGGGGGGAAATGCCATTAAATAAAAGTTAAATAAAAGAAATTTATAAATTCAGATAAAAGAATAAAAGATATAAATAAATAAAATAAAAGTTAAATAAAAGAAATTAAGTAAAGAAAGAAAGAAATGAAAGAAATAAAAGAAATAAAAACCTCTGTGTTTACTATAAGTGGCATTCTATAAATGCAGAGACAAAGATTATCTTTAACCAAATGCTATATATTTGCCTTTTTTGCCTAAAATTTATTTTGGGTAAATATCAGCATCAATAAATCCAAGAGACTTTATATTTTATGATGTTTTAAAACCAAAATTCTTTCAGCAGAGTTTACCAATTGTATTCACAGTGTTTGCATAGCATTTATTTCACATAAAGATAAAATTATCAAATGAGCACTTTATTCAGATTGCCAAACTAACCAAGGTATAAAACATTCTGTAATTAATACTGAGTTATAAAAATATGTTCCAAATTAAGAAAAAGAGATCCCAAAAGATATTAACATCATTGCAATGCTATGTAGTAGCCTGTGAATTAAAAATCAATTTTCAAATAATTTTGACATAAATTTTAAATGTCTACATTTTAACAATTATTTATATTTTTCTAATAATTAATTTAAAGTAATGGCAGAGGATAGAAAATTTTTCTATCAGCTATTATTTTCAGCTTTCTTCACATAATAAGTATGCACACCTTTCAGTCTTCCACAGTGCCTAGGTGGTCTTCTCTGATTTCAAGTGATTAAAATAAAACAGTTATGTCTTACCTTATAAAGTTTGTCAAACTGGAATTAAAGACTGATTAAGCAAATGCCAACAGCAAGGACCATTGTTGGGGATGGAGTTAGCTATTTGATATTGTTCTGTTCTGTGGAAATAAAAATTATCTTTGCTTTTGGAACTTTTGCAATCTTTTATTTGTGTTTATTAGCCTAAGTTAAAGCAAGAGTGGTCAGGCATTTGGCCAGGGTGCAAGATCTGGGTGGGATCAGTAAGTAATTTAAAGGAACAGTGTCCTCTTGGAACAAGTCTATGTTCTCCAAACTGTTATAAAAATAACTTGAGCAGATTTTCTACATCTTCGGCATTTATTGACAGCCTGCCTTTGTGTCTCATACCATATCCTCCTTCTATTTCTACATTTCTTTGCCTGGGGTGTGCTCTGTGTGATACTAGTTCCTAACTGCTCTGTGAGGGAGTGTAAATGACAACAGACTCAGATGCAAAACTGGTTTTTCAAGAAAGGCAATGGATTGAAATTATTGAAGCTGAATGAAGAGTATAGAGAAGTTCCTTATTCTAGCCTTTCTATGTCTGTGATTTTTGAAATTTTTCATACTACCATTGGTATTATATACAGTGAAAGAGTGATCTGAATTTAGTTCTGGTTTTGTCTCTAATATGGGGGACTCACTTTCCCATTTATGAAATGAGGGAGTGAATTTAATTATTTATCAAGATCCTTGCAAAGTATAACACAAGAGCTAGGTTTACAGTGGTCATATTCTGAGCTCTCTGTTTCAGAAAGGTAGTCACTGAAGTGGCCCGGTTCTCTTTTTTCCTGTTTTCTACCTTCTGGTTACAACCCATATTAAGATGTTTATCAGTGCAAAACATACTGCCACGAAGCCACTCGACTCCTAGACAAGTAACAGACAGGCTTCTCAAGGAACTGCCTCACAGAGAGTAGCAAGATGATCAGAGATAGCAACACAAATCTTCACGTTATAATTATTTAAAAGTAGCCTTCTTAGGAAGGCATTTTGACATTTACAGATACACTTATTGTAAAATAATAGCTTCTACTTCATGAACATTTTACCAGGTGTGAGGCACTGCGCTAAATGCTTCATTCACATTATGGCATTTAGCCCTCCCAAAGCATCACCACCTACGGTACAGTAAGTATTATAAGAATTCATTTTGCAGATGAGGATGTTGAGGCAGAGAAGAGCGTGGTAAGACTTTCTCACTGTCATACTAATGCTAGAGAATGCCAGAACGGGATCTTAACTCAGATGTATCTGAACCCTGAGCCTCACTTACAACAACTAATGCATTATTAAATTACGTGTCTGGGTAAACGTTCATGTTTTCATGGTTTCTGCACCACAAAGCAGTTTTTGAGGAACTGAGGAAATTTTGTGAGGCTTTGATAATAGAAAAACAGTGGGTAACTGTGCAGAAGTACAAATGGAATTTCCCAGGAAGCAACCATGTATATACCTTAAATAACCTGTGGATGTTTGCCACACTTATCACTTTTGTGAGATGAGAATCGTGGGACAAGGAAGTGGCTTTTTTTCAGGTCAACTCCTTTTTTTCTGGGGTAAAGTACCAACTTGTGGAATAATAATAATACCTCTAAGAAGCAACCAGGCAACTCCTGGAGGGGAGAAATGGACTAAAGCCCTCCCGCTTCGGAACTGTTCTGACTGAAGTTGGTGACAGGTTGGAGTCCTGCCTGCTCATCGTTTTCCTTTCATCCCCCAAGGTCAAATAGGGTAACCCACACCCAGGGTTTGCCACCTTTCATTCCCAGGTGTGGCAATCAGCACTACATTGGTTGATTGGGTAGATGACTCTGAAGAAAATCTTCTGTCCATTTACATGAAAAGGCTAGTTACATAAGACAATTGGTTTTACGTACGGAGAAGCAAAATGGCGTGGGTGAAGAATGCAGTCTTAATCCTAATGGGTGGTCTTCAATTAGTGTGCAATTGGACATACACAGTCCAAATAAGGAAACATGGAGAATGATGATGACTAGAAAAGGCAACTTGGAGTCCATGACCTTCTGACAGTTGTTCTGTAGCAAAGACCTTTTTTTTTTTTAATTTTCATTATGCTTTTATTATTGCTTATAGGGGTGCTACCTCCTTTATAGACCCACTAGACAACATCTACCTTAATATCTCTAATTTTTCTATTACAGTGCACAGTGCTGGCTGTAGCAAAGTCTTCATAGAAGAAAGAAGCACACTATTTTTGCTATTATTACTGTAATGGCCTAGAATAAGCTCTCAAGAAATATTTATTGAGTGATTACTCGAACTAATTTTTTCGTATTTATCAATCACTTGAGAACTGTGATACAATAGCTTATTCTCTTCCAGAGCTTTACTAGACAAGGTATCTTGTTGCATCTTTTTCAAAAATGTTAAATACTCTACCACGGTAGAATCTATGTTGGCTTTATTTGTTTTGGTACAGTGCCGAGATGTCCATTTCAGTAGTGATGGTATTTGGGGTCCTAGAAACATTTAAAAGGAATCAAAGTCTGGGATGACTTGTGTATATTGGAAGGTTTTATCTGCTTGAGGTTACAGAAATAATGAAAAGTCTAAGTAACAGATCAGATCAAACTTGTATTGAAGTTATACATCTGGACCAAGACCAAGCTATAGCATAATGTTTCACAATCTTCTCCCAATTTCCCTGACCTTTCACAGCGCTGATCTAGAGTAGAAAAGAACATTATCAACTGAGAATGGAGAAGCCAAAGACTTTTTTGCCCAATTTGGAGTTATCTGTAATCATTAGAGGTCCCCTTCTATTATTTTTCCGTATAAAATCTTGAGATAGTAGAGTTGGGTTTTTTTGGGGTTTTTTGTTGTTGTTGTTTTTGTTTTTTTGTTTTTTTTTTTGCCCCAAAGCTCTGAAGCTTCTGGGATTCACCATCTTTCTTGGCTCTAAGGGTATGACTTGAACATTCTCTCATGTCATTCATTCATCCATCATGTCACCAAAATGGATTTGGTTCTGTTTATCAACTAAGGAAAGGATTAAAAATATTCAAAGACAACAAGGAAGTGAAAATTATCATTGATAATAAAACATAGGCAATGTGTCATTGCTTCAGTATGGAGCAGTGTGACTACAGCGCACCTCCCCTCACCAAATGCTGATCGAGTTGACTCTTCTGCATTCTCTTTACTCACTTACGGTTTGTATTGTTTGTTCCCTGATATATCTGGATTGTTTGTCATTTGGTCTTCAGCTTGAGTAATCATGTCACAAATGTAACACACAGTGCCCTAGACCACCGTGACAGCATAAATTCCCACTGTCCCAATCTCAATTGCTAAAATCTTTCTTTAAAATTTTCCTTCAATATTGATATTTTCTCTTTGCATTTATTCTTTACTAAGATCAAATTAATTCATGCCAAAAAACCAGAGTGCTCTCTGGAAAAATTTAAAATTTTCCTGTCTGATAAATGTCTCAAAGTGCTTAGGTCTTGTGGTACCATAGTTTTGAATGTTCAGGTTTTTTTATTTTTGTTTGTTTTTTCAAAATTATTCCCTTCAGTTAGTGGATAGGGCAGTATTAACTTTTTCATGCAGAGTGCACTAAAAAAGAAAGATCAGATCTATTTAAGCCTTGCCCAAACTCTTGTTTTAATGGAGAAAATATTTTCTATTTTTCATTTAGTTGATTTTACTTTCAGATATTAGAAAGTATTATACTAGGATGCCTGGGTGGCTTAGTCAGTTAAGTGTCTGACTTCAGCTCAGGTCATGATCTCGTGGTTCATGAGTTCAAGCCCTTCATCGGGCTCTGTGCTGACAGCTTAGAGCCTGGAACCTGCTTTGGATTCTGTCTCTCTCGCTCTCTCTTGCTCTCTCAAAAATAAATAAACATTAAAAAAATTTTTTTAATGTTGTACTGTATTGGGGTGAATTATTTAATTTCCCACTAGATGGTATTGGAGCTTTTCTTGTATGAGGGGCAAAGAAGAGCATCGAATATCAGAACTGAAAGGAAACTTAGACACAACTTCTATTTGACTTTTCCATTTCACAGATGATAAACTAGAGGTAGGTGTTGTGACCCATCCAAAGGTCCTAGCATGAGTCGGTGAGGGAATAGAGTTTAGATCTTTGTGTGGTAGCTGGCCATCTTTCTTTAATCCTGAAGCCCTCAGGATTGCTTGGCCTTTGTACCATCCAGGTTTGTGCCACAGCAGGAGAAAAAGGATGCTGGTCTATGGCCAACAATATATGTTTGAAAAATATGGATTTACTTTAGGGGCCAATGGCTCAGGACAAATTATCATGAGCTAAATTCTTGCATGTAATGAGTCTCACATCTCACTATGTATGCCTGGACTATCAAAGGCAATGAACACCAGTCCTTGAAGAACTGTCTCCTCTGGGTTTGGGTAGGTTCGCCTGAGAAGCTGGGGATTATTACAAAGATTTCAGTGACCAACTGTGCATATTATTGATTCCTAATCAAAATACATCCAGTAATATAAGAAGACATCATCATCTGTATGTGTAAGTTTCAGAAACTCAACATCGATCTGGATGTTGTGGTCAGTCCTTTTGGGATTTAATAAGAATATCCCCCAAAAGGAAGTTTGTAAAATAATTCAAATTTCTGGAACTAAAATGCTTTAAGAACATTAAGTAACATTATGCCATATTATACCAACCCATGACAACTCTGGTTTACAGAATATTGTCCCTATTTGAAGTAATAGAGTCAACTGTTTGCATTCCATCTAAATTATGTAGTTTCTCCTATATAGTTTCTGTCCTTTTAAATTCTGCAACAAGAGTAGATTATTCGTGGACAAAGTTTACAGCAAAAGAGACCTGAGGTGAGTTAATATTTTTACTATTTTAGGATATGAAAAATATTTTAATAAAATAACACTCTACACAAGTATAAGGTGTATATTATAGTCATTATTTATTATTTATATCCAGAACTATAGATTCTGAAATTACACATGTATAATTTTTTAGGGAGAAAGCTTTTTTACTTAAAAAATTCAGAAGCCAGTACACTAAGTGTCAGGACTTAAATAATGAAGCACTTTAAGTGCAAGGAGTCTTTGATTTGAAGGTGTTCAGAGCAGATGGGCCAATGTGGAAAACAGATCACCAAGATTTGGGGATTTAGTGAGGCTTGAGAGGAATTTGCAGGGAGGGGAAAACTTAGTAACCAGAGAAGTGAGAATAGAGTCTTTTGAGTAGATGAAGCACCATGATGAGCAATGGTAGGGAGATGGGGTTCCGCCCAGCAGGCCAAGGGATTGCTGTGGAAATTGGCAGCACACGTGTGTTCCTGGAGCAGCACAATTTCCAAGAACTGGCTACAGAGTGGGGACAAGCAGTCTGGAGAGCAGAAGCCAAGAAGGTGTTTCTGGCAAGTTGTCTAGCTGAGTGCTGCAAGTGTCAGCCCTGTTGAACCACCCTGGGAGGTTAGTACTATTTTATCATTCTCATTTTATAGATGGGGAAATTGAGGGACAACGGCATCTTGCAACTAGCTCAAGATCACATATGCAATTTCTAGAGTCCAGAATTAAAAACCAGGTGTCAGAGTCCACACAGCAAATCACAATGCAATGCTTCCTCCTACTTCCACAATGTGGCCTCTTTTCTCCCTCTCCTTGTACAGTTTGGTCTCTCAGACCTCAGGTCGATTTCTTGCTGTTCAGAATGATTTGATAATTATCCATCTGTGTTCCAGGGATCAGGCAATCATAGGGTCCCCCTACTACTCTGCCATCTTAACTTCTCTCTTTATATAATTTTTAATGTAATTTTTACTTAATTATATATTTTCCATTATGTTAATTGACCAAATTCGGAAATGCCAAATACACAAATTAGGACTGACCTGGGTCTTGAGGGACTATTGATTGAAAAAAGATATTTGGGCACCACCTTGTGGGGCTTTGTGGAAAGACACAGTGTGAGAGTCCACTTGCCTACTCTCATTAACAGATTAAAATTCTTAATTGTTTACGATGCTGAATGGGTAGAATGTAAATTGCTTTCTATAAAATTTTCTGGGTAAGGAAATAAGAGAGTAAGTCAAAGAGATGGCAAAATTACTTTTATGTATGAATCAAGAAACTAACATCTGATGAAATTCCAAGTGTATTTATTTAACAAACATTAACTCACATACAGTTCCTAGTATATGTGAGGCATTCGGTAAAAAATAAATAAGACCTAGTCACTTCAGCGCAGTGAAAGAGATAAGGAAGTAAAAGGCAGTGGCAAATTTTACCAAAAAAATATTTTTTAAGTAATCAAAAGACAAATGCTAGTTACTGATACCATACTGATATGTTTGGAAGCAAAATACACTGTTACCCACAACTTAGTCTGAAATGTATCAGATAAAAAGAAGATGGATAAAGCCATGTGTAGATGGATAGATATATGATGGAGCAAATATGTCCGTTATTGATCACATGTTAATCATGGAATCTAGATGGTGGGTAGTGAGTTTACTGTGTCATTCTGTCAACTTTTCTGTATGTTTGAAAATTTTCATTAAAAAATATTTAGTTAAAAAAAACAGGTAATGACAATACAGTACAATAATATCTATAAAAGAGACCTGAGAAGAAGGCACCCTGTCCACACTGTGACACAGAAGCTGGAAGTCCAGGGAACAGAAGATAAATAGACATTTCTCTGATGCCATGTTACAGGGTTTAGGCTTTATCTTGAAAGCAACAAGGAGCCACTGAATAGTTTTAAGCAGAGGAGAGACATGATCACATTTTCATTTTAGGAAAATCACTCTACTGGCTATGTGAAGAATTAATTGGAGGGAAGCAAACCTGGAGACTGAGAGACCTATAAGGAAACTTAGCAAAATACCAATGAAAGATAAGACTCTCAAATACCAGCAGCAGAGATGGAAAGAAGTGAACAATTCTGAGAAATACTTAGGAAACAGAACCAAAGAACTTACTACCTAATTGGCTTAGGAAAGGAAAGGAAATGAAAAAGCACAGCGTCCAGTAGTTTGCTGAAGAGGATTTAGCAACTGGCTCTCTGAAAAAAAGTGTGTATACATATGTACGCGTTTATGTAAGCTTATTATAAATGTTACTGATATAAGGAGTATATAGTGTATTTATAGGTGTTATTTACAAATAATAACAAGATATACAAATTTCTGCATTATGAATTCCATATAGCAAATTGATTATCATAGAATGCTTTCATTTATTTTTGCCAAATTCTTGTATCCTTAGTCAACCTCTGGTTGCAATTGATGCCTGACTATAGTTCTAACAGGGATGTTGACTGATATTTCCATTTTCTTTAGCAAATATTCCCCTTCTTTCATTTTTCTATGGTACTTATGTTAGTGTATAACTGTTGGTATCTCCTTCCTCCCACTATTCACACCTCCCCATAGGAGGAGTTAGATTTATCCTGAATGATGGGCACGATAGTCTAACACACATTCGTCCAAGTTTCCTGTATCAACATCCATCATCACAAAATAATGTTCTAATAGCCTGAACATTTGCCTAATTTATACACCATGTGTGAATGCTTCTAATGATACATAGTCCATTCCTTTTACAGTATTACACATGTAATATAGAGGATCATACCCCATACTAGAAAAGTGTATTTTTCTCAAGACTTTTACTGCCCGACAACTGTCAGAATAACCACAATGCAAATGGCCCTTCCAGAGGCATGTAATGCATAACCTGCAGAACTATAGGCTTCAGCCCTGTGTAACAACACACTTTTCATGCAATTAATATTTTTGTATAAAAAGTATAAATTTGTTTGCAATTTATTATATGTTTTTCAATTTTATTATTTTATTATTTATTTATTTATTGAGAGAGAGAGAGAGAGAGAGAGAGAGAGAGAGAGCATGTTGATGAGTGGGGCGAGGGGCAGAGAGAGAGAGAGAGAATCTCAAGCAGGCTCCAAACTTAGAGCAGAGACCAATGCAGAGCTTGATCCTACAACCCTGGGATTATGACCTGAGCCAAAGTCATGAGTCAGATGCTCAACTGACTGAGCCACCCGGGTGCCCCTATTATATTTTATCATTTGTATTAACTTATTAAAAACTTGAAATTTTGGATGCATACTGTTTTTTTGCTCATTTGATTCCATTTGAATATCACCAATCTGTTGAATATGCAGGACTCCGTAGGATGCATTATAGAATAACTTTATTTTACTTCCCACCGTCCTTTTGTTTCTATTTTTGAGGCCAGGATATATATCATACATATATATGTATATATACACATATATATGTATGATATATACATACATATGTGTATATATACATGTATATATATATATATATATATATATATATATATTTTTTTTTTTTTTTTTTTTTCCTTTTTGCCACTTGGATCACACGTTGGTGCCCTAAGTCTTTGGGTCAGTCTTTTATATAAAAATCATTTCTTTCACATTTAATTATTAACACTATCTTCTTCCCATAATCAAAATATCTATTCCCATTTAGTAGTCCAAACTCTGAGGTTGAAGATTCTCTTCTCCTCAGCAAGGATTCACTTCAAGCTGGAAGCCTGCAATAGGAAAAGGGGCATAGTCAACTCTCCCACTTCCCCACTTTGTGTCTGTCTGTCTTTCACATGCTCATGAAGAGCAGGTAGACCAGCAGGAAAGAGCTACTTCACTGCCTTGCGGTGGTTTTGGAAGGTATTAAAGTGATCTCTTTCTCCACTGTGGAGTTCTCCCTCATTCTTTGGGAGACTGCGTCACTGGGGATCTCTCATCCCAAGTTCTTTTAAAGCCAGCTAGGTCTCTTCTGTAGGGGTGGGGGTGGGTGTGGAACTCCCCCTCCTCTCACCCAGCCTATTCCCAAAGGAACAACTCTAGTGTCTCTCAGCTGAGGTCACCTTACTCCCACCAGAAAGCCCTCTTATTGACTGGGTTATGCTGCCTCTCTTGCCCTTGTGGCCCTCATCCTGTCCACAGGGTACACTCAGGCATCGTTTATCCTGACAAACTCCAAGAATGAAAGTTCTTTCCAACAGATGCTCCTCTCACCTCTCAGCCTTCAGAACAACCAAGCTGGCCTTTAGAGTTTTCAGGCATGGCTCAGACAACAGACCATCATGTTCTCTACCTGTGTCTCTGTTCCAGCTTGCACAGATCAAGCCCTCCATGGACAACAGCACTCTCAGGTCTCTCCTAGGGAATTAGGTGTAAGACTTTCTGGACATGAATTTCTCCAAAGAAATCTCTCTCAGATTCTTCAGTTTCAAGTCCCTTTCAGGAGGGTTTGGGGTCTTTAGTCTACAAAATCTATTCTAGCCCTGCACAGTGGTAGCATCTCACTTTGGAATGTGGGAGCAATCATCACCTATTATTCTGTCCCAGTCTAGTGGGGCTTTAGCTAGTTACTACAAATGACAAATTCATTTTTAACATCTTATTACTCAAACATGTTGTATGAGCATGAATAAATCCTGAAACAGAAACAGAGAAATGAAAACAGTTGTGCATAGTGGGAATATATGAATTTAAAGACATTTCCTTCAATACTGTTTTCACAATATTTTAAAATTTTTGAGTTGGAATGGAAGCATTCATATAGTTGTGTAATTTTTCATCATGCATTCCTTTTATCATGATTTAATAAATAATGAGGGGAACAATGATGACTTTAACGTATCCCACCCTCAAGGAATTCATAAACTATATAAATATATTGCAATATAATAGGTAATAGAATTATTACAGTATATAATTGTGTGTGTGTGTGTGTGTGTGTGTGTGTGTGAAGAGCCAGAGGATCTAACCTAGGCACAGTAGACAAGGTGCTAAGGAGTTTGGAAAGATAGACATTACTTCCAGTTATGGGAGACTTCAAAGAGGAACTGAGTGTTATATTTTGTGGGATGAATAGAATTTAATTTTTCTAATTCTTGGAGAAGGACATGCCAGAAAAAAAAAAAAAAAGGAACAAAGGCGTATTCCTGGGCGGTGGATTGTGGAATTCCTCAGTTCTTGTCTTCTCAAAGAAAAGAATTCGGTTGAGAGACCCGATAGAGAGATAGAGAGTTAAAGTAGCAAAGGTCTTCTATGTAGCAGAAATACACTCCAAAAACAGAGGAGAGGGCTGACCCAAAGGTAGGGGTGCAGCATGCTGAGTTTCTCATTGTGTTCTTTTATGGGGTTTATTTGGTCTCCTCCCTCTCATCTTATTATTATCACTCCATCTTGGGTCTGCCTTGGTTTCCTCCCCTCCGACCTTTCTGGTAAGTCTGTGTT
Source organism: Neofelis nebulosa (assembly GCF_028018385.1). NCBI lineage: Eukaryota > Metazoa > Chordata > Mammalia > Carnivora > Felidae > Neofelis > Neofelis nebulosa. The sequence goes on along the minus strand of NC_080785.1, from coordinate 68,544,137 downwards.
AGTCATCTTCCCATGAGTGTAAGCGTAACCCACGTTGGGGGCCCAAACCACATTGCACATGGTATTATAATGATATCATTACCGCCTCAGAATTACTAGTGCACATGGTCTTTCATAAGTGTGCATGCTCTGAAGTTGGGGAAGTCCCTGTAGCCAGTATCTTCTGCTTATCAGTCTGTGCTAGGCCAAAAAAGGGGTTGGTCTAAGGGAACTGGGGCAGCCTCTTGGCAGAGATGGGGTAGTCCCTGGCATTTGTCCCTCTGTTATCTTCCTTTCTCCCCTTCTGCTCATGTGTATCTAACTGCTTACACTAGCAGGCATGTTACAGGAAAAGTGCTATATAAAAATAATTAGGCACAATTCAGTAGGGCTAGAGTTACTAGCTCTAAGAGATCAAATGGGCAAAACATATTGGGCCAGAATGGGGACAACTTCATGGTGATAACATTCCTTTTAATATCCCAGAAGATTTCATGCATGTTACATGGAAAGGAGTATCCACTATTATATGTAATTTGTTAACCTTTAAATCATTAGTACATATTTTACTTCATTTATACAACTAACATATTGAAAATACATGAATTTAATAAGCTAGATTTCCTCAAACTCGTAAACATTGCAAACTGAATACTTCTTCTCAAGTATACAGTAGCAGATTATTTCTTTAATGTTTTTCACAAGAAGAAAAAATACACTCCACTCTTCAATGACTATAAAACTGACTGATAACAAAAGTTACAAAAGGGTTAGACCTTAGGAAGTAGATTTTTTCATCATTTCTATCCTGATTCTAATTCTGATTCTCTTTATGCTTTTGGTTTCCTACCTCTTGCATTTCTTCCTGGGGTTGCAATTATACTTAATAAGAAAGTCAGGCTTAGCTTCTCAAATAAGCTGCTGATGGTCCAAGATTTTGAACATGAGAATCAAATTAATCATCCATTTAAATGTTTTATAGTCACTCATCATACATTACATCAGAAACATTCCAAATTATTGGCTTAGACCTATCAGATATGCTTTGGTTTTTCTGTGACCTGGTCTTTTGCTCAAAATTACACTGGTTCTGAATGCATCATCTTCATAATTAGATATATGTCTAACTTTCAGTGATGGTTCTGGGAATCTTTTTCTCATCTTACTACCAAGAGAAGTGTGCCTTTACGACTGCTTTGGGCTTTGTCTGGTTTAGGTAATTCTAAAATTAATTTGATCCATTGAAAACACAAATGTTCTTTCTCATCGACAGTTAAGACTTACAGTATTGATGTCTTAACTGTGGGCTGAGGAGTTTGGATGTTGGTCTGCAGGGACCATGAACCAATGAAGAGTTCCACATAAGAGAGTCACTTGAGATGTGCTTCAGGAAGATCAATCTAGCTACACAGAGGACAGGGTTTAAAGGAAAAAGGTAGGGACAGAGGCCAGTTGGGAGACTACTGTCTGGGTGAGCAGTAATTAAGACCAAAACTAGGGCAATGGCTGCGGGAGCAGAGAGACGAGCAGAATTTAGCCTAATCATCTGTTTCAAAAGCCCAAATGTGATTTTCTCAAATCCTATCCAAGGAGGGGAAGAGACCAGGCAGTGAGGTGGCCTGTGTTTCACTAGAATTAACAGTGCTGCTCTGATAGTATTTTGCTGGCTACTGCTTTCGTGCTTCCATGCTCATCAGAAGGGACAAGCCAAGTTTCTTAGTTCTGTCTCCTGTAACAAATCACCATAGGTTGCATGGCTTACAAACAACAGAAATGTGTTTCCCACAGTTCGGGAGGCTGGAAGTCTGAGATCAGAGTACCAGTGTGGTCAAGTTCTGATGAGGACCCTCTTCTAGATTTCAGAGTGCTGACTTCATTGTGTCCACACATGGCAGAAAAGGAGTGTGAGAGCTCTCTGGGGTCCCTTTTGTAAGGGCATTACTTCCATTCGTGAGGGCTCCGCTCTCATGACCTTATCTCACAAAGGCCCCATCTCCTATTGTCACCACATAGGTGTTAGGATTCCACTATATCGATTTTAGGGGGGACACACACATTCATTCCTTAATACCAAGTTACCCACAAATGAAACAGAGACCCTGTGAAGAATCAGTTAGCCAAGCAGGAAATGTTAGCACCACTCATGTTGCAGTAAATGTCCTAGAATGGCTTCAGTTCCTGAAGCATTTAGTATGCTGCTTAAACTTTATTATTTCTGCCTTAATCCCATGGGTACAGGATTATGATGTATCTTCCTATCATTATGGAATTTAGCATCCTAATTCCTCCAACTATACTCTTTAAAATAATATTCATTGGGTTTTTTTCTCATTAAAAAATCTTTACATTTTTATTTCAGAAAACATAGAAAACTATATAATAAAGAAAATAATGATCACTTTTAAGCCTATCACCCAGAGAAATCTACCAATGAAATGTTGGCATAATTCCTTCCAGCCTTCAAAAAATAAGGTTAGAATTATTATGTTTACTCCATTCGGTACTATTTTATTCCTATAACAGTACACCATGAGTGTTTCCTCTATCTTTAAATGGTTTTCTAAAACAGGGTTTAACAGACTAATCCAAACTGCCACCTGTTTCTATAAATAATGTTTTCTTGTAACATAGCCACACCCCTTTGTTTATGTACTATCACAGCTATTTTTGCCCTGCAATGACAGAATGGAGTAGTTGTGATAGAGACAGAGTAACCTAAAAAGCTGAAAATATTTATTGTCTTGCCCTTTACAAAAAAAAAAAAAAAATTGCCAACTCCTGTTTTCAAAGATTATTTTAATAACACTTAGAATTAGGTTAAGTGGCTTTTCCATTTGGTAAGTGCTTGGGCCAATAGTTAGAAGCACAATGCTGGGGCCACGTTGTCCGGGTTCATATCCTCGAGGACTCCACCACTTAAGAGATATCTTGGGGCAATTTGTTTAACATTTCCATGCCTCCATTGTCTCATTTGTAACAGGGAAAAAAATAACAGCATCATCCTCATTATGAGGAAGATGTGATAGAGTCCATGGTGCACCTCCTAGATGTCCTCCTTCAGTAATAAATGACTTAGTCCTTGGGCTGCTGGGAGAATTGCCAGGAGATGTCCTTCAGCAGCCAGCTGTGTTTGGGGACTGTTTGCCGGAGAAAATTGCCTCATTCAAAGCGACACTTCCTTCAAAGGACAGGTCACATCAATGACATATCCACATCAGTGAGGTGGTATAAAGTCCTGAGTCCCTTGTCCCAATTCAAGACAACTCCGTAGGGCCAATCCAGTTTCAAAATTTCTCATGGATTGGCTGAGGCCTTTGTTGGTATTGGATCACAGCTCAGCTTTTCCCTCTGCCCAGTCCTGCATCTTCTTTCTTCCTTCCATGGGTGCTGATCCCAACACTTCTTCACAAGTATCCTACATCCTAATCTCCATCTTGAAATATGGTTCCAGAGCACCTAACCCGAGACAGTGTTAAATGAGCCTTGTGTTGTAGAGCATCTGGTACGTGGTATATGCCATATAGTTGTTTGTTATCAAACAAAGAATTCTGGAAGAAAGTAAAAGGGAAGTACAAGATCAAGAAGAAAAAAATAGAATAATATAAAGTTTCTCACAATTAAAGAATAGCTTAGTCACAAAAATTTTAAATGAATGATTGTAAGAAACTCTAACATACTTAAATTTCATCAAATACATTTAAAGTGTGATGTAACAATTTTATTTATAATTTAAGTATTAAAAATGTACTATAAATCATATCCTTGAAGCTATGTAAGTTTATTATGACATTGTTAGCTATAACCCCCCAAAATATACAAATAAGTATACTGATTTACACACTGATTTGGGAGTATACTTGAATACTTTTTGAAGACCACTAGTTTAAGATCTCTCACATTGGGACACCTGGGTGGGTTTGTCGGTTGAGCCTCTGGCTCTTGATCAAGGCTCAAGTCATGATCTCACAGTTCAAGAGATGGAGGTGGCTGGGTGCTGACAGCACATAGCCTGCTTGAGGTCCTCTCAGGTACAGACTGATTTTGTGCATGTGCAAATAAAGGGAGCTGGGATTAGCCAGTCACAGACTCCACAGCATGTTCCAATAGTAACTGAATTCCTTCTAAGGGCAGTCGTAAATAAGAAGGAAATCTGGGGCACCTGGGTGGCTCAGTCGGTTAAGCCTCCAACTTCGGCTCAGGTCTTGATCTCACAGTCCATGAGTTCAAGCCCCACACTGAGCTCTGTCCTGACAGCTCAGAGCCTGGAGCCTGCTTCAGATTCTGTGTCTCCTTCTCTCTCTGCCCCTCCCCCATTCATTCCCGTGTGTGTCTCTCTCTCTCTCTCAAAAATAAATAAATATTAAAAAAAATTTTTTTTAAAAAGAAGGAAATCAGCAGTTCTTCAGCTGTTGTCCTTTGTTGGTTTAAAACCACAACAAACAAATCCTATCCTGGATCGCCACACCATATGTAAAGGAGCTTAGAAGGATATCTTGTTAATGACACAGAAGTTCAAATTAAAAAACAAAACAAAAAAACCATGAGACTGAACTATAGCAACTCTGGCATCCATTACAAAATGCACGTTTGATAGAAACAACTAGTGTAACCTCAGAGCAGTCTGTTAAGTTCTCTGACACATTATAATCTTCAAAAAATACAATGCACTCTCCCACTCAGTAAATATTTTTGAATGCATATTATATAGCAGGAGCTATAGGAAATCCAAAGTTCTACACTACTCACAAGGAAATGCCATCTGCCATTTTCCAGATGGCAGGAAGGGAGAAGAGGAAGTGAATGGCAAGAAGCTTCTCTTCCAAGGGACTCAGTCCAGTTTTACTAACAAGGAACACCGTTTGGTGAAGAAGGAGAATTGATTTCCAAGTAGAATGTGAAAAGTGTCATTTATTCCTATTAGGATTTTAGAGTGCAAGAAACTGGTGGCAACACACTTTCACAAAAGCTTAGATGGAAAAGGAAGGAGAGAAAAAATATATTAGCTGGAGGAGAGTGTAGAGAAAGGTATTGTTTTAGGATGTATTCAACAAATTTTTATTGAGCACATGCCCTATGTTTTAGGCTCTAGAGATTAAGTAGAAAATAAAATAGTGTCCCTGGGTATCAGGAAATAGGCTAAGCCACTATAACAAAACAGATCTAAACAAACAGTAATTTTTAAGAGAACACAGTTTATTTTCTCTTGTGTAATGGTCCAGAAATCTATGGTTGATCCAAGGGAGGGGGTACCTCTGCTTTCCGAATTAGGCTGGGACCTAGAGGAAGGGGACAGTTTTGTCTTCCTTAATACATGGCCTCCATTTCTATAGGATGTTTATTTTTTCCTATTTTCCAGACAGCTGGAAGGGAGAAAAGGAATGTAGATGTCAAGCAGCTTCTCTTTTAAGGGACATAATCCATTTCTACTTACATCTCTTTGGTCACAATTTTTTTTTTAATGGTTATTATTCATTTTTGAGAGAGACAGAGTGTGAGGGGGAGAGAGGGACACAGAATCCGAAGCACACTCCAGGCTCCAAGCTGTCAGCACATGAGATCATGACCTGAGCTGAAGCTGGAGGACCAACCAACTGAGCCACCCAGGTGCCCCCACAATTTTTTGATATAACCACACTTAGCTGAAAGGGAGGCCAAAGAATTCTTCTCTTTAATTAGGTCACCGAGTGCCTTGCTAACATTTGGGGGGGGGGTATAACAGAATGAAAACTGATGATGTCGAGCATATATTCTGGAAGCAGAAGACAACTACAGGCAAATAATGAGCAGTTTTGGTGGTGTGGTGACATGAAGGCCTGAGAGGAGTGAATTCAGGGGAAAACAGGAAAATATAGGATTAGAGAGAGCCAGTATGGACTTCTCCTTTCAGGAGAAAAATGGGAGTGACTTGAACACACGTTGAAAGTAAAACAAACAAACAAACAAAAAACCCAGTAGAAATAGGGACACACAGAAAAGAAGAAAATTGTCCCAGAAGAGGAGAAACATCTAGTCCCTCCTCTTCCTTTGTGTCAACTAGAAGAAGGAAAGAATGGGAGTGAATGATGATGTTGGGGGAAGGAGAGAGAAAATAGTAGAAGGCTGTGGGAAATTCCTACCAAATACCTTAAATTCTCTTTCTGAAGTAGGAAGCAACATCATCTCCTGACCATGAGGGGAGATGTTTTCCTTGGCTATGAATATGGTAGCAGTGGATAAGGAAGAGACTTGTATTGATCTGGTGTTTTGGGTCCAGGGCCTAAACCATTGAGAAGATTGGCAAGGTAGTGTTTGAGGTGATGAATCTTGTGGTATCTCCCCACAGCAGTACAGTACTTTCTCCAGCCTCCACTTCTCCAACAGCAGGAATGAAAAGGAGCCTCAGACCACTTAAGGCAATGCTCCTTCCAAACTCATCCTCTTGCCAAAACGATCTGCCTTGAAGATCATGGGGATTAAGCTCATTTTGCTATCTGTGCCAATCACTACAAGCCCCAAACCACCCATTTTTAAGCATGGTTGCCAGATATCTCGAGGAAGCCTGTGTCAGATTTATGACACTTGTGGCTGTACCATTCACCCAGTTATGGGAACCAGAAACCTAGAACCCTCTCTGTCCCTCACTCATCTTAGTCAACCCTCAAGCTCCGTTCATTCCATCTTCTAAATATTCCCCACACTTCTCTCCATTCCCACTCTCCATATCACTGGTAGTATGGATTACCATAATCTCTCGTGGGGATACTTACCCTATCCTTTCCTTTTCTCCTGGAAAAACCATCATACCACTTGCCTAGTTAAAAACATTCAATACTGCATCATTGTCTTTAGGAGAAACCCACTACCGTGGTTTCCAAATGCCTTTCTGATACAGCATCTTAATCTCTCCCCACTTCCTCTGCTCATCCATCCATACTTGACTGCTTCCCCATTGAGATGCCATCCCTCCTCAACTTTCACTCTTCCTCTGCCCTAAAAGGCTCTTCTCTTCCAACCCCCTCCTCTCCTTTCCCTTCCCCATCTAATTCCCCCAGTCTCACCCTAGGGGTCCTCAGGGAAGCCTTCCTGACCTCCCTACACTAAGGAGGCGCCCCTTCGATGGAGCACGGTATTAGCCTTACAAGGCATCCCTGTTTTCTTCCAGGACCACTTCTTTTTTTGTTCACTTCAGTTCCCGAGCATTCCAGGAAGGTGCTAGGTACACAAGGTCACTCAAGAGGTGTTTGTAGAATGAGTAAATTAATGAATAAATCGTGAACCAAACACCCTGGAGTTTCCACTACATGTATGGCCTGCATAAATTGTTAATGTAAATTTAACTGATCAAATGAGCTAAAGTGTGTGTAGTACTTGGGAAATTTCCTCTCCGAGAGTCGGTCCAGGTAAGCTTGCCGGCTTTACCTCTCGAAGGCCGCAGGGGCGGGGCCTCCGGGGGCGCAGGGGAGCGCTCGAGCGGAAGGCGGGGCCTCCTGGGCAGTGGCCCCGCCCCAGGGCGGGGCTATTCCGGGGCGACGAAGGGCGGGGCTCACGGGCGGGGAACTATCTTTCCGAGGCCGAGGCACGTCCGCGTGTGCCTGAGGCGCGGTGGTGGGGTCGTGGGTCCCAGCCGGGTGGCCTAGGTTACTGACCGCGCCGCCGCGGCCGCCATCTTGCCCGCGCCCGGACTCCTGCGGCGGGAGGGGCGGTGACCAAGCCGGAAGTGGCTGTGCGGTGGCCGCGCTGCCTCATCAGGTCAGTGAGCGCGGCTCGGGCCGTGCGTCTCAGCACCCCCGACGGAGGCCCGCGTAGTGGGCTCAGGAGTGCCGGGGCCGCCGCGAGGGGCCCGGGAAAGCCCGGTTGAAAGGCCCGGGCGGGGGCGGACCCGGGGGCCATCTCGGAGCCGAGGCGCAGGGCGTCGCGTTCCGCGCTGCGGGATAGCCGCGCCGGGCGGCCGGCGGGGCCTAGCTGGGAGCCTCGGAGCTGCAGGAGGCCTCGGGGCGCGCTCGGACCTCGTCGGGGACGCTGGGGCGCGGCGAGTTCGTGCGGAACCGCGTCCTCGCGTTGGACGGGCGGCTCAGCCAGGTGTCTAGAGCGTGGGAGTGGCCCTCAGACTCCTGATTTACCCGGAATAGCAAGAGCCTCGCTTTGGCTGTACTTTATTAAATACTTCCTAAAGGGCCTGTCACCGGTTGGTTAGCTGTGTTCTGTGCTTGTATGAGTAGTGAAAATTCCGTAAGAGGATGAATAAAGCCTTTCACGTGTGCCACGAGCAGTGCTAAAATGATTTGCAGATGCCTGCATTACAGGCCCTTTGTATAACTATATTTTAAGGGAAATTTGTGTAGTGCATCTCCTTGAAGATGGTGAGGGTGAAAACTTCCTGAAACTGCTGCTGTTGTTATTTGTTACGGTAAGAAAAGTAGAAGACAACAAAAGGATGTGAGAGGGTAGTTGGATACTTTGTACACTTAGTATTATGGATCTTCACTGTCCAGTAGCCACACAGAGTTGAGATGTGCTCTAAATGTAAGATAAAATACCCATCGGATTTACAGAACTTGACACCCCCCTCCCAAACAGACAAAAAAAAAAAATGATTAGGTTTTTACTTTGATTGCATGTTGGAAAGGGATTTTTTTTTATATGTTGGGGAGAATAAAATATATTAATTTCATCTCTATACTTTTTCAGTGTGGCTACTAGAAACTTAAATCCTGTGGCTAACACTGTATTTCTGTCGGATAGTGCTGTTACAGATGTTCTGGTGAAGAATACAGGATCGGCATGGCTTTCCTGTGCTCAAAACCATTGAGGGGAAGTGAACGCTTGTAAAACTTGAAGGTGAAGATGTTAACATAAACTGTAATTATTGCAGATTTCACCCCTTCCACTCCCACTTTTCAGTGTTTCCAACACTTGAAAACATTAACTTCAGGGTTGTTGAAGAAAATCATAGTGATACTAACAGCTGTGTAATATGAAGAACTCAGTTTGTCACAACTTTGTGACATGAAGGTAGGGTGTGTTCTATCTCTTACAGTCTTGGTGTATTAACAGACTTGTTAGTGTTTAGCCAGTGTGTGGCTGGAGGTCCCCTGACTCCAGGTTTAGTTTTCTTTGCTCTTCACCTTATTCCTAGTCATCTACGTTCATGAGCCAGGATCCATCTATACCATGTGTTGGATTGTAAAAAAAACATATTTCTTAAAAGGGTGTTTATGGGTATATCTCTAGGTTGTTAATACAACCTATGCAGTCACATATGACCCATTGTTTAGAAGGGCTGGCACTTGGTTTAATGTTCTTTGTCACCACCTTGAAATTCTTAATAATTTTTCAGTAAGAGGGCCTTGTTATTTTCATGTTGCACTAGGCCCTGCAAATGATGTAGTTGATTTTTTTCTTATACAGTAATCTGGGATGGGATTTGGGAGGTTTTGGACAAAAACCAAAACGTCTGGTCTTCACTTTACTCCAGTGTGAAATGAGAGGGGTTTGCCAGTCTAACTCTCAAGTTTTGTACAAAAATTACTGTAATCAGATTTTATGGATATGAAACATTTTATGGATATAAACGTTGTACATGCATACTTACATCAGAAGAAATGCTGATGGTCCTCCCTTGAGAGTCATGCAAATCAGTTTTTTTAAATTATAGTAACGCTTTCTATTTTGTGTGTTTCTTTTAATTTTTTTTTTTTAATGTTTACTTATTTTTGAGAGAGACAGAATGCGAGTGGGGGAGGGGCAGAGAGAGAGGGAGACACAGAATCCAAAGCAGGCTTCAGGCTCTGAGCTGTCAACATGGAGTCTGATGTGGGGCTGGAACTCATAAACTGCTAGTTCATGAACTGAGCCAAAGTTGGATGCTTAAGTAACTGAGCCACCCAGGCACCCTCTGTGTTTTTTAAGGTGGATTTTTCAGTTTGTCACCCAAGTTATACAGATCATCCATGTAAAGAATATGATTATGGGATGGAAGCCCAGATTGAAAGTGTGCTTAATAGAAGCACACTTTGAAAGTCCTATTGATAAGATAGGAAGATAGGCTAGATCTCCAGATACGTCCAGTTAAGAGGTTTCCTCTGTCCGTACAGGCATGAGTGTGAACCCTTACTTGGTAGTATCTGTTCCGGCTTTCTGTTGTCTTACCTACGTCCTACTGCAGCTACGTCCTACTACATCCTAACTTCAGCTCTAGAACGCAGGCATTATTAGACCTTTATTAGTCTGCTTGGGCTGCCATAACCAAAGCCCCTAGACTAGATGGCTTAAACAACAGAAATTTATTTTCTTACAGTGCTCACAGGTTGGAGTCTGAAATCAGGGTGCCAGGTCTAGTTTTGGTGAGAGTTCTTTTTTTGGCTCACAGATAGCTGCCTTCTCACTGTGTCCTTCTTACTGTGTCCTCACTGTGTCTTCACATGGTAGGGAGTGAGCTCTATAGCTCTCTCTCTCTTCTTGTAAGGGCACCAGTTCCATCAGTTTAGCACTCTACCCTTATGACCTCATTTCACTCTGATCACCCCCCTTAAAGGCTCTCTCTAATTCTATCATATTGGGGATTAGGGCTTCAGTATGAATTTGGGGGAGAGGGCACAATTTAGTCCATAGCAATCAGAGAGTTTATCTGTCCCTGTTTACTACCATGTTAGCATTTAGAACAGTGTCTAGCACATACACTATGCCCAATAAATATTTATAGAATAAATGAAAGGTATTAGAATGATCCTTTCTTAGGATCATTGTGGCTCACTGTGGGCTCTTGCCCATCATTGGAACCAGTTATGACAGTGGGCACTTTGCTCTTGCCTGGAGCCAGTCTCTACTAGGAAGAGTATAGGTAGAAGCATGAGGAGATTGGTAAAACTTGGATATAACAGTGTGGGAAATGTCAGATGGAGCATTTAACAAATGCATTCATTTAACAAATAATTGTTAAGTATCTACTAAGTGCCTGGCACTGGGCTGGGTATCAGAGGTACAAATAGAAAGCAAAAGGTACTTTTCCTGCTCTTATGGAGCTTATAATTTAGTAGGAGAGACAGGGTGATTTAAAGGGAAGGAATACTATTCACTGAGAGTACATAACTAAGTAACCTGACAGACTGGGGAGGGGACAGAGGATGTTTGATGTCAACCATGATGGTTGAGAGATGGTCAAGTAGGTGTTAACTTGACCAAGAAGGGGGGGAAGAATGTTCTAACAAGAGGGAACGGCATTTGCAAGAGTGGTGATGGGGGGGTGATGAGGGGAGGGGACAGAGGGAGGTTATAATCTAGGAACTGAAAAGAAGACCATGTCGCCAGAACACAGCAAGGAGGAAAATGGTGTGCCTTGAGGCCAAAGCAGTAGGTAGAGGCCAAAAGATTTAGGACTTTATAGGTTATATTGAAGATTTTGGAACTCTGTACTGAGAACAATTGGAAACCATTAGAGGGTTTTAAGCAGAGATTGTATAACCTGGTTAAGTTTGCATTTTAGAAAGGTCCCTGTGATACTACATAAAGATGAATTTCATAAAGGCCTGAGTATACAGATAAGTAAAAGAATTGCAGAATCAGCACCATAGGCCAGACATGTTGTATACCTTAATTTCTGTGGAAACTGTCCTTAAGCTGTGAAACTTGGCAGCCTGAGTGGAGGAGAGAAGAATAAGGGTTGATCAAGGTTAGGGGAAGGCAAGCCTAAAGTGGCAAGGAAATGAAGAAATTGAGGGTCTGTCTAGTAAGAATATAATTGAAATGATTGATATTGAGCTTCAGAACCCGAAGAAAGGAAATAAGCCAGTATAAGTATTCTTAGTGGATTTTCCATTTAAATTGTATGAGTCTGTTGAATTCTGGACTAATAGTTCCTGACTAAAAGTTTTACAAGATCAAAAAGTAAGGCAACTATGTTTGAGCTGAATTTCTTTAGTTTATCTATATTAGGAGTCTGTGCCAGGTTCTCTATCTGGAAGGGGATAAATGAACGAACCATAGCTTTACCTTTTAAAAACTGACACTATAGGGGCACCTGGGTGGCTCAGTTGGTTAAGCATGGGACTCTTGGTTTCAGCTCAGGTCATGATCTCATGGTTTGTGAGTTGGAACCCTAGAGCTCTGCGCTGAAAGCACGAAGCTTGCTTGGGATTCTCTGTCTCCCTCTCTCTGCTCCTCCCCCTCCAAGAATAAGTAAAAGTTAAAAACAAAACAAAACAAAACCTATTAAAAAAAAAAAACTGAGAACATAGTTGTGCAGATACCATTTGCCATAAAGGTACTAAATGTCTGTTCCTTTTTTTTTTTAATTTTTTTTTTTATGTTTATTCATTTTTGAAAGACAGAGCACAAGCAGGGGTGGGGTGGACCCAGAATCTGAAGGGGGACACAGAATCTGAAGCAGGCTCCAGGCTCTGAGCTGTCAGCACAGAGCCCGATGGGGGCTCGAACTCATGAACCGTGAGATCATGACCTGAGCCGAAGTAGGATGCTCATCCGACTGAGCCACCCAGGTGCCCCATGTTCCTTTTTAATCCAGACTATAACCTCTAGCCAGAATTGGTTAAAAACAGACATTTACATTTTTGTTACGTAGCTTTTGTTTTTAAAATAACATTTTAACATAGTTATTTTTAGTTTGTGGTTAAATGACTGTCATATTTATCTTTTCAAAATCCCATGTCAATATTAATCAAAATGTATAGAATTGAAATCTGAAAGAGCCTTTAATGATCACTTAATTCAGTTTTTCTCAAATGCAGCGTGTACTGCTGGTTGTAAACAGGATGATTTTAGGTAAAACATAAGCATTTTTTAAAAATTCCAGTATAGTTAACATATTAAGCATTTTAATAGTTATACATTTCAATGTATATTAGAAAAATACATTTAGCATACCATGCCCATGATTCATGGATTTTATGATAGGTTAAAATAGATTTTGTGATTTTAAAAATAGTCAATGTAAATAAAAATATTAAATAAAAATAGATGGTATGTGAATGAAATTTGGCAAACACTAAACCAACTCTTTGGTTGTATAGACGAAAAAACAAAAGGACGCCCAGTCACAAAGGCCTTTCCCAGGCATATAGCTAATATACGTCAGGGGTGGGAATAAAAGTCAGCTCTGCTCAATACATGCTGCTATTTATTCTGCCATATAGAGCTGCTTGTTATTGTTGAACCTTGAGAAAGAGACCTCTGTCTTTGTAGTGGCATTGTATTTTAAATCTTCATTGTCTATTATGCTGGCAACCTGTGGCTATTTATTAAAAATTAGTTAAAGGTAAATAAGATTTAAAAATTGTACTAGTCACATTTTTAGTGCTTGGTAGCGACATGTTGCTAATAGCTACCCTATTGGACAGCAGTATAGCTAGAGAACATTTCTGTCACTGTGGAAAGTTCTGTTGGATAGTGCTGCTCTAAACTGTTGCTTAAGAACATGATTCATAATTCTTTAAAAGTTTTATCCCCTTCAAAGGGATGATGCTTATTAATTTGCTCACCATGCTGAAGTTATATTAATTCTGAGGTTAATGAAGTTAGTAGTCACAGTGCAATTAAAATACTTGATCATGGGGAAAAAGGCCAAAATGTAGTTCTCAGAATCTTACCACCTCATTTTATTGGGAGAAGTTCTTTTTCCTTATTTCTTCCTTCCTTCTTTCCTCCCCTTCCCCTTCCCTTCAAGCAGGGGAGAAGGGCAGGGGGACAGAGAGAATCCCAAGCAGGCTCCACACCCAGCACGGAGCCCAACATGGGGCTCAAGCCCACAATCCTGGGATCATGACCTAAGCCTAGATTAAGAGTCAGACACTCAACTGACTGAGTCACCCAGGCACCCTTCTTTTTCCCTCTTTAATTAATAAATATGATCATGAATTCCTAGCAGTTGGAAGAAATATATTGAGAAACAGAGTACCTATATAGAGAATTTCCTGACTTTCCAAATAGTTTTTTCATCTTAGATTTGTATTTTGTTAACATTTTAAAACTTTTTATTTTTAAACAGATTTTCAGTGAATGGACCTGACTGGACTACTTGAGCACATCACTAAACATGAGCGGTACCAAACCTGATATATTGTGGGCACCACACCAAGTTGATAGATTTGTTGTGTGTGACTCAGAACTGAGCCTATATCATGTGGAATCTACTGTGAATTCAGAACTCAAAGCTGGATCTTTACGTTTATCTGAAGACTCTGCAGCTACATTACTATCAATAAATTCAGATACACCATATATGAAATGTGTTGCCTGGTATCTCAATTATGATCCTGAATGCCTCCTAGCAGTTGGACAAGCAAATGGTCGAGTTGTACTTACAAGTCTTGGTCAGGATCATAACTCAAAATTCAAAGATTTGATAGGAAAAGAATTTGTCCCAAAACATGCCCGACAATGCAATACCCTTGCATGGAATCCATTGGATAGTAACTGGCTTGCTGCTGGGCTAGATAAACATAGAGCTGATTTTTCGGTGCTGATTTGGGATATTTGCAGCAAATATACACCTGACATAGTTCCCATGGAGAAAGTGAGACTTTCAGCAGGTGAAACTGAAACAACATTATTAGTAACAAAACCTCTTTATGAATTGGGACAGAATGATGCTTGTCTGTCTCTTTGTTGGCTTCCACGAGACCAGAAACTTCTCCTTGCTGGTATGCATCGTAACCTAGCCATATTTGATCTTCGGAATACGAGCCAAAAGATGTTTGTAAATACAAAAGCTGTTCAGGGGGTGACAGTAGACCCATACTTCCACGATCGTGTTGCTTCCTTCTATGAAGGTCAGGTTGCAATATGGGATCTAAGGAAATTTGAGAAGCCAGTTTTGACTTTGACTGAGCAGCCAAAGCCCTTAACAAAAGTAGCATGGTGTCCAACTAGGACTGGTCTGCTTGCCACTTTGACAAGGGATAGTAATATTATTAGATTATATGATATGCAGCACACACCCACTCCCATTGGAGATGAAACTGAGCCCACAATAATTGAAAGAAGTGTGCAACCTTGTGACAATTACATTGCTTCCTTTGCTTGGCATCCAACAAGTCAAAATCGAATGATAGTTGTAACTCCCAACCGAACAATGTCTGATTTCACTGTTTTTGAAAGGATATCTCTTGCCTGGAGCCCAATAACATCTTTAATGTGGGCTTGTGGTCGTCATTTGTATGAATGTGCAGAAGAAGAAAATGATAATTCTTTAGAAAAAGATATAGCAACGAAGATGCGCCTTCGGGCTTTATCCAGGTATGGACTTGATACAGAACAGGTGTGGAGAAACCATATTTTAGCTGGAAATGAAGATCCACAGCTCAAGTCACTCTGGTATACTCTGCACTATATCCTTTTCATTGTGAATTTCATGAGCTGAATCAGGTAGAAATGTTCTGAAAGTTTGCTGAAAAGTCAGTCTTTAAATTTTATTCTGAATGTTTTATGTGCAAATACAAGTTACATAATGCTAAAATTACAGAGTAAAATTATTTAAAACTTGAGCTTGAAATACTGCTTTATAGATTGTAGAGAAAGAAGAAAAGTATATCTACGATAAAGTAGAACTATCACTGATGCCTATTATGAATTGGCTCCATATCAAAATAAATTCAGCTCTGACGTATTTTATTATACATCATCATTAGTATTTCCTATGCGTTTAAATACTTATGAAGCAGTATACAGAAGATATGGATCAGAAATCTCCAGGAAACAAAGGATCATTGGTTTATGCAGGAATTAAATCAATTGTAAAATCCTCTTTGGGTAAGAAAATTCAATTTTATTTTTTAAAGTTTTATAATTTTTGTACTCTATTTTCTACTTTTTCCTCGTTAGTTACTTCAGAATAGTGTGCATACGTACTTTGTTTTTTATTTTTTGTTGGGGGGGGGTTCTGATTAGATATTTTAGTTGAGTTAAATGCATAATTGTTTTTATATCCAGAATTCTTTTTGGAGGGAGTCTTATTTCTTTCAAGTGATACTGTCTTTCTAAATCTGTTCATTTATCCCATGTTACTTTTTTGAAGACCCTGAGAGGTATTACATCCGATGACTTACAGGGTCATGGTGGTTGGTTTGGATTTTATCACAGTATTTTGCTTTTATAAAAACTAAATAAAAAGATGTATAATTGAAGGAGTTCCCTTTTAATTCTGCTGTCCAAACATTTTGTCTTAGCTATCTATGGCAAGATCTAAGTAACTATGTCAGGAAGTGTGGCCTTGCCTGAAGGAGCCTTACCTGAAAGAATCCTTGATAATTAAATTAATGTATGAATTAACACAGGGTTGAAATTGATCAACTATTTAAGACTAAGATAAAGATGACAAAAGAGCCAAACTTATCTTTTCATTGAACCGTTGTTCTTACTGTTTTTATTGGAATTGAATTGTGCATTATACTATGATACTTCCCGCAACCTAGTATTCAGTATCTAGCTTTTCATGGCAGTCAAATTTGGGCCACAAAGTCAGGCTGCTCAAAAAGTAGTTTGTATTATTAGTCAAAGAGTGGCAATTCAAATAATAAGTTCAACTTGGTCTTTAATAGGGTTTTCATAAATACTGTACAAATAATACCAAATAAAATATTATTTTTTAATAAGAATAGGTTAAGCATTTAAACTGTTATATTATTAAAAAGAAGCTTAAAGGACTTTCACGTTACTTTGTTCCACATTGCTGAACATGCAATAGACTATTATCTGATCAGTTCCGTTTTGGTATTTTCTCACTAGCTTTCCACCAAAAAAGTAACTTTTTAAATTTCTTTTTTTATTTAAAAAAAAATTTTTTTTAAATGTTTATTTTTTGAGAGGGAGATTGACAGAGTGTAAGCAGGGGAGGGGCAAAGAGAGAAGGAGACACAGAATCAGAAGGAGGCTCCAGGCTCTGAGCTGTCAGCACAGAGCCTGACATGGGGCTTGAATCCACGAAATGTGAGATGATGACCTGAGCCCAAGTTGGACGTTCAACCGACTGAGCCACCCATGCACCCCAAAAGTAACTTTTATTATAAATAAATTTATTATTGGGGTGCTGGGGTGGCTCAGTCAGTTAAGCATCTGACTTCGGCTCAGGTCATGATCTCACAGTTCGTGGGTTCGAGCCCTGCGTCAGGCTCTGTGCTGACAGCTCAGATTCTGTGTCTCCTTCTCTCTCTGCCCCTCCCCACTTGTGCTCTGTCTCTCAAAAATAAATGTAAAAAAATAAGTAAATTTATTATAAATAAAATGAGTCTACTTAGAAACTTCCATTTTTATTAATATAAATAAAAGGGCAGATAATACTATCATATCCCTGTAGATGAACCTGCGTACCACGGTTCATGACTTTAGAACTGCTGCTGCAAAGACTTAAACACCAAGTTTATAGAATTTTTAGTATTTTTGCTATATGGTAGGTGAGGGCACATTGCATTCTTAGTTATTCTGAGGTTTATTATTGTTGTTGTTGTATTTTGACATATTTTAGGGAAAAAACTTACAAACTACCTCTGAGGAAAAGCAAGGGGAAAAATAGACCATCATTATATATTTCTGGTGAAGTAGAAACCGAATGTCTTGAATCAAAAATAGTCTTTACCCACATTAAAAAACTATATTGGAAAGAGTTCCTCATTGTTAGACTTTTAGCTTTTTCTTTGTTTCGGTTTTGATATTTTTGTTTTTACAGCCCCAAAGTAAAAAGTAGAGAAACAACTGTCAAAGATGGCACTTGTGGACTTCAGTTTTTTATCTGGCCGCACTTCTTTCTCTAATTGTATCCCTAATGATTCAACACATAGTTAGTCAACATACTGAAACTTCTTGCTCACAGTAATCTCATATACAAGTTTATTAGACCACACAGTGAAATTTTAACTTTGGTCACAAATAATAGATACTGAGTGCTCTGTGAATTCGGCATCATGCTAACTGCTTTCCCCATGTTACTTTATGTAATTCTTACAATTACAGTATGAGGTAAACTTGTTTATTCAGCAAATGCTTATTATTTGCTTGTTATATGCCAAGAATTGTCCTTGGAATAATAAAGGCATAACTGTCAACAAGATAAGTCTCTTCCTTTGTAGAGACTGAACAAAGTAGATATTACCCCTATTCCTGGGAAGTTTACATTCTAATTCAGAATATGGACAAGTACATAGGCAATTTAACATAAGGAAGAACAAACAGTTATGTATAGAAGAATGCTAGCCTGGCTGTAAGGATTGGAGAGGGTTCCCTGGAGGAGGTAACAGTGAAGACAAGGTCTAGACATGGAGCAGCATATGCAATTAACCCAGAGGAGAGGGACTGTAGCACATTTTAGTATTGCTGGAACAGAGTGTGAGAGAAAAAAAATGAGGAAAGAGTGCTGACTAGAAAGGTAAGCAGTGGGGCAGCTCAGGACTTAGAAATCATGGTAAGAATTTAGGGAGACTTACCCTGTAACAAGGGGAAGCAAGGAAAGTTTTCAGAGTATTGACAAAATTAGATTTGTGTTTTAGAGCTGTCGCTATGTGTGGAATGAATTGGAAAGGATCAAACAGGAACCTCAGGTAAAAGCTACAGTTATTAGGCAAGATATGAGGGTGTTCCTACCAAAGTTAGTGGCAGAGGAGTGAGAGAAATGTGGGTAAATTAGAGAGAGTGACAAAATTTAATGATTGAGTAAAGGAGACGGAGGGGAAGGAAAAGTGAAAGCACACATATTTACCTTAGGAAACTAGGATAATGCTGGTACTAGTTGATTAGATAGGAATAACCTAAGAGTGCATTTGAGAAGAAAAAGTTCATTTTGGAGAAAGTTGAATTTGAGATAGCTAGGTGGAGCTGTGCAGTGGGCAAGAAATTTAGGGTAGGTTGAAGAAGTAAAGTCACCCATTTTAAATAATTCTTGACCACATGAAGGAGGATAAAAAGGGATACAATAAAAGCACAGCAGGTGAATCCAGAGTCATAGGAAGGTTTTTGTGTTGCTTTGTTTTTAACGTGGGATTGATTTAAGCAAGTTTAAATGCGAATGTGAGGAAACCCATGCAAAGAAGTGCTGATGCAGAGAGAAGGGAGTGAAGAACAAAATTCCTAGGAATATGAAGGAATAGGATCCAGAGCACAGGTGAAAGATTAGCTTTAGACAGGATGTACACTTTCTCCATACTGCCAGAGGGAAAGGGGAAAGGTGTGTAGGTTGTATAAGGTTGAATGACTGGAGGCTGATGAGTTTACCATGCAATGGCTCTCTTTTCTCAGTGTGGTAGGTTTGCTTGTTGAAAAGGAGCAGGAAGGTGGTAGAAGACATGGAGAAAAGGAGCCAGAGTTGTTTTGAGAAACATGAGAGGATTGTGGGGCAATTGTTTTAATCAGAAGATAAAATAAAGGACAGTATGGTGAGGGAATTAAGGGTACTGGCAAAAGAATGATTCATTTGTTGGTTTTGGGGAGGGAAATGACAGGAGACTGGTAAGTAAAAATAAGAGGGGCCAAGAGATTGTAAGGTTGAAAAATTTAGAAGAGAGATTTCTGAAAGGCGATGAGGTTGTGGTAGGAAAGTGGCTCTTTTCTTTCTTTCTTTTTTTTTTTTTTTTTTGTAACTTTCCTTTTAATGTTTATGAGAGAGAGAGAGAAAAAAAAAACGTGAGTGGGGGGTGGGGCAGAGAGAGAGGGAGACACAGAATCTGAAGCAGGTTCCGGGCTCTGAGCTGTCAGCATAGAGCCTGATGTGGAGCTCGAACTCACAAACTATGAGATCATGACCTGAGCTGAAGTCAGACACTTAACTGACTGAGCCACCCAGGCGCCCAAGAAAGTGGCTCTTTTGAAGGAGGATCAGTTTGGATGTGTTCACTAAAGGAGTGGGTAAAATCTTGGAGGCGTGAACCACTGGTATAAGGAAGCAAAGAGACAGACTGATTTATTGGACAGACTGAGTGTTGAAGTCAACCAGGATGAGAAGGCATGCTCTAAGGGAATGTCTTGTACAGTCTTGTGGAGCAGTGTTCATAATGTTAATTATAATTTCTTCCTTTTAAGATGGCAGAAAATTGTGTAATAAATACTGGTCAGCCTTCTATCCAATATGATGAAAATATTTTTCATACTTAAAGGGTAAATTCTGATCTATAGAACTTGTCTATTCAGAATTATTTTAACAGAATAGCTAGGACTTAATGTTTTTAACAAAATGTTCTTATAAACACTTGATACTTTTACTGCTTTGTTATACAGATGTATAAATGCAACAAATTACTATCTGCAAATAGCATAGTGTCTGATTGCTTGGTGTAGTATTTGAAACCAATTTTTTAAAAGTGTTTTTTTTTCTTCCAAGATTTTATTTAAATTCAAGTTAGTTAACATATAGTGTAATAATATTGGTTTCAGGAGTACAGTTTAGTGATTCATCACTTACATATAGCACCAAGTGACCTCCTTAATGCCTATCACCCATTTAGCCCATCCCCTCCCACTCATCTCCCCTCTAGCAATCCCTAATTGTTTTCTATAGTTAAGAGTCTCTTACGGTTTGCTTCCCTCTTGTTTTTTTGTTTGCATTTTTTTGAGAGCAAGAGAGAGCACACGTGTGAGCAGTGTAAGGGCAAAAGGAGAGAGAGAGAGAGAGAGAGAGAGAAAGAATATCTCAAGCAGGCTCCACAGCCAGCATGGATCTCAATGCAAGGTTGGATCTCATGAGCCTGAGACCATGACCTGAGCCAAAATTAACAGTCAGATGCTCAACTGACTGAGCTGTCCAGGTGCCCTCTCCCTCTGTATGTTTATCTTATTTTATTCTCCCTTCTCTTCCCCATGTTGATCTGTTTTGTTTCTTAAATTCCACATATGAGTGGAATCATACGGTATGTGTGTGTGTGTGTGTGTGTGTGTGTGTGTGTGTGCGTGTGTGTGCGTGTGCATGTGTGTGTGTGTGTTTTCCATGTCTCCTTTACCCATTCATCAGTCGAAGGACTTTGGGCTCTTTCTATAATTTGGCTTGCTGTTGATGGTACTGCTATAAACATTGGGGTGCTTGTGCCTCTTCAGATCAGTATTTTTGTATCCTTTGGATAAATACCTACTAGTGCAATTGCTGAGTTGTAGGGTAGCTCTATCTTTAACTTTCTGAGGAACCTTCACACTGTTTTTTAGAGTAGCCGCACCAGTTTGCATTCCCACCAACAGTGTAAGGTGAATCCTTGCCAACATCTCTTGTTTCCTGGGTTTTTATTTTAGCCATTCTGACAGGTGTGAGGTGGTATCTCATTGTGGTTTTGATTTGTATTTCTCTGATGGTGAGTGATGTTGAGCATCTTTTCATGTGTCTGTTAGCCATTTGTATGTCGTCTTTAGAGAAACATCTCTTCGTGTCTTCTGCCCATTTCTGGTTTTTTTCTTAAATTTTTTTTTAATGTTTATTTTTGAGAGAGAGAGAGACAGAGCATGAGTGGGAGAAAGGCAGAGAGAGACGGAGACATAGAATCTGAACCAGGTTCCAGGCTCTGAGCTATTAGCACGGAGCCTGATGCGGGGCTTGAACCCATGAACTGTGAGATCATGACCTGAGCCGAAGTCAGATGCTTACCCAACTGAGCCACCCTGGTGCCCCGTCTTCTGCCTGTTTCTTAACTGTATTATTTATTTTTTGGATGTTGAGTTTGATAAGTTCTTTATAGATTTTGGATACTAACCCTTAATCAGATATGTTAGTTCCATATATCTTCTCCCATTCCATAGGCTGCCTTTCAGTTTTGTTGAATGTTTCCTTCACTGTGCAGGTTTTTTTCTTGATGAAATTCACATAAGTCATGTTTGCTTTTGTTAACCTTGCCTCCAGAGATGTGTCTAGTCAGAAGTGCTACGGCTGAGGTCAAAGAGATTGCTGCCTGTGTTCTTCTCTAAGATTTTGATGGTTTCCTGTCTCACATTTAGGTCTTTCATACATTTTGAGTTTATTTTTGTATATGGTGTAAGAAAGTGGTCCAGGTTCATTCTTCTGCATGTTGCTGTCTAGTTTTCCCAACACCATTTGTTGAAGAGACTGTCTTTTCTCGATTGGGTATTCTTTCTACTTTGTTGAAGATGAATTGACTATATAGTTGTGGGTCCATTTCTGGGTGCTCTATTTTCTCCCATTGATCTTTGTGTCTGTTTTTGTGCCAGTACCATACTGTCTTGATGATTACAGCTTTGTAATATAGCTTGAAGTCTGGAATTGTGAGGCGTCTCGCTTTGCTTTTCTTTTTCTACATTACTTTGGCTATTTGGGGTCTTTTCTGGTTCCATACAAATTTTAGAATTGTTTGTTCTAGCTCTGTGAAGAATGCTGGCATTGTTTTGATAGGGATTGCATTGAATGTATAGATTGCTTTGGGTAGTATAAACATATTAACAATATGTATGTATTGTATGTTTAATTTATTGTCAAATTGGCTAATATACAGTGTGTAAAGTGTGCTCTTGGTTTTTGGGGTAGATTCCCATGGTTCATACAGCACCCAGTGCTCATCCCAACAAGTGTCCTCCTCAATGCCCATCACCTATTTTCCCCTCTCCCCCACTCCCCTACTCCCCCACTCCCCTACTCCCCCATCAACTCTCAGATTGTTCTCTGTGTTTAAGAGTCTCTTATGGTTTGCCTCCCTTCCTATCTGTTTGTGACTATTTTTTTCCCCTTCCCTTCCCCCATGGTCTTCTGTTAAGTTTCTCAAGATCCACATATGAGTGAAAACATATGATAACTGTCTTTCTCTGACTTATTTCACTCAACATAACACCTTCCAGCTCTATCCCCATTGCTGAAAGTGGCATGATTTCATTCTTTCTCATTGCCAAGTAATATTCCACTGTATATATAAACCACATCTTCTTTATCCATTCATCAGTTGATGGACATTTAGGCCCTTTCTGTAATTTGACTGTTGTTGAAAGCACTGCTATAAACATTGGGGTACTTGTGCCCCTATCAGTGTGCACTCCTGTATCCTTTGGATAAATTCCTAGTATTGCTATTGCTGAGTTGTAGGGTAGTTCTGTTTTTAATTTTTGAGGAACCTCCACACTGTTTTCCAGAGCGACTGCACTAGTTCTCATTCCCACCACCAGTGCAAGAGGGTTCCCGTTTCTCCACATCCTCACCAACATCTGTTGTTTCCTGAGTTGTTAATTTTAGCCACTCTGACAGGTATGAGGTGGTTGTCAGTGTGGTTTTGATTTGTATTTCCCTGATGATGAGTGATATTGAGCATCTTTTCATGTGTCTGTTGGCCATCTGGATGTCTTTGGAAAAATGTCTGTTCATGTCTTCTGCCTATTTCTTCACTGGATTATTTGTTTTTTGGGTGTTAAGTTCTTTATAGATTTTGGATACTAACCATTTATCCGATATGTCATTTGCAAATATCTGTTCTTCTAACCCATGAGCATGTTTTTCTATTTCTTTGTATCATCTTCAATTTTTAAAAATATTGTTCTATAGTTTTTGGAGTACACATTTTTTACCTCTTTGATTAGGTTTGTTCCCAGGTATCTTGTGGGTTTTAGTGCAATTATAAATGGGATTGATTCCTTGATTTCTCTTTCTGCTGCTTTATTATTGGTGTATAGAAAGGCAACTGATTTCTGTATGTTGATTTTATATCCTGCGACTTTGCTGAATTCATGGATCAGTTCTAGGAATTTTTTGGTGAAGTCTTTTGAGTTTTCCACATAGAGTATCAGGTTGTCTGTGAAGAGTGGAAGTTTGACTTCTTCCTTGCCAATTTAGATGCCTTTTATTTCTTGTTGCCTGATTGCTGAAGCTAGGACTTTCAGTACCAGTGGTGAGAGCAGACATCCCTGTTGTGTTCCTGACCTGAGGGGAAAAGCTCTCAGTTTTCCTCCATTGAGGATGATATTAGTTATGGGTCTTTCGTTTATGTCCTTTACGATGTTGAGGTATGTTCCTTCTATCCTTACTTTCTTGAGGGTTTTTAACAAAAAAGGATGTGCTTTTTCTGCATCTATTGAGGGAATCATATAGTTCTTATCCTTTCTTTTATTAATGTGGTATATCATGTTGATTGGTTTGTGGTTATTGAACCAGCCCTGCAGCACAGGAATAAATCCCACTTGATCATAGAAAATAATTCTTTTAATGTACTATTGGCTTTTATTTGCTAGTATCTTGTTGGAAATTTTTGCATCCATGTTCATCATGGGTATTGGTCTGTAATTCTCGTTTTTAGTGGGGTCTTTGTCTGGTTTTTGAATCGAGGTAATGTTGGCTTCATAGAATCAGTTTGGAAGTTTTCCTTCCTTTTTGTTTTTTTTGAATAGGTTCAAAAGAATAGGTATTAACTCTTCTTTAAATGTTTGGTAGAATTCCCCTGGAAAGCCGTCTAGCCCTGGACCCTGGATTCAGTTTCTTTACTGGTTATGGGTTTGTTCAAATTTTCTATTTCTTTCTGTTTCAATTTTGGTAGTTTATATGTTTCTAGGAATTTATCCATTTCTTCCATATTGCCCACTTTGTTGGCATATAATTTTTCATAATATTCTCTTATAATTGTTTGTATTTTTGCAGTGTTGTTTGTGATACCTCTTCTTTCATTTGTGATTATATTTATTTGGGTCCTTTTTTTAATTAAAAATTTTTTTTAATGTTTTTATTTATTTTAGAGACAGAGACAGAGTGTGAGCTGGGGAGGGGCAGAGGGAGAAGGAGACACAGAATCTGAAGCAGGCTCCAGGTTCTGAGCTGTCAGCACAGAGCCCAATGCAAGGCTCGAACTTGTGAACCACAAGATCATGACCTGGGCCGAAGTCAGACACTCAACCAACTGAGCCACCCAGGTGCTCTCTTTTTGATAAGTCTGGGTAGAGGGTTATCAGTTTTGTTAATTCTTCCAAAGATCCAGCTCCTAGTTTCATTGATCTATTTTGTTTTTGTTGTTGTTGTTTCTGTATCATGTGTTTTTGCTCTGATCTTTATTATTTCCCTTCTGCTGGTTCTGGGCTTTATTTGCTGTTCTTTTTCCAACTTCTTTAGGTGTAAGGTTAGGTTTGTATTTGAGACCTCCTTCTTGAGGAAGGCCTGTATTGTATTCCCTCTTATGTCACCTTTGCTGCCTCCCAAAGGTTTTGGACTATTGTGTTTTTATTTTCATTGGCTTCCATGTATTTTTTAATTTCTTCTTTAATTTCCTGCTTAATCCATTCATTCTCTAGTAGGATGTTCTTTAACCTTCATATATTTGTGGTCTTTTCAAATTTCTTCTTGTGGTTGACTTTAAGTTTCATAGTGTTGTAGTCTGAAAATATGCACGGTATGATCTCAGTCTTTTTGTACTGGTTGAGGCCTGATTTATGACCCAGTATGTGATCAATTCTGGAGAACATTCCATGTGCATTTTGCTGCTTTAGGGTGAAATGCTCTGAACGTATCTGTTAAGCCCATCTGGTCTAGTGTGTCATTCAAAGCCATTGTTTCCTTGTTGATTTTCTGCTTAGATAATCTCTCATTTTGGTAAGAGGAGTATAAAAGTCCCCTACTATTATTGTATTATTATCAGTGACTTTCTTTATGTTTGTTATTAAATGATTTGTATATTTGGCTGCTTCCAGTTTGGGGACATAAATATTTAAAATTTTTAGATCTTCTTGTTGGATAGGCCCCGTTATTATGATATAGTTCTTTTTCATCTTTTATTATATAGTCTTTGGTTTAAAATATAGTTTGTCTGATATATGTATGGCTACTCCAGCTTACTTTTGATGTCCATTAGCATTATAGATGGTTCTTCACCCCCTCACTTTCAATCTGGAGGTGTCTTTGGGTCTAAAATGAATCTCTTGTAAGCAGCATATAAATGGGTCTTTTATATGTATGTGTGTGTGTGTGTGTGTATACATACATACATACACATTTTGGTACCCTATGTCTTTTGATTGGAGCATTTAGTCCATTTACATTCAGAAGTAATTATTGATAGATATGAATCTAGTGCCATTTGTATTACCTGTAAAGTCACTGTTCCTGTATATTGTTCCTTTATCTTTGTTGTTTTTGGTCTCTCTTTCCCGCTCAAAGGGTCCCCTTTAACAGTTCTTGCATAGCTGGTTTAGTGTTCACAAACTCCTTTAGTTGTTGCTTGTTTTGGAAACTCTATTTCTCCTTTCTGACTGACACCCTTGCTGTATATTCTCAGTTGATGGGGCGGCTGAGTGGCTCATTTGGTTAAGCATCTGACTGTTGATTGGTTGAGATCCTGATCTTATGGTCGTGAGATTGAGCCCCATGTTAGGCTCAGTGCTGACAGCATGGAGCCTGCTTGGGATTGTCTCTCTCCATCTCTCTCTCTCTCTCTCTCTCTCTCTCAAAATAAATAAACATTTCTGGAAAATGTGAAGTTAAAAAAAAAAAAAAATTCTTGGCTGCATTTTTTTCCTGACTAGCATGTTGAACATATGCCACTCTGTTCTGGCCTGCCAAGTTTCTGTGGACAGGTCTCCTGGTACTCTTATGTGTCTACCCTTGTAGGTTAAGGACATTTTGTCCCTAGTTGCTTTCAGAATTCTCTCTTTATCTTTGTATTTTGCAAATTCCACTATGATATGTCTTGGTGTTGACCTGTTTTTGTGTTTTGTGTGTGTGTGTGTGTGTGTGTGTTTTTTTGACGGGAATTCAGCATGCCTCTTGGACTTGAATGCCTGTTTTCCTTCCCCAGATTAGGGAATTTCTCAGCTGTATTTATTCAAATAAACCTTCTGTCTTTTTTCCTACTCTTCTTCTGGGACTCCTATGATATGATATTATAGCACTTTATAGAATTGTTGCATTCCCTAGGTCTGTATTCATGATCTAATAGTTTTCTTTCCTCCTTTTCAGCTTCATTATTTTCCATAGTTTTATCTTCCATATCACCTATTTGGTCCTCTATTTCTTCCATCCTCATGATTACATCCAGTCAGTTTTGCATCTCAGTTATAGCATTTTTTATTTCAGCCTGAGTAGTTTTTAGGTCTTTGATTTTTGTAGCAAGTGTTTCTCTGGTGTCTTCTATGCTTTTTTCAAGCCCAGCTAGTATTCTTATGACTCTTGTTCTAAATTCTTGTTCAGATAAATTACTTATATCTGTTTTGAGCAAATCCTGGCTGTGGTTTCTTCTTGATTTTTGTTTGGGGGACAATTCTTCCGTCTTGTCATTTTGTCTAGGTTCCTGTCTTTTGCATGTTATGAAAGCTTGTTATATTTCCTGGTCCTGAGAGTAATGGGTATATCAAGAAGGGGTCATACACTGTCCAGGGCCTGGCATTTCAGGAAGTGTTTCAGGTATATGCTGTATGCACTGTGCTGTTGTGATATAGCTGCTTTTTCCCGCTGGTCAGTCCTTGGCAGAGTTCTTCCTTGCTTGTAGTGGGGAGTATTTGACCTTTAATTGGGTGTGCTTTGATCTATTAAAATAAGCCTACTGAAAAAAAAAAAAAAAAAGGCCTGATCAAAAAAAAGAGAAAAGAAATAAAACAAACAAAAAACTATAAGGCTGATTTCAAAGGAATAGAAAACAAAAAAGAAGAAAAAGAAAGAGAAGCCTGATCCAAAAAACAAGAAAAGGAAACAAAAAACCAAAAGCAAACAAATGAACAAAAAACTAAGCCTGATTTGAAAAAAAAAAAAAAAAAAAAAAAAAGTCTGGTACTGTTTCCACCAGAATTGAAGCTGATGCTTTGGAGCACTCTATGATCAGTGGACTTGTGCACTTGGAGGTGGGGGAGGGGGAAGCTGTGTTGGTCCTTGGGGAAGAGGCCCACTGCACTGGCTCACAATCAGACCTGCAGGGTGTAGGGGGGCAGGGTTTGGTGTAAACAGCTTCTGCCTTGACTGGGGGAGCTGTGTTATTTGCTGAAGTCAGACCCTGTTGATGGTGGGGGAAGATGGCGCCACCCTGCTCTCTCCTCTATTCCTGGGTAGGAGAGCTGGCGTCCACCTCTGTTCTGGTAGTCCTCACAGACAAGCGAACAATTTCTCCTCCTGTGTCCCAGGCTTCTGTCAGATCCATGCCCTCAACCCTTCTGTTCCCGGGGCCATAGACATGCTGGGTACCACAGCTTTCCAGTGTTATTGTTTGTTTGTTTTAATATTTCCCATTTATTTTTATATATTTTTTAAGTTTATTTATTTCTTTTGAGAGAGAAGAGAGAGGGAGAAGAGAGAGAGAGAGAGAATGTAAGTGAGGAGGGGCCGAGAGAGAGAGAGGGGAGAGAGAGAATCCCAAGCCAGCTCTGCACTGGCAGGCTGGAGCCCAGTGCAGGGCTCAAACCCACAAACCACAAGATTGTGACCTGGGCCAAAATCAAGAGTCAAACACTTAACCAACTGAGCAACCCAGGTGTCCCTTCAGTGTTTTCATCTTTGGTGCAGGACTGAGATTCAAAACTCTGAATCTTAAAGGGCTCACCACAATGTGGACCTCCTGCCCTCTGAAGGAGAGGCTTGCCGTGCTGTGCCTTCTGTCCCAGTAAAGCAATTGCAGGGCCGTACAGGTGCCTGGAGTTTATGATGATGCACAGTGAAAAGCTGTGCCCACTTTACCCACCACAGTGCACACCTCTGTCTCCTATTGAACATTCAAAGGCGCCAGCCTCAGCTTTTGTCCTTGGAGAAGCAATATATCCTTGTCCGAATGCACTCCAGGAAAGGAACATTCTCTCCTAGTGCGACCCAGGGGATCCCCACATCGCACTGTCTATTTTGGGGCCTCCCCTCCATCTCCCTAGGAGCACCACCACCCTCTTGGATCTCCTGCAGCAAATGGCACAGACTGTCAAAAACCCAGAATTTCAGCTCCACTGTTTGCAAAAAGTTGGGATACTCAGTTCCTCAAGATTCCCCCATCAGTGGTTTTGGGGGAGTGCTTTTCTTGTGTGAACCCAACACACTTCTTTCTCTCCCCTTCTCTTTCTCCTCTTTGCGAAAAAGGCTCCCACCCCTGTGCAGCACCATGGCTTTCCTGTCCCCCAGTTTGCCTCCCTGCACCAAATACCTGCCACGTTCTATCAGATTATGCAGATTGTTCTCTTAATCCCCAGATCGATTTCCTGGGTGTTCATATGATTTGATGTTGATCTGTGTTTAAGGGACGAGATCCCCAAGCCTGGGGTCCCCTTACTACTTACTCCACCATCTTAATTCCTCCCTCACAAACTAAAAATGTTTTTTAATGTTTAAGTGAACTTGTTTCTCTTGCGCCTGTCAATAAAACATCGATTCTATTTATATATATAGGTTAGTCTTAAATTTAAGGGATACAGTTTTGTTCTTTTAGTATTGAAAGACATGTGTAAATACATTTTAATTCTTTTTCAGAGATAAAGTCATAAATTTTAAAATTTATATGTGTTAAAAAGAATGACTATATACTTAAAAATGCACAATAATATCACGCTGCTTATTTGATAACCCTAATTACCAGGTACATAGTTATCAAGCCATAAGAAGGCCAAAAGATCAGGCAAAATACATGACGCGGTATCCATGCACTTGACTTACAGGACATATTTCCACTTTGTAGTACTGAACTCTTTGGAGTTGTACGTATTCATCTTTATTTATTCCATGGCACAATTTCTGTAAAATAAAAACTCTAAGAAACTCAAATATTATTAAACTGTGAGAATTTGTTTGAAAAATAAATTGCTGCTTTTTGTTCACCTGTTTAAAATAATCCTTTTTTTGGGGGGGGGGGTGCCTGAGTGGCTCAGTTCATTAAGCGTCTGACTTCGGCTCAAGGCATGATCTCACAGTTTGTGAGTTCAAGCCCACATCAGGCTCTGTGCTAACAGCTCAGAGCCTAGAGCCTGCCTGCCTCAAATTCTGAGTCTCCCTCTCTGTCTCTCTGCCCTTCCCCTGCTCACACTGTGTCTGTCTGTCTTTCTCTTTGTCAAAAACAAATAAACATTTAACAATTTTTAAATAGTCTTTTTTTATGTTTGTTTATTTTTGAGAGGGAGAAGAGAGAGTGTGAGTTGGGGAGGGGCAGAGAAAGTGATGAAGACACAGAATCTGAAATAGGCACCTGGCTCTGAGCTGTCAGCACAAAGCCTGACTGGGCTCAAGCTTGGGAATGGTGAGATCATGACCTGATGCAAAGTCAGATACTTAACCAACTCATGTGGTTGGTTACCCATGTGCCCCTAAAATAATTTTTATTTATTTATTTTTTTAGAAAAAGTTTATTTTTATTTATTTTGAGAGAGAGATAGCAAGCAAGGGAGGGGCAGAGAGAGAAGTAGACAAAATCCCAAGTAGGTTCTGCACTGTCTATGCAGAGCCTGATGCAGGGCTTGAACTCAGGAACCATGAGATCATGACCTGAGCCGAAGTCAAGAGTTGGATGCATAACCGACTGAGCCACCCAGGTGCCCCTGAAATAGTCATTTTTAACATTTAATATCCTCAGCATTCAATCCAAAATTTATAGGAGAGATACAAAAATAAGTACCAAATGGTACATCTACAGCTTATTCTTAAAATTTAATAGCTGCATTTTATCTAAATGTAAATTTGTTATTCAGAAAAATGTTGTGTTTAGCTTTTTTTAAGTTTTTATTTGTTTATTTTGAGAGAGAGCATGGGAAGAGCAGAGGCAGAGGGAGGGAGAGAGAGAATCCCCAAGCAGGCTCCGCACCATCAGTGCAGAGTCTGACGTGTAGCTCAAATTCATGAACTGAGAGATCATGTCCCAAGCCAAACTCAAGAGTCGGATGCCTAAGTGACTGACCCACCCAGGTGTCCCTGTTGTATTTAATTTTTAACGTGTTTTAACCTTATTATTCAGAATTTTATAACAGTTCTTAAAAGTTCACTTTCATAAGCTAAAAGTGATTTTGTCATGACTAACTTTCTTCATGGTTGCAAATAGAGCAGCATGCTTCCTCTTTTCAATGGGCAGGTGGTTCTCTTAAGGGAAGAAAACTTTTCAGAAGTTTCCTCCTGACCCCTTGACTTAACAGCAACCGTTTTCAGCAGTAAGGTTAAAAATAAATAATTTCAAGTGTAGATATTTAACTTTTTTTTTTAATTTCCAGATTTACAAATAACTCATCTTGAAACTTTTTTATAAAGCAATGATATATAGCTTAAAATATGTCCTACCATGAATAATATTATGAGCTTTTGCCATGGCCTAACATCATATAATGAAGGAAGTTATTTAAAAGTGTGAATTAGGTTTGGAGAGTTTAGACTTTTGCTGTTATACTAATTTTACTCTTTACTCATGTATTTAGACATTCACTATATACTAATTTTACTCTACCCATGTATTTAGATTAAATGGACTTGAAGAAATAATGCTTTGCATTATTTATATATATATGTATTTGATTTGCAAATGGCAATTGATGCAGTTTTTAATATTTTCCCAATTTTGCTTGTGTTCATTTCTTTCTTTTCTCAGAAGAGTATAAAGTCAACTTTGGACAGTATATTCGTTTTTATATTATGCAAATATCATCATTTCCATGGTCTAAAGTCTTGGCATGGCTTCACTGGGTCCTCTGCTCTTGGTTTCACAAGGCTAAAATGAAGATGTTAGCCAGGCTTTGGTTGTTTCTGGAGGTTGGAGTATTGTTCCAAGCTCATATGGTTATTGACAGAATTGTTTCCTTGAACTTATAGGGCAGAATTGTCCTTGCTGGCTGTCGCCAGGGGCTGTCCTCAGCTCCTAGAGGCTACCCACGCTTCCTTGCCACACAGACTTCTCACAACGAAGCAACTTTTACTTCTAGTATAGCTGGAGAACCTCTCTCATTTTCTCTGGACTCTTTTGAAGGTATTAACGTGGTTAAGTCAGGCCCACACATGATAATTTCCCTTTCATTGACTCAGAGTCAACTAAGTAATGACCTTTTATTACATCTGCGAAATGCTTTCACTTGTACTATATTGTGTAATTTAGAAGCAAGTCACAGATTTCACCTGTACACAAGGGGAGGGGATTATATACT
Source organism: Neofelis nebulosa (assembly GCF_028018385.1). NCBI lineage: Eukaryota > Metazoa > Chordata > Mammalia > Carnivora > Felidae > Neofelis > Neofelis nebulosa. The sequence goes on along the minus strand of NC_080785.1, from coordinate 68,512,214 downwards.
AGGGGGCAAGAATCATGGAGCCCAATTTACAATTCTGCCTACCACAGACAAATGGAATTATTTCTTAAAACCTATTGATCTAGTTATTTACAAAGGTATAATTATGTATTATATGTAAGTATAAAAGTTATAATAAAAGATGTTTATAATGTTAAACATTCTTGCTGCCTAACTCATAACTGAGTTTATTCTGAAAATCCTTTTTGTTAAAATAACAGATAATTCTATAATGACAATTTTGATGGTACAACTTTCTAGAACATTTAAGGATTTGATATGCAATAGGAGTCAGGTTTTATTTCTATTTGTTTCACCTTTATTTAGTGCCATTAGGATCATCTGCCTTGATTACAATGTAATGCTTGAAGAATTAGATTCCTTCTGAAAAGAGAATGAGAATATATAAAATCTTTCAATTTAGTGAAGGGGAAGAAACCTTCAAATAATACCCATTCTGTTTTAGCTTTAGTATTTACTTCAAACTTTCAGAGTACTTTGGTATTTACGATCTCATTTTTTCATATATATGTATATAATTTTTTTAATGTTTATTTTTGAGAGAGAGAGAGAGTCAGAGCATGAGTGGGGAAGGGACAGAGAGAGAGGGAGACACAGAATCTGAAACAGGCTCCAGGCTCTGAGCGGTCAGCACAGAGTCCAATGTGGGGCTCGAACCCACGAACCATGAAAATATGACCTGAGCCGAAGTCAGACACCTAACAACTGAGCCACCCAGGTATATATACACACACACACACATACACACACACACACACACACACACACACACACACATACATACATACAAAGAGAGAAAGTTGGAGAGGGAGAGTCAGTCTATTGGATTCTAAGCACTGGAGATAATCTTTCAAGTAGAAACAAGACACCTGCCCTTTTGAAGCATATATTCTAGTAGGAGAAGAGAGAAGACTGAAAACTAATAAAATATGGGAGCTTACATTAGGTCTAAGGGAAATTGAAGAAACAGTGTTACGTTAGAAAATAGCAGGTGGCAACTCTTAGATTAGGTGGTCAGGGAAGCTTCTCTGAAGCAGCAGCTCAGCCCATCAAGCATTAATTGTTCTTCCAGTAACTCTTTTGGTATCTCAAGGAACTGTTGTAGTTAACAACATGTAATGTATGTTTTGTTTGTGGCATATTTTACATTTATGCTGTCATGAATTTGTGGTTAAGAAGTCAAATATCCAGGGGCACCTGGGTGGCTCATTTGTTAAGGGTTCCACTCTTGATTTCGGCTCAGGTCATGATCTCATGGTTCATGAGTTTGAGCCCTGTCAGGTTCTGCACTGACAGCACTGGAGCCTGCTTGGGATTCTCTCTCTCCCTCTCTTTCTGCTCCTTTCTGTGTTCGTGCTCTCTCTCTCTTTCTCTCAAAATAAGTTTAAAAAATACACTTAAAAAAGTCAAATATCCAGAGTGTAATATTGAAATATTTCTGTGTAAAATGGACTTACTTTTTTTTTTTTTTTTTAATGTTTGTTTTTGAGAGAGAGAGACAGAGTGTGAGCAGGGGAGGGGCAGAGAGAGAGGGAGACACAGAATTCAAAGCAGGCTCCAGGCTCTGAGCTGTCAGCACAGAGCCTGATGTGGGATGCAAACTCACAAGCCATGAGATTAGGACCTGAACTGAAGTCAGATGCTTAACTGCCTGAGCCACCCAGGCATCCCCAGACTTACTTCCTAAATATATTTCAAAATATAGTAATAAAGCAACTAATATAAAAATACTTATCTTTTTTAGGAATGGTGGAAAGTAGCAGACATAATTGGAGCGGTTTGGATAAGCAAACTGATACTCAGAATTTAAATGAAGAGAGAATTTTAGCTTTACAGCTTTGCGGGTGGATAAAGAAAGGAACGGATGTAGATGTGGGGCCATTTTTGAACTCCCTTGTACAAGAAGGGGAATGGGAGAGAGCTGCTGCTGTGGCATTGTTCAACTTGGATATTCGACGAGCAATCCAAATCCTGAATGAAGGAGCATCTTCAGAAAAAGGTATTAGGTTATATTCTAAGATGACTGCAGTTCATAGAATCCTTTAAAGTAAAGATGCTGATAACTTTAAGATATTTAATCAGTATTTTTAGATAATTTTTTTTGAAAGAGTAATGAGCACAGAACTGTATCTATGAAAGTAGATATCCCATCTCTTTTGTTTATGCTTTGGTTTATGTCTAAAAAAGAAAATGTGTCTTAAGTACCATTTTAATGATGTTACAGTAAATGCTCAAATTTGTCCCTTTTAATGTTTTTTTTTTTTTTCTTTTAAAGATGGTTCACATACATTTTTAAAAATGTATTGGAGATTGGGCTACTTCAGTTTACAGGCATTCTTATGGCAAACATTTGTATTTTATACATCATCTTTCGGATGGTTATTGGTTGACTTTTAGGAAACTAAGTGACACTTTAGTTAGACTAATACAGATTCTTATAAAAATCATACTTTGATCTGCAAAAATGCTTCTACTGGAGTCTGGTGATTTAAACGTAGTTTTCATGTAATATTTTTTAAAAGGAAGAAACAGTGAAATGTAAAGTTTTTACTCTGACATTTTGCAAGAGAATACGTGGGCAAATAAATTTCAGTCTAGACATGCAGTTTTTTCCTTATCAGGAATATTTCAGTTGAAAGTAACTAAGATATATATAGCTTTTGATTTTTAATACACCTAGCAAATTATTTCTGAATATTCAGAATGTGTAATTCTTATTTAATGGTCCATTTTGAAAACATTACATTTCTATTGTACCACAGAGAAAAACATGCGAATAATTGTAATGTATTTGCTTGCAGTAAAAAAAAGTTTAAAAAACTAATGTTTTGCCCAGATTGGCCTCTTTTCCTTCACTTTTGCTCCAGTGTAAGTCTTCCCCATTTGGGAGAGCAATAGAAGATAATGTGGAGATGAAAAAAAGAATCGATATTTTAAGCCATTTGTAATTATAATTTTCGTATAACCTGAGAGCTTGATGCCTCCCTATCATGTGTACCTGGAAAATTTGGTGTTAGATTTAAACACCCATACTATCAATAGGGAAAGTATATTTCCTGTGATTTTAATAACTTGGTTAAGGACTAAAGAAAAGATTTTCTGAGTCAAATATTCCTTTCCACTTGGAAATAAATTGTTTTAAGCAGGATTCACAAAGATATTCTTTGGTGTGAGGGTGGTTGTTTTAATCTCAAAAGACTTTAAATCTAATTTAATAGAGTAGGCAGAGGAAGCAAGTACAAAGTAACTTGGGGAAAGTGTTCATAGGAATGAAGAGCAAGGCTATTTAAGAACATAAAGTGGGAAATGCTGTTTTATTTGGAAAAGAAAGAAAATGATCAGTCTCAAGGAACAGAATAAGAAAATTGCTATAATAAATATAGAAAATATTCAAAAGTTAAAGGTGAATTTAGTTTTGTTTTCTGAAGCTGAACTTAGATGGCCAAGCAGTCGTAGGGCTAACTGCCATTTTAGCAGCTTATCCATGGCTGTATGAACTGCTAAAAACTGCCATTTAGAAGACTATTGGTAACAAATGCTTTGTTGCAAATGTGTCTAAATACAATGTTACTTTGTTAATTTTGATAGTTAATTTTGTCCTAGAAAAATTAAAAGTATAATACTATAATAAGAATGCTAAAATAATGGCTTTCAGAACATATACTTAAGTATGTGCATTCTGTATTTAGGAATAGGAAAACAAAATTATTTTGAAAATTGTAGTCCTGAGGTACAGTAATGTTTATTATCAGTGTTCTGAAATATCTGTATATAAATGAACATGATAAGGCTGGCAATGATTCTGGTAGTATGGCTTCACTTCTCTTCATTTAGACCCTACACAATAACACGGTATAGGAACCTGCCTGGAATGAGAACTTGAAAATTTAATGATGTGTTTGTCCTGCACAGGGTTAGCAATATTGGCAACAGTTTTATAAGAATAGAAATTTTTGCTTGTGGTCCTTGCCAAATTTTCCAATCTGGACCAAAACCCCTATTCTAGTGGGCTTATTTTTCTGTAGGTAAATGTTGCCTTCCAGTCTATTGGTTTATGGTTTAAGAACTGGAAGAGGAGATATTAAGCTTTTGATTACTTTGATTAGCTGACTGTTTTTAACATGCAGGCGATCTGAATCTCAATGTGGTAGCAATGGCTTTATCGGGTTACACAGATGAGAAAAACTCCCTTTGGAGAGAAATGTGCAGCACTCTACGACTACAGTTAAATAACCCATATCTGTGTGTCATGTTTGCATTTCTGACAAGTGAAACAGGATCTTATGATGGAGTATTGGTAAGCTAATTTCTGTTTGACAAGGTTCCTTTTAAAATAAAAGTTTTTATCTAGCCTTGTTAAAATGTTCAAATGTCTGTTGCATGAAATATTGTTATATTTTGATGTATTTTGTATTAGTTAAAATAAGGTATCTTAAATATCTTTGGGCGGCTCTTGAATGTCATTCTACAGTTAAGTACCTGATAACAAACTTGATTTTTAAAATAGTTTTAACAATATAATTTGCAGATATAGAGGGAATAGGATTTTATTCTTTAGCTTAAGAACAGCTCTAGAATTATACAACTATATAAACATAAATTTCATATTGAAGTGCATTTTTTTAAAGTTTATTTATTTTGAGAGAGAGAGAGGGAGAAAATCTCAAGCAGGCTCTGCACTTTCAGCACGTAGCCTGTCACGGGCTCAAACCCATGAACCATGAGATTATGACCTGAGCTGAAGTCAAGAGTTGGATGCTTAACGGACTGAGCCGCCCAGGCACCCAAAAATGCAAATTTTTAAAAGTTTGTGTTTTTGTTTTTAGTTAAGTAAACAAACACATGATCAATTATGATTAGAATAACCATGTAACTTATCTGAGTTAGTATTTGCGTTCTCAGACATACAGACAGTTTGGAAGATCTATGATCACATTACTTATACTGAACTGTTTCATTTTTCCATTATTTGGTCTTCTCTATCACTTTTTTCTCCTGCTTTACCCACATGTCTATCTAACCATATCACCAAATAAGTTCTTTACACAAAGTGAGGACAGAAGAGTGAAATGAGATGTACTTATCAGTTTCAGTTATAGTGTTTTAAGCTTCACATTAGTACTATAACTTTTTTTTGCATTGTTGGATACTTTTCTACCACTGAGAAGAGCTTTCTAACATGGAACTTATTTCTGTGTTTGCTATTATAGCACTTCATATAAAAGACACATTGCTTGGATGATTGATTTAAGGGTCAGGCCCTAAGAATTTAAAAAAACATGTATTTTATTGAGGTATCTTAATGAAAAATTTAATAAATGTTGTTAATGTCCACTTTGGCAATTCCTTAGTTTATGGATTTTGTCCATTAACTTCTAATAAAAGAACTATTGAACTTTTCTAACCACTTCAAATTAATATCCAAGAGTGTTTTTTTTTATTTGTTTTTACTGTAATTACTCTTTTTTGTTAAACAGAAGACTTTAAAATGTATTTTGGAGAAATAATACTTTCAGGAAGTAGCAAAGTATGGTAAAGACAAGAAGAAGAAGTGGATTGTTCAATTTTATGTTTATTTTTGAGAGTGATAGAGACAGAGCATGAGTCGGGGAGGGGCAGAGAGAGAGGGAGACACAGAATCTGAAGCAGGCTCCCAGCTCTGAGCTGTCAGCACAGAGCCCGATGTAGGGCTCAAACTCACCAACTGTGACATCGTGACCTGAGCCAAAGTTAGATGCTTAACTGACGGAGCCATCCAGGTGCCCCAGATTGTTCATATTTTAAATTGATAGAGAAGTATTGTTTAAATACTCAATTTCTGTATTTTAAATTAAGTGATCTATTACAAATACCCTTATTTTCTTATATCTAAATTTGGGTTATTAAGTAAGATATATCTTGCCTTAAGTAGAAACTTCATATTTCCAAACTGTTTTGAGAGTGTGCCTAATTATTCTTTATGTATTAATAATTATAATTAATGTGTCCTTTGTTAAAAATTGTTAAGTTGCGGTAATCTAATGAAAAGTGCTGAATTGGGAAATCGAACCTAAAGTCCTTGCTCCAGCACAGTTACTTCAGCTAGTCAGTTTACTTTTGGGGTTTTCATTTTCTGAGCTGTAAAATGGGACAGATAATATTTATAATTCTTTTCCAATCAAAATTATACACATGTGCTGAATCTAAAGAGTTAAATCTAGTTTGCATGAGACATGTTCCATCTTAAATGCAGCACCGTATTTTATACTTGGAAGTGCACGTTAGGATAGGTATCAGTTGAAATGGTCTTATGTTTAAAGCAGGAAAACTATATCTCATAGGATGATTTCAATGGAAGTCACTTTTAAACTTTTATATTTAGCACAAAGTGAATTACCTTCCTACATTTATAGAAATTCAAAATAGTATTTTACAATATTGACAAGTATACAAAAATTTAAGTATCACAGTACCCCTGAAATTTTTGCCACAAACCACAAATATAGCAGTATTTTCTATGGCCAAAAAAAAGTGTATCTATTTATTTATAAGGGTATGTTTAAAACTTTCTACTTTGTATTTAGAAACATGTATTGATAGTCTTTTTAAATTCTGTATTGGTATATTCACTGGTAATTCACAGATTTCCTAGACTTGTTGATTAATTTAGCATCCCAGAAAAGATTTCCTCAGTTTCCCCCAGATGTATTTCTATAATGGAAGGATTACATGGCATCTTAAATTTGATAAACCATATTTTATTGCTTGCATTTTATGTTGGAGTTATGTAAAACTGAACTGGAATATTTTTAACCTGAATTGGTCAGTATTTTAGACATAAATTTTTACTTTGCAAGAATAATAACCTTAGCATGGAGTTTCCTGAGGGCTACATGAAGAAAGACATCTTAGGGGCACCTGGGTGGCTCATTCAGATAAGTGTCTGACTCTTGACCTCAGCTCAGGTTATCATCTTATGGTTCGTGGATTCGAACCCCGTGTCGGGCTTTGCGCTGATAGTGCAGAACTTGCTTGGGATTCTCTCTCTCCTCTCTCTCTGTTCAACCCCTCTGTCTTTCAAAATAAATAAATAAACTTAAAAAAAAAAAAAGGCATCTTAGGCAGTCAGTGGCTCTGCCAGTATATACTCAATAACTTACTAATACATTTGAAAATTAAATTGCATATTAGATATGTAAAATAGTCTGCAAAAATATAAAACTCATAGCACCTACAAGTAACTCCTTGCTCTTTCCTTTTCAGTATGAAAACAAAGTTGCTGTACGTGACAGAGTGGCATTTGCTTGTAAATTCCTTAGCGATAGTCAGGTAAAAACTGATACAATTCTATGTTTGAAGTTATTAATATTTACTCTTACTGCATTAGGAAATTAATCTTTTTGTATAGATATGTATATGTGACATTTATATATGCATTATTCTAAAAAAGTAAACTAATAATTCTTTGTTAGGTCAAGATATTGTAAACCTGTGTATCATAACCAAAATTGCTTGTGTAAGAATGCTGACTTAATATTTTAGTTTATTTCTGCTTTTGGCCTATAGATAAAGATGTTAAACTCACCCCTTAGGGATGTCATAAGAGAATTCCTTCATTTCCTAATACAATAAACAAGTATTAAATGCATATGCTATGTGTATAGTGAGAGAGAAATGCACAGAAACAATGAGTAACATAATGTGCTAAGTGCTACAATAATGAGAAAGTGCTGAGGGAAAACGGAGGAATCTTGGCTACAGGTTGGGGTGGGATGAGGCCAGGGAACACCTGACCAAGAGATGTTATTTTTGATAATCTTAAAGTTCCCTTTCAACTCCAATTCTGTTACAGCAAGAACTTGGCAGAATAATGAGGACAGTTCTCTTTAAGTTTAAAATAGTAAACTCTGTAGTTCTTTTGTAGAATAATTATTAAAACAATAAATGTCTTGCTGTTTTGAAAAAGTGTTTTAAACGATCTGGGATTCTGCATTGTAGTTTATGATAGATGCAGACTTCTTAGAGATCATATCTAGATTTTTGCAAGGGCTTTGGTTTTAAAATGTTTTCCATAAATATAGCACTATTTTAAAAGTACAAGTTTTGAAGGTACAAAGTATATAGTGAAACATATTAATTCAGAAAAATCACTTTGAATTTTCCAGTTAAATAGGTATATTGAAAAGTTGACCAACGAAATGAAAGAGGCTGGAAATTTGGAAGGAATACTGCTTACAGGCCTTACTAAAGATGGAGTGGACTTAATGGAGAGTTATGTCGATAGAACTGGAGATGTCCAAACAGCAAGTTACTGCATGTTACAGGTTAGTGCAGTGTGGTGGCAGCTTAAAGAAAAATAGTGCTTAACCACCTTCCTCCCTCATCGAATGGTTATGCCTTTTGCTTGCTTAGGATCTTTAGGAGGCATTTCACTTTAACCCAATCTCTTGATCTATAGAGGACTTCTTAGTGTCCCTCACCCTCCTGCTTTGGGTTATCCAGTTATTCCTTTCATTTTGGGAAGTTTCAGTGTTGAATTTATATAAAGTTCAAATGGAGCAGAGAAACCTCTCTCCAGTTTCTCCAGTTGACAGAATTATACCTTTTGTGAAAGAGATGGTCTTTCCCTGATCTGAACTGTAGTCTCCCTTGAAGTCCTGAAGGCAAGTTATATCACAACTCTCTTAACTTGTCATTTTCGCTCTTTGTTATCAACGGGCATGATTTGGAGTAACAAGTTCATCACTTTACTTTCAGTTTTTACTGTTAGTAGTTTACTGTTAGCTGTTAAAAACAGATTTCTGGCAAAGGTTTCCTTCTGCTTTACTTTTGATAGACATACCATGAAAATTTAGAGCATTTCCCTGAGATTTCCTATAGCTCTCCAACTCTTCTTACCCTTTCATGGTGTCCTTTTTCCTGTCCCCATCCCTTCATACAATATGATAGCATGCTGTGTATTGGGAAACGTAGTAGAATGCTCCCTTCCCCACCCCTACCATCTCAGGAACAAATATAGATACTGGCCCACAAACCACACTATAATATACTTACGAACATATCAGGCCACTGTCCATGGAAGAAAAGGTGTCTTTCTGTAACATAATGCATAATTTTGTCTGACTGAAATGAGATTACATCTGTTAAATTACACTGGAGAAGTATGACTACCAAGTACAAATGAGTTGATATCTTCTTAACAAGATTTATAAAATATAGTTAATATGCAGACAGTGTATAAATGAAAGACAGTGGATCTTGCTTTTAGAAAATCCATTCTGATGTTTCCCCCATTTGTATTTATATGATCAAGGTTAAGTGTACCATCATGCTGTTTGTTCTCTATCTTATTTTTCCTTCTTCTTTTTGTTCTTCTGTCCCTTTCCTCCCTTCTTTTGATCTAATTGAACATTTCATTGTTTCACTTCATCCACTGGGTTTTTAACTATTAACCTGTCGTTATCTTTTTTATTTATTTATTTTTTTGAAGTAGTTGTTCTTGGTCTAACAAAAATGCATCCCTACCTCATCAGTTAACATTTTTACCCCCTCATACTTCACATTTCACACCTAACACATCATGTTTCCTACTTTTTCTCTTTTACCTCACACCTGACGTTTCCACTTTTTATCTTCATACTTCACACTTTTCAGATGTTACAACAGTGTAATTCTATTTACACATCTCCTTCCTTTGTCCTATTATTTTACTTCTATATACCTTATAAACTTCAACTAACAGTGTTATTGTATTTGTTTTGAACAGTCACTTGCCTTTTACGTAAATTATGTGAAAAATGAAAACATGGACTTTTACATTTATTTATTTATTTATCATTCCTGGGACTGTTTACTTCCTCCAATAGACACAATTTTCACGTTGTATTATTTCTCTTTGGTCTTTCTCTCTAGCATTTCTTGTAGTACAGTTTCATGGATGACAGATCCTCTCAGCTTAATTTTAACTGAAAATGTCTATTTCACTCTTGCTTTGGTTCAGCACTTTAAAGGTGTCATTTCATAGTTTTCTGGCCTCCATTGTTTACGAAGAAAAGTCAACCATTATTATTAATGTCTCCCCTGTGTAATGTTTCATTTTTCCTTGGGCTGCTTTTGGTTTTCAGCAGTTTACCCTTGATGTTTAGTTGTAGTTCTTTTTGTCCTGCTTGTGGTTCACTGATCTGCAAGTCAGTGTTTCTCATTAGATTGTGAACTTCTTCAAATTGTTTAAATGCTGTGATTTGTTCATTGACTCTTAACGTCACCTGAGGAGAAGATTTTCAGCTCTTGTACTGTTTAGTTCTAGAGTCTTAATTTTTATATAGTTTACATTTTTTACTCAGATCCCTATCTGTACATGATTAAAACATTTTTCCTGGGGCATCTGGGTAGCTCAATCAGTTAAGTGCCTGGCTCTTGATTTTGACTCAGGTTATGATCTCGCCGTCCTGAGATTGAGCCCTGCATTGGGCTCTGTGTTGAGCGAGGAGCCTGGTTGGGATTCTCTATCTCCCTCTCTCTCTCTGCCCTTCCCCCACTCAAGCACACGCGTGTGCTCTCTCCCTCTCTCTCAAAATAAATAAACATTTTAAAAAAAACCAAAACACACAAAAAACAAAAACTCTACTTTTCCTTTAAGTCTTTGAACATATATTTAATGGTTGCATTTATTATTTTTCCTGCTAACTCTCTTAATGTGGGGTATTTTAGATTTGGTTTTTGTTGACTGCCTTTTTCCTTGACTTTGAACTATACTTACCTGTTTATGTCTGGTGGTTTTTCATTTGAATACTGGATGTTGTGTATAGTACATTATAGAGATCTGGGTTCTTTTACCTTTTCCTGAAGAATGTTGGTTAATGCTTTTGGAAGTTCAGTTACTAGCTGCTCACTTTGGTCTTAGATGTTCTTGCTATGGATTTTTGGAAAGCCCGGGGTATTTCTCAAGCCTTTCCAGTCATAATCTCTGAACTGTTTACATTGCACATTTTGTTGGAGATTAAATTTAGATTTTTTGGGGCAGATCTAGAGAAGACTTATCAAATATGAATTGACCAAATTGGGGAAGCGTGGGATATGAAGATTTATTTTTCTGTGAATTTTCTTTTTAAACTAGGGATTATACTCTACTTTAGCACTTAGTTTTGGCTAGTTGGTCATTATTAGGACTAGAGGAGATGTATACTTTTTTAAGAAATGAAATTGTCAGCCAAGAGTTTTTCACATATTTTTTTGCTGAATTTAACCCTGAATTTAATTGAAATTAATACCTAATTAATAGGTGAAAGATAAGCTTCTTCTGTTTTGATAGAATGTTAAAAGATAGATTGTCTATTAGCTGTTACAGGTTTCTTCCCTTTTTCCATTAGTAAGATGCTAAGTTCTCTCTAACATTTTACTTTTCTATCTGGCTCCCTAAAACTGGGAAACCTGGGCTTCATTACTGATGCCCGCGGCTTCATTACTGATGCCCGTGGCGTCATTGGAGGCTGAGACTTTCTCTACTTTCTTCATCATGTGAACTTAAGGAAGATATCCTGGACAGGGCTAAAAGCATTCTGTGCAAACCCAAAATAAGCACAGGTGAAATGTGAAATGTCACAGCTGCCAGGGAGAATACAGCTTTAGGAAGAGCCTTACTGGCAAGAAATTGAAGTTCGTAATGAGAAGAAATCTAAGTTTAAGGTAAAGAAACTGTTGCTTTTCACTGTGGCCTAGGGGCAAAAGAATGAAGAACATTCTTGGTTTGGGTTTTGTGTTTTTTTTTTTTTTATTTTGAAGGTAGTAAATGTATGTTTTGATTGAGGGCAAGAGAGAGAATAGACAGGTTTAACTTTCAGATAAATAGGTATACAAAAAATAGCATCTGCATTCACAGTACACTGCTAGATCCAAAGGACAAGGCTCAGTATTATTTTATATGTGATGGAGCTATTTTGGTATGCTTTTAGATTAAACAGTAAACAGATTTTGTGAAGGCAGAGGTTTTAATTTTGGGGACAGAGTATTCGCATCACTTTGTACTATATTCAAGTAGGAAAGTGAATTGTTTCCTCTTGGATCCTTCAACTTAAGTAAGAGATACAGAATTATACTTTCCTGGCCAGGTATAATGATAATATATATAGTACATATTTATGTCATTAGTAGAGGCCAGCTTAAAGTAAATTAAAGAAGCTTCCGCCAATTATTTTGTCCGTATCCTCATTAGGAATCAGCTTTTGGCAAAAAGGGAGCCTATTTCATCTGTGCGACTCATACTCACATGTTACCTGCAATTTTCTGACTTAGCCAGGAAGTTTTTAAACAATTGTATTAATTCATGTTTTCATTTTAGGGTTCTCCTTTAGATGTTCTTAAAGATGAAAGAGTCCAGTACTGGATTGAGAATTATAGAAATTTATTAGATGCCTGGAGGTTTTGGCACAAACGAGCTGAGTTTGATATTCACAGGAGTAAGTTGGATCCCAGTTCTAAACCTTTAGCACAGGTAAGTACAATATTTTGGAGAGAATCAAATTATAACATGTACTTAATAACCCAGCCCAAAATAGAAGTGTTTTTTCAGCATGTTATATTGGGTAAATTTAGAGTTCAATTTAATAAATTATTATTAGCTCATCCTTTTGCTTATATTAAGTTCCTATTGATATATGTGTAATAAGGCAGGATTTCCTTTTTTCTCTAACAGTATATACATATGTCTAATTAGACGTGGACATTTTTTTCTTTTAGCATTAGTTTAAAAATCCTTAGCTCAGTTATCACATAAAGCATATTCCATGAGATCACTGTATCTAAATTCAGACATTAGATATCAGGTATATCCTCAATGTGAGCACTGGATGGTGCTATTTTCTTATTTTAGAAAGTTGAGAAATTAGTGATTATATTAAAACAACCAAAGTATTTGTAAAATAACATTGCATGGTAATATTTGTTACTAATCTGTGTAAGTGTTTAAGAACTTAGGAATTTAACGTAATGGCAAAATGAACACTTTCTGTTGCTATTATTCTAAAATTCTAACTATTTGACATTTTAGGATCCTTAACTCCTTTTGTCTTAGGAAATGAGTGCTTTCTTTATAAGAAAATTTTGTTCAGGAGATCAAATCATTGAACTGTGGATCAGAAGTTAAAATGGGTTATTTTGTAATGTTCAAAGTGAATTCTAAAGTCTTTGTTATTTCTAAAATGTTATTATCTAATATTTTTGGGTTTTTCTACAGATACTAGTAGTATTAGGAGAAATATAACTAAACAGAGGTAACAGAAGAAGTATTCATATAACATAACTGCTAAGTGGAAATCTCAAATGGGAGCTGGTTAAACTTAGCAGATAACAAATTATTTTATAATATAAAATAAAGTTTAACAGTTATTTAAGAGTAATTTGTTAGGATCAAACTTTGAATTTATTTTATTTGTAAAATTTGCATGATATTTATCCCTCCTTTCATTTTGTATAGGTGTTTGTGAGTTGCAATTTCTGTGGCAAGTCAATCTCCTACAGCTGTTCAACTGTGCCTCATCAGGGCAGAGGTTTTAGTCAGTACGGTGTCAGCGGTTCACCAACAAAATCTAAAGTCACAAGCTGCCCTGGCTGTCGAAAACCCCTTCCTCGATGTGCGCTTTGCCTCATTAATATGGGAACACCTGTTTCTAGCTGTCCTGGTATGACATAATTCTATAATTTTCTGAGCTGAAATTGTTCCTACGTAATTGATTTAATGTTGTAAATAGAAGACATACTAGGTTGAGTTTATATTATTTCTAGGAGAAAGCCACTTTGCTGGCTTAAAGGTTTTGTATTTCCTGTAATTTATAAAGTCTATACCTTAAAGGTAAAATCTGTATTCATGATGTCACAAGTAATCTCACAAATGCTGGCCAATTTAAAGTTCATGAAAAGGGCTTAACTATTAAGTAGCCCTATAATTATACTATTTTCTTATCACTTTTCTAAGAGTAGTTCCCTCAAATTTTATATTTCAAAGTCAGTATGCCCTCATCTAGTAACAAGTACCTTGTATGCATAAAGAGCTTTTGATAGTCCCAAAGCACTTTTACATTCTATCTTACATAATCTTCAAAATCTACCTGTGAAATACATAGAGGAAGTGTTAGTCTAGAAGTCAGATCCCTTTACTTCCAGGTTTTGGTGCTGCTTCTGCTAGATTTGTCAGTTACCTAGTAAAAACCTGTGTTTTTTAATGGTTAGAAGTATTAGGATTATTGTTTACTGCTTATAGTAAACATATAGAAAAACTTTTTGAGAACAGTAGATAATTGAATATAATGTATCCAATGACTGGAAATATTCAAGCTGCTTATGTAACTTGAAAATTATACTATGGCAAAAACTTTAATTAAAAACATTTGAGTATTTAGCACGCTTTTATAATAAAGAACTGGATATGGTGTCAGAATGCCTGTTTCATTCTCCCTCTGTGACAGTCTGACATTCAGTTACTCTAGCCCTCTTTCATGTAAGGTGCTAGACGGAGATCCTTTCTAGTTAAGAAATTTTATAATTCAACTGTGCAATTGGTTCATGTAAATAGTTCATTTGTTACATTAACATTTGTGAAAGAGATGTGCTGGTATCATTGGCTGAGTAATTATTTTTCAAGTTTGATACCTTTTTTTTAAGCAAATAAAGGCAATACATAATATTTTCAAATTTACATATTAGTTTTGATTGAAATTTCAAATTTTGATTTTCATTTTATACATTGCATGCTGACCATTTTTATGGTCCTGATACGGTAAATAGAAAATAGTTTGGACTAAAAATCTACAGTGAAAGAACAAGGAGGCAAAATATTGCATAAAGAAGTTCTATATGAACTGGGATACATAAAAATAGTTAAATTTAAGGGTGCCTGCGTGGCTCAGCCTGTTAAGTATCCGACTTCGGCTCAGGTCATGATCTCCTGGTCCGTGAGTTCGAGCCCCATGTCGGGTTCTGTGCTGACAGCTCAGAGCCTGGAGCCTGCTTCCGATTCTGTGTTCCCTCTCTCTCTGCCCCTCCCTGCTCTGCCCCTCATGCTCCCTCTGCCCCTCACGCTCTCTCTCTGTCTCTCAAAAAATGAATAACATTAAAAAAAAATTTTTTTTTAAAGTAAGCTTAATACATCTTTCACAACATAGCCTCAGGAAGCCATAATGGCCCATTATTTTTTGCTAGATATTTGCTTTTCAATCTTTTTAATTTTTGAAATAGGTAAGAAAAGATAAAATCAATTTTCTAAAATTTGAAGGAAGCTCAAAACATTTCACCCTGTTATAGAGATTGTTAATTTAATGAATATTCTACACTCAGGTTTATAAAATCTTAACATTTTCCATATTTGCGTCAGAAATTTTTTTTTTTTGTATTTTGCTTCAGTAATATTTTTTTTTTATATAATATATATTTGAACAGTTGAAGGCTGTATATGCTGAGTTGAATCAAAGATCCTTGTGGAGCTTATAGTGTACAATGAGCATGGATAAAATAAATGATATGTTTAAGAAAAGAAATACTGGTCCAGAATCCCTTATCTATCATTCCAGAATCTCTAAAAAGATCTGAAAATCCAAGTTTTGTAAATGAATTTACAGTAATCTCATATGGTAAACAAACCTGTTCAGAACTGGCAGAAGGCTGTTAAGGTCTTTGATTATAGGATGCTGCCTCTGACTTTCCTGGAGTTGTTATATAATATTTGCTCACTATTTTCCAAAAATCCCAAGCATTCTGTATTCTGAAACACATTTAGCTTTCTGAGTTAGATAAGGAATATTGTATAAAGAAAGTATTATACTTTTGTTTGAAGGACATCTGGAAATTTTCAGAAAGAAGATGCCGTTTAAGGTGGTCGTTTAAAAAAGTTTGGGAGATTTAAATACGGGAAGATCTTAGGCCTTCCAGGTTGGAGACGAAGTGTAAAAAGCATAAACAAGGGTAAAGAGATTAGTGAGTGTTAGTACAGGGAGTGTATGGGAACTAGCAGTTGCGTCTGTATGACAAGAGCCTCAGAAGTAGATTAATAGGAAATAGTGTGGGGAAATTAGGGAAACCTGGTCTTTAAGTGATTGTTGTGCTAATTACAAAATACAGTTGACCTTTGAACAACATGGGGGCAGGGGGTTAGTGGAACCAACCTCCAGACAGTCAAAAATCCAGGTATAACTTCTGACTCCCCCAAAATTGAACAATTGGTAGCTTACTATTGACTGGAAACCTCACAGATAAGCTAAACCATTGATTAACATACATTGTATGCTTTGTGTATTATATACTGTATAGTATATAATACTAGGGAAAATAAAATGTTAAGAAAATCATAAGGAAGAGAAAATATATTTACCATACTGTAAAAAATCCACATGTAAGCAGATCCATATAGTTCAATCTCATGTTTTCCAAGGGTCAGCTATAATAAGCATATTCTTTTTTAGTATGTAAAATCAGAAGACTCTGAGTTCCAAAATAAGACAGGACCTAATAGAAATAAAATGCTAGCTCAAGGTAGTTTAAAGATTGCGGTGTACACATCCCTCTGTTGCTTTGCCTACAATTAGAGATACCATCCATCCATCATGCTTTGTGATTCAAGTGGCCAGGATTTCCATAAGCTTATTTAACGGAGGGTTGCATATCTTTACACTCAGTTGTGCTTTAAAGATTGGACTCTGTTGAAACTCATTGGAGTTTATAATTATAAACACAATTATTTATAAATGTTTATAATTTTATACTTATAACTATAATGTTTAATTGTAAACATATTTAGCAGTATGAATTATAACCGTTATTTAGTCAACAAATGTCTAATTAGCACTTATTCTTCTAAGTGCTGGGAATAGTACAGTGAACAAAACAGAAAAATCCCTGCCTTTATAGATGTTAATGTACAGATGTGATACCTTTTTTAAAATTAGGTTACATACTAGTTTCTCTCTTACTCTTCTTTTAGTAGTAGCAGCAGTAGTAGTAGTTAGTGACTATGTGAAACTCTAGTTTCCCTTGACTATTCTGTAGCACTTATCTTTGTAATTCACTATGAATATTATAAAAGTTACAACTATTTGATCTTTTTTTGAGTATAGTTGACACACAACATTACTTAAGTTTCAGGTAGGTGTACAGTTTAGTGCTGTGACAAGTTGATATGTTATACTATGTTCACCACAAGTGTATCTACCTGTTACATCACTATTACAGTATCACTGACTGTATTCCTACATTCTGCCTTTTATTCTTGTAACTTAATCATTTCATTACTGGGAGCCTGTATCTCCCTCCCCCCTTCCCATTTTGCTCATCCCTTCCCATCCCTCCCTCTGGCAACCGTCAGCTTTATTCTCTGTATTTATATGTCTGATTCTGCCTTTTTTTCTAATTTTTTAAAAATTTATTTATTTTGAGAGAGTGAGAGCAGGGGAGGAACATACACACACACACACACACACACACACACACACACACACACACAGAGAGAGAGAGAGAGAGAGAGAGAGAGAGAGAGAGAGAGATTGATTGAGAATCCCAAGCAGGCTATACATGGTCAGCACAGAGCCTACATGGGGCTTGAACTCATGAAACTTGTGAGATCATGACCTGAGCTGAAATCCAGAGTCAGACACTTAACTGACTGGTCCACCCAGGTGCCCTGATTCTGCTTTTTGTTTGTTTATTCATGTTTTTTAGATTCCATTTACAAGTGGAGTTGTATGATATTTGTCTTTCTCAGTCTGACTTGTTTCACTTAGCCTGATACCCTCTAGGTATATCCATGTTGTCTCAAGTGGCACAATTTCATCTTTTTTTATGGTTTTGTAATATTCCATTGTATATGTACACCACACTTTCCTTATCCATTTGTCTATTGATGGACACTTAGGTTGCTTCCATGTCTTGGCTATTGTAAATAATACTGCAATAAACATAGGAGTGCATGTATCTTTTTGAGTTAGTGTTTTCATTTTCTCTGGGTAAATACCCAATACTGGAATTACTGGAATTACTGGATTTTTAATTTCTTGAGGAACCTCCATATTGCTTTCCACAGTGGCTGTTTCATTTGCACTCCCACCAACAGTGCATGAGGGTTCCCTTTTCTCTACATCCTCACCAGCACTTGTTATTTTTATATTTTTGTTGCTTGCCATTTTGAGAAGGGTCAGATTTCATTGTGGTTTTAACCTATATTTCCCTGATCTTTTCATGTGTCTGTGAGCCACCTGTATGTCTTCTTTGGAAAAACAACTGTTCAGGTTCTCTGCCTATTTTTTTAATAGGACTGTTTGTTTTCTGGCTCAGTTATAGAAGTTTCTTTTGTATTTTGGTTATTAACCCTTTATCAGATATATCATTTGCTAAAGCTATTTGATCTTTCAAAAGCCTTTTCACATGGCATTGAGGTAGACCTTAGTATTTTCAGCTCTATCAGAGGAACATAAGGAATAAACTGTTCTGGATTCAGTCTGTTTTCTGCATCTTAGAAGTTACAAAAATAAAGTGAAAATCACTAATGAGCTATTACACAATATAAAATGGTTATCTTTAAAAGATCTATATTAAAAAAATAAAGGTCTGTATTTTCTTTCTTTTTGTCTTCCTCTCCCCTTTCATTGTTAATCATTTTTATGAAGCTTTTAGGAAGAATTTCAGTGTATTTACATCTTAAATTCTTCAACCACCTGTACATCCTTTCACCTTTATATCATTAGCAAAAACAGATGGATATTTTAAAAAACTATTTGTAAGACTATCCCTTTGGTGATTAAAGTGTTACTAGCACAGCGTCATATGTTAATAGCACAATTGCTCGATTAAACTTAATATTTTTACTTAATCATTTTTCCTATTGCCTCTAATCATATACAATCTTAAAATATTTTAATTTGATCTGTTTTAGAACAACAACAATAAAAATATTAAGGTGGCCAGGATTAATAGAATGAGCATTTTTTGAGTACTAAAAGTTATGTGAATATGTGTGTGAAGATATACATGTCTAAACATGCATGTGTAATAAAACATTTTTCTTAAACTTTTTTGTGAACTGTAACACAAATCGAACATCCCCGAGACCTCTAGCCTGCTTAAGATAACATTGTCTATACCAGTGCCTTTGCTCATTATTCCCTGCCTAGTCCTACCTCTTTCCTCCTCCCCAGAAGTAACTACTGCCATAAATTGTGTGTTACTTGGTTTCTTGCTTATCTGTATGTTCTATCACATGTTTGGTTTTGTCTGTATTTTAAATTCCATATGAATGAATCTTCAGAAATATATCCTTTCACTTACCTTTTTTTGCTCAACACTGTTTTTTTTTTGGGGGGGGTTCTTTTTTTTTTTTTTTTAGTTTTAATTGTGCTAATGAATATAGCTGTAGTTTATTCACATTTCATTAATGTTTGATATTCCATTCATGACTCTAACACAGTTTTTCCATTCTATTATTGATGGATGCTTTGGTTGTTTCTAGATTTTTACTATTACAAACAATACTGTTACGAACATTACTGCATATGACTCCTTTGTGCATGTACATAAGTTTCTCTATGTACCTAGAAATAGAATTGCTAATTAATACTGTTTGCTAATGTTTTCCTTTGGATTTTTATGTCTGTTCAGGAGAGAGATTGTCCTATAATCTTCCTTTCATACATTATCTTGGTCTGCTGCTTTTAGCAAAGGTATACCAGCATCAGGAAGTACATTGAGAAATTCTCTCTTTTCCTGTTCTTTGGAAGAGTTTATATAGATGAAAATTACCTGTTCCTTCAGGGTTTAGTAGAACTCACTCGTAAACTGGGCTTGGTAGTTTCTCTGTGGGAAGATTTTAAACTGATTGCTTTTCTGAGGTTAATTCAGATTGCTTCTTAGTGGGTTTGGTAATTTATATTTTTCCTTTTTTTTGGACTATTAAAAATGTAAGGAAACTTTTGTTATTCAGTAGTTTTTCAGTCTAAACTGGGTCGTAGCATTAAAATAGCTATTTCAATATGATGTATGATTTGTATTTTAACATAGTTTTAGAAATAACTTTCAAGTTAAAGCTTTGAATAAAATTTTGTGATAATAGTTAATGAAGATGATTTTCTTTAACCCATAGGAGGATCCAAATCAGATGAAAAAGTAGACTTGAGCAAGGATAAAAAATTAGCTCAATTTAACAACTGGTTCACATGGTGTCACAATTGCAGGCATGGTGGACATGCTGGCCATATGCTTAGTTGGTTCAGGTAATCAGCACATTTCTTCTTTAATAGGCTTGGAGTTAGAGGTGATAGCGCAGATGGCCTTTTAAATAGTTCAGGTTTATGTAGCCGAAGGATGAATTTCTTTTTTGCTGTCATTGGAGTTAACAAAGGTGGTGTCAACATTTCTATCATTAGATATCCTATGTAATTTTAAACTATAAGATTAATACTTATATAAGAAATAGTTTAAATATTATGTATGGGTTAAATGTGTGAATTTACAGTCTTTACAGCTAACCTAATATCCAATCTTAGTGTGTAATTGTAGAAATTAAATGACAGAGTATACATATCAAACTACCACATCAGTTATCTTCTAAATAAACTTGTTATATAGTAAGTATGCATTCGATGCACTGGAGACTCAAGCCATGTTTAACTTCTGCTTTGAATAGTGCCAGTGGCCCTTTGTCCTCATTGCTGTAACTTTTATACCCAGTTTGTCACATTGGCTTTAATTACAACTCTGAGCACATCCCTGTCAACTTCGTAACTATAAATAAGGTGTCTATTGTATATTTAAAAGGTAAAGCTATTCACTTTTTAGTAACTTTCTTCCCAGTTCAGCTTGTCAGTCATTTTTTGTTTAATTCTTTGGGTTTTAATTCCTGTATTTTTTCAAATACCATTCTACATACAGATAGGTATATAGATAAATGTATGTATGTATATGCTTAATTTAGATTTTTAATTTTTACTTGACCTATTTTTTTTAGGGACCATGCAGAGTGTCCCGTTTCTGCATGCACATGTAAATGTATGCAGTTGGATACAACAGGAAATCTGGTACCTGCAGAGACTGTCCAGCCATAAAATGTTACCATCTAAAGAGAAACCTTCAAGTGTGGAGCTTTCTAATTGATGTCCTTCATAGCTCAAAAACGTACCTCAGAACAAGTCACTCGTGACTTTCCTGTAATGGGAAAATAAATCATTCTATCAAATCAGCAATTTGATGTTTGAGTGATTTTGATGTGCTTCACAGAGACAAACGCTGCTCAAGTGAACAGAGTGTGGGCATGAATTCTGTGCAGTAGGTTGAAAAAGTTCATTGTGGAAGAGTTTTATAGGGTTTGTCAAAATTATGAACAGTTTGCAAGCAGAGTTTTTGGAATAGCCAAGAACAGACTTTGAACCTGTATCTTCTATGCTGAAATTGGATCTGTATATCTTTTAAAATAGAATAAAGTGACCAATTTTTACCTTTAGAACTGGAGAGCCCTTACTCCACAGTGGAGAATAAATTTCATCAAGGTATGGTTGGTGTATATGTTTTAAAGAGTCCATTCCCTCGTACACTTTCATTTCAAGATAAGAAATCTTCTGGCACAGATCATTATTGTCTTCCTAAGAAAAGCCAGAATTGAAAATGCATCTTACAACTTTTTCTCATCTGAAGAGAAAAATATGTACCATTTCAGGGGAACATGTTCTGAAATTTTCAGTGTTTCAGCCTTTTGTTTTCCAGTGTTCTCATTTGTCTTCAAAGATTCTCTCCATGTTAATTCATCATCTTATGCCCATGATCTGCAAACGTTTTGCTGAACACAAAGTCTATGCAAGATTATTATATGTGACCAACCATTCAGCTTCACCTACTTCAGTATGTCCTACTGTCAAATCCCTCCTATTTTGGAATACCCGGTTTTTTCTAAGGTTGTGGAAAGCAGAGTCACTTTGGAGATGATTATACTTTAAATGTAAGTTTCTAAAAGTATATTTGGGCAAATTCAGGAGCTTTATTTAAAAATTTTATTCTTTCCCTTTTCATAGCTAGATAGTTGGGAGAGAAATAGCAAAGGGTTTGTAGCATGCTTCTCTGTTATCTGACTTATGCAGAGTATTGAACTGAATTTCGTAGTTGAAGTTGTATTCATAGATAAAATAAGCATAAATCTTAGTTATTATATAGATTTTGGAGAAAAATATCTTAAGCTAAAGAATTTTCAGAGCTTTCATGCTAGCAGTTTTACTTGGTAGAATTAATATATTTATTTTGAGGTGTGACTTAAATACTGAACAAAAGTGGATTCAATTTATTTTTTACTTTGAGATCTGATACAAAAGACCCTTTTTAGGGAAAATATTGTATATCTATTGCATATCTACTGTAAACATCTCACCTAGATGACAGTCTTCTTTTAAATTGAAAGAATATATATATATATTTTTTTTCAAAGATTTCTATAAAGGGGACTTTTTCCGGTCTTCTTTTAAGTAAATCTTCCTGACTTTATTTTACTTAAATATAACCTTTATCTGTACCTTTAAAATTGCTTCAGTTGAAGTGTTCCTTTCAAATTTACTATGCCAAATCAGCTTTAAGTAATGTCAAACTATCGTAATACATTTTCATTTCTCCTTAACTAAAGTTAAGATAGAATTACTGAATTTATATTTATAATAGGGTTATACCTAAAATATTTATAATTTTGGAAAGTACAGTATAATAAAACAAAATCTAGTATATAAATCTACTTGTAATCATATAGGATGACATTTTTAAGATTCCTTATGCCTGTGTCAGTCTCCTGATATTTTCTCTGAAGCCCAAATATTCATATGTCTATTATATTTGTTTTGCATTTCAATGTATGTGGACCATGAAAATAGATTCAAATTATTTTTCCATTTTTATTCTTAGTCACTGGTGTTTGGGATTATAAACTCAAGGTATTTTACCTAAACATGTTCAATAGAAGTGTTTAATAAAAATGTTTTTATTACTTTTTAAAAAATTGAATAAATTTGGGTTGAAGTCAGCATGTCTGATCTAGAATTTATCTTTGACTCCTTTACACATAATCCAATAAAATAATATTCATACTTATTTTGATGGCAAACTTGATAACTAATCTTGGAAGTAACATTTCTTTAGGCTCTTTTTCAGTTTAGTATGCTTTCCAGGATGGTTATTCTATAAAATGGTATATTTTAAAGGTACCTTTCCATTGTCAGTGGTAGGTATTAGAGTTAAAAGAAATACGATTCTGAATGCAATTATATGGCCAAATTTAATTTCGCCTATTCATTTGACTGCAAATATTAAAAAGGATGGGCTTTGAAACTTAGATTATAATCCTAGCCCCAGTATAGTGGCCAAATGACTTACCCTTTTGAGCCTCAATTTCCTCCTATGTTAAAAAGTAAAGAAATACTTCATAGGGTGATTAGGAGTGTTAAGTGATGAAATAAACATGAAGTACTGTATCCCTGTCACATACTAAGTGCTCTGTAAAAGGTAGTGATTAATACTTATTGTTATTTTCATCTTTATTGGTTACTTGTCTTACTTTTTAATTGAATATGGTATAATTTAAATGAGGTATAATTTTACTCTTAAGTAAAAATTTCCCAAGAGCTTATTTTCTGAAATCTGGATAAATTATGACTTTTTTTTTGAGGTAGGACTTACCTACTTTTGTTTATACTGTATTTAGAATAATACTTTTTTGCTTTTTGAGGAGAGGAAATCCTCCAAACAACCATCTATGAGTTTGGTGTAATACAGGAGTGAACCCAAGGATTGAAATTAAGTTTTCGGTACCTCTGGACACACCTGACTGGTAATTCTTGAAAACTTGAGGTTTTTGTATTCATATTCAACTCTTAAATCCCGGTCTTTATTTGTCTAGGAGAACATATTTCTGTGTAATCCTTCCTTTTCTGCTGTTTCATTACACTTAATACTCATTTCAGTTAAAATGTTGGGGTGGGTAGTAGTAAAAACAGAAGTATACTGTGAGGTTTTTTTCTCCCTTGGGATAGATGTAATTAAAACAAGTTGGGGGAACTAATTAGTTGTATATGTCAGACATCTGCTCAGAGGCATCACAGAGGTAGGAGAGACGTGTTGGGTGTTAGTTCAGCATCCTCACTGTGTCCTTGCGATCCACATGGCCATGGCAGAGATGGGGCTACCCAGACAGCTGATCTCCTATCTGCTACTCTGACTCCTTCCATGACATTGTCTGCCTGTTTTCCCTCTTGCCTGAAAATTTTGTAGGTTATTTGGCTGATATACAAAGCAGCATTTTACAAAAATACTTCTGTAAACTGTTAATTTTTCCTGAGTATGGAGACCGAAGGAAGGCTTCCCAAATATTTTTAAAGCTAATGTAATCCAGAGATCAAATAACATGGATTGCCAAAACAAAGAACTGATTTCACTTAGGAATATAACATGATAAATTCATAATAAGTAAAGTGAACATCAAGTCCAACAGTGTATTAATAAGAATAATAGATACTGTTGGTACTTATTATGTGCCGTGTTCCATGCACGTTACCCTATTTGATCCACACAGTAGCCCTGTAAGGCAGGTGTACTATTACTGTTCCCATACTGTACATGAGGCAGTTGAGGTATAGGGACACGATGTCACTGTGGTAGGTTACACAGCTAGTAAATAGCAGAGCCACAATTGAGGTAGCAGCAATCTGACTTCCTAGTCCTTTTAATTACTATTTTATACTTCTGTGTACTACTTTATGAACTGAACAAGAAAGGCTTTATTTAATATTAGTACATCAAAACACACCAAAAAATGTCAATAGCTTATTCAGTGTAAAAGGCATTTGATAAAATTCAAAAATTTATTTCCAATTTGTTTTTTAGATTTAGTTATTATCATGCAAAGGAACTGTTTTTCCTCCCTTGTTTCCCTTCTATTATGCTGTCTCAAACAGCTGGCCTCATGCCTAGTGGAGAACTACTGAAATCCTTCCCATAAAACAAGGATCCTAATGTTACCACCAGTTTTGTACATAGCAGCACAGAAGAGGAAAGCACAAGGAGGCACACTTTGTTTCTTTTCCAAGTCCTTAAAGTTTGGTGTGGCAAAAATGCCATAAATAGTTAAAAGGCAAGCAAACTGGTAAACTACAACATGCATGACAAATACCCTTAATTCATAAGGAGCATTCTCAAATTCATAGAAGACCCAACCAATAGATAATCTTGATCAAGAACTTGTATAGGCAAAATAAAATGGCCAGTAAATATACATAAATGTTGAATCAGAAACTAATACTAATTAAAACAATAGGATACTGCTCACCTGCCTGCATAGATTAAAAAGAATAATATGCATTTTCATGGATGTGGAAAAGGAATATTCTCAGATAACAGTTTGTGAGAGTATATATCAGTACAAGTGTTCTTGAGGACATTTAGAGCAATATGTATCAAAAGCCTTAAGGTTCACACCCTTCGACATAGATATATCGAATATATGGGAATATTTCTGAGGGATAGATAAAGGCACAAAGATGTATGTTTCTAGGAAGTGGTTCATAACAGTATTGTTTATAATAAAACAATAAAATTAAGAGTGAAGAAATTGCTATGTCCAGGGAATACTAACAAATTATTCAAATAGTATAGATACTTTTATTGACAAAGGAAGATTCATGAAGTATTAGCAAAGAGAAAGGCAAGTTACAGTATGTATAACATATAAATATATTTGCATGGAACATGAATATTTACAAAAATTTTAACAGTGGTCATTACTCAAGAGTGGGATTTTAAGTGTCATTTTTTCTTCTTGCTTATCTGTCCTCTAGTTTTTCTATAATAATGATAAATGTACAAATAAATGAATGTGCATATCACACACACATTACTGCCTTTTTATAAAAGTTATCCATGATATGGTATCTTACTATGATAATGAACAATCAAATATGGGGAATCATTCTGAGAATTATTCTGAGAATAACACCTTGCTGCAAGGTGTTATGAAAATTAGTATTGAAAGTATTTTTTTAGATTTCATATTTTATGGTAATATATAGGAATAACATGAAGATGTGGATTTTTCTCTTAATCTTATCTCTCTTATCATATTTGGAAATAGTGCATTTTGCCCTCCATTTAGCACATTGGGAAATAGATCCACAAAATAATTCTGATTTCCCTGAGATTAGTGGTACGTAGTTAGTGACTTTCAGTATTTTCTCTTCTAGATCTTTCTCATGAGATTTCCTAACTCCTCTGTTTTGGCTGTAGGCCTGTAGCAGGAAACCATCCTTTATGCTTTTTGTGTGCCTCCGTGTACCGGACACTTTTAAAGGTTATGATTTCAAAGGGTTGAT
Source organism: Neofelis nebulosa (assembly GCF_028018385.1). Taxonomy (NCBI): domain Eukaryota; kingdom Metazoa; phylum Chordata; class Mammalia; order Carnivora; family Felidae; genus Neofelis; species Neofelis nebulosa. Next base: position 68,485,857 of record NC_080785.1, on the reverse strand, counting down.
GGGCACCATGGGTTGCCTTGGAGGAGCTGTGTGTCTAATGGAAAATGGTAGACATAAGCATAATTTTCTACAGACTCAAATCTATTCAGGTTAATATTGTTGCTGTGAAGTATCATTTTAGCATCTTATCTCTTCCTACAGGCCAAAAAAAAAGGTCAATTTACTTTGTTTTCTAATTTGGACTTTCAAAAATGGTTTTCTAATTAGAAATAATTTAATGAAGTAGAGTTGGTCTATACCATTTTTCAAAAATGTAGTTTTCGTACTGATCTATTAACAGTCCAGTGTTTTGAAATGCTTTGCTAAGGGGCGCCTGGGTGGCGCAGTCGGTTAAGCGTCCGACTTCAGCCAGGTCACGATCTCGCGGTCCGTGAGTTCGAGCCCCGCGTCAGGCTCTGGGCTGATGGCTCGGAGCCTGGAGCCTGTTTCCGATTCTGTGTCTCCCTCTCTCTCTGCCCCTCCCCCGTTCATGCTCTGTCTCTCTCTGTCCCAAAAATAAATAAAAAACGTTGAAAAAAAAATTAAAAAAAAAAAAGAAATGCTTTGCTAAAAACAACCTTAGGATTAAAGTTATAGACAAGAATAAAACAAGGATCCTGTTGTTGTGCTGATTCTGCACATAGCTGTGCAGAAGAGGAAAGTGGAAGGAACCACCCAAGTCCTTGAAGTTTGGTGATATATGTAAGTTATGTAATGTCAGAAGTCACAGCAACAATAGTAATTCAGTACATGTGGACTTTCATCATTCAATTTATGAAAAGCATGTTGCCTTAACATAATTTCATAACTGGAAATTCAGATGTAGGAATCTAATTAGGTGGGCTCTTAAAATATAAAGTCATAAAGATAAGGTAGTCTGGAGCATTTGAAGAAATTAATGTCTCAGAAACTTGAAATAGGCACTTGTGTAAGAATTCATGCAAACTGTCAGTCTTACATTTTTTTATTTAGAGAATAGCTAAATTATTAGCTATTATTTACATAGCTCCATTTATATATGCAAACATATGTGTGGGGGCTGGTGGTGTGCATGGGTGTATTTGCAAGAAAGTCAAGTTTGAAATAACAAATGTCAGAAATCAGGCTTAATTAGATTTATATCACATTGCAGCCACACATTTTGCTGATGATGGTTTAAGAAGTTGCACTATTAAACGTGGTGAAACTATCTTTTTAGTAGCAAGTAATTTGATAACTATTTCATAGTAAACATTTGAATGGTGCAAAGTTCTTGTATTACATATAATTAGTTATGTCAAAAAATTATTTTCTTGGGGTGCTTGGGTGGCTCAGTCGGTTAAGCGTCCGATTTCAGCTTCGGTCGTGATCTCACAGTTCGTGAGTTCAAACCTCGTGTCGGGCTCTGTGCTGATAGCTCAGAGCCTGGACCCTGCTTCGGATTCTCTGTCTCCCTCCCTCTCTGCCCCTCCCCTGCTCGTGCTCTGTTTCTCTCTCTTAAAAAATAAATAAACATTAAAAAAACTATTTTCTTTATCAAGATGGAAATTTGTATTCTGTATTAAGCGGGCATACTTAGTATTTGTTAGTTGAACAATGGGTATGTATCTTTATGATAAATAAAATCTTCCCAAAATAGATGAAGATGTATAATTAATGGAGCAAAGCATTCAGCAGCTTGATGTGAGAGAAGTATCTCTTGCAAAAGTAATACATTTTCTCATCTTAAATCTTATCTTTCCCTTCCATTCTTCAAAAATGGAATGTAGGATCAGTTGTGACTCTTAGAACAAATTGCCATTTTTTAAGATATATAGATTTCTGAAATACATGAAATTCCTTTTGGAAAAGTGAGTATGACTCAGTGAATGCAGAGAGACTGCTGGCTTCTAAAAAAGAATACTCCTCTAGGCAAGGAACATTATTTTCCACTGGAAGGATTAGACACAAATTGGAGATTTGTGGGGGGAGATCCTTGAGGTCATTTGCTACAACTATTGTTTTGGTAACATCCTTCACCTAACTTAGTGAACAAATACTTTTTTAAGTCTATTTTATTGAATTCTCTTATCTCTGTTTCAGAAACTGTTCTGTCAGTTATAGAATATGTTCTTTCTGGGGACCTGAGAAATTAAAATCATGTATCATCCTTGCTGATAAAACACATCCTATGGGAAAAAATTAGCCAAGAAGTTACTCAGTACCTCTCCTGGTTTCCCTCTTGTAATTCTCTGTTCTTTTAGAGTTCATTCCCAATATGTGGAATTCTACAGATTTCTAAATAACTTCAAATACCTCATGCTAGATTTTGAGTGGTGTATATTTTCTCAAGCAGAGACATCTGAATGCAGTGAAAATGAATTCTCATAGAACAAAATTGCCAAGCATATGTGACAGAACTGTAGGGAAAAAGAGCATAACTTTAATCTTCAAAGAAGCTTAAAAATAGCTCCACTGTTATTATGCATGAGGCCTGACAATTGACATTTCTCATTTTGGCAGCATTCACCCACAGCCCCGTATCAGCAACTGAACACATTCATCTCTGGGATAAATGATTAATGAGCTGCCTATCATCTCCACTTCTTTTGTACCAAGTGGCAGAGGCTTCAGTTGATCATATTGCAGCCATCAGCATCATTATTGAAATTGATTCTGCCACTAGAAGGTTGTGCTTGGACAATCGATTAGCATTTAAGTAAAATAATTAAGTTACGGCATTAAAAATAACACAAAATCGGGGCGCCTGGGTGGCGCAGTCGGTTAAGCGTCCGACTTCAGCCAGGTCACGATCTCGCAGTCCGTGAGTTCGAGCCCCGCGTCGGGCTCTGGGCTGATGGCTCGGAGCCTGGAGCCTGTTTCCGATTCTGTGTCTCCCTCTCTCTCTGCCCCTCCCCCGTTCATGCTCTGTCTCTCTCTGTCCCAAAAATAAATAAAAAACGTTGAAAAAAAAATTAAAAAAAAAAAATAACACAAAATCATCCCTTCTCAGTCACTCTGTCACACCTGGTAAAGTTGTTTTGTTTTGTTTTTGCTTGTAAGCTAGTATCATACAACTTTAGGTTGAGGAAGGAAACATGGTAGGCATCAAAATTCAGTTCTTGTTTTGAGTGGAACCCACTAAGAGAATAAACCCATTCTCTTTATTAATCACTGTTGCATTGTGTGAAATGTAAACTTACAAAATTGTGTAACTTGTATGCAATGGTGAGCAATGATTTTGCCAAGTTACTGACGTTAGAGAAAAAGTAAAAGGGTAGAGTTAAGACATTTTTGAAAGGCCAGAATTAATCAGAAAGGAGAGAAGATGAAGGATGTAGATTGACAAATGGCACTCTGATACAGTGAAATGAAACTTATTTTTCAGCAAGCAGATGTGAGAATGGGGGAAAAAAACCATCATGTAGATGTTTTGGTGATGTGGTCTGCATGTCTAAAACAGATGGCAGAGAGTGATGGTCAGCACAGGCCTACAGAAAAGTGATGGACTGCAGTTTGGGTGAAGTGTGATACACCCAAGGGAAAGGACTTGACACTGTAGGAGCTCAGTAAATGTTAGTGGGGTTTTAGTTACTCCTCTTTCCTCCGCATTTCTAGTCTTAGGCAAGACAACTCAATCTGGCTGCTGGAGTGGGGCCCTACCTGTGTATTTCAGTGATAGGGAAAAATACCATGTGATAAAGATAATTTGATTGTACATCATGGTGTCCAAGGCATAGTCTTTTTGTGCATGGAGTGATTTCTATAAAGATACATGGTTAGACTGCCATTAGGTACCTTCTGGAATCAATTATTAGTGCCATCAGAACTGTTCATCATACAAGGGAATCCCAAGACTCGTTTTGTATAATTGGAACATTATTCTCACGTAAAAACATCCTGAGGAGGGAGTTGAGTGGTGGTCAGATTGGTGGAGTGATGGATGTGAGGGTCTTCTGAATTTCATAAGACCAACTGTTTAATCTACCTCAAAATTAAGACAGCTACCTGAACTACATTCTATTTGTCACCCAATCAAAACACATGCACATTTTCTTCAGAGTTAGGACTTGTTATACAAAGAAACAGAGCCATCACAGCTCTTTCTCATTCCAGCTCCTTCTGCTCTATACTTAAGATTCCAGATTTTAGAAGTTAGGCTGTTGGTGATGGTATTGTGAGTTTCAGTCTTTTTCTGGTTTGTGTATATTTTAAGAAACTAGAAAAGGCTGCTTTGAGGACTAAGTAGAGGACATTTTTTTACCCAAAAATTGTTGATGTAGATAACTGAGACCTGCATTTTGTTTTTTGTGTTTTTTTTTTTAATTCAAGTTTAATTAACATACAGTGTTGTATTAGTTTCAGGTGTACAATATCGTGATTCAACACTTCTATACATTACTCAGTGCTCATCATAAATGTACTCTTAATGTCCTTTATCTATTTCCCCCATCCCCCTACCCACCTCCTCTCTGTCAACCACCAGTTTATTCTCTGTATTTAAGTCTTTGTTTTGTCTCTTTTTTCTTTTTTTTTTTCCTTAAATTCCACATACGACTGAAATCATATCCTATTTGTCTTTCTCTGACTGACTTATTTCACTTATCATAATATCCTTTAGGTTCATCCATGTTGTGGAAAATGGCAAGATTTCACTTTTTTTTATGACAATAATATTCTGGCGTGTGTGTGTGTGTGTGTGTGTGTGTGTGTGTGTGTGTACCACATCTTCTTTATGCATTCATCTATCAATAAACACTTGGGTTCTTTCCAGATCTTGGCTATTGTAAATAACGCTGCAGTAAACATAAGGGTGCACATATCTTTTCAAATTATTGTTTTCATTTTCTTTAGGTAAATGCCTAGTGGTAGAATTACTAAAGCATATCGTAATTCTGTTTTTAATTTTTTGAGGAACCTGTTTTCCACAGTGGCTGCACCAATTTGCATTCCCACAAACAGTGTACAAGGGTTCCTTTTTCTCCACATCCTCGCTATTGTTATTTGTTGTGTTTCTTTATTTTAGTCATTCTGAAAGGTGCAAAGTGATATTGTTTTAATTTGCATTTCCCTGATGATTAGTGATGTTGAGCATCTTTTTATGTGTCTGTTTGCCATCTGTATGTGTCTTCTTTGGATAAATGTCTGTTCAGGTCCTCTGCCCATTTTTAGTTTGATTTTTTTTTTTTTTTTTTTTTTGGTGTTGTGTAAGTTCTTTATATATTTTGTATACTAACTCCTTATTGGATATATCATTTGCAAACATCTCCTATTCAGTAGGTTGCATTTTTGGTTTTTTGGTGATTTCCTTTGTGGTTCAAAAGCTTTTTATTTCAGTGTAGTCCCAATAGTTTAATTTTGCTTTTGTTTCCTTTGCCAGAGGAGACATATCTAGAAAAATGCTTTTAATGGCTGAAATCAAAGAAATTATTACTGATATTTTCTTCTAAGACTTTTCTGGTTTCAGGTCTCACATTTAGGTCTTTAATCCACTTTGTGTTTAATCTTGTGTATAGTGTAAGAAAGTGGTCCAGTTTCATTCTTTTGCAAGTAGCTGTCCAGTTTTCCCAACACATTTGTTGAAGAAATTGTCTTTTTCCCATTGTGTATTCTTGCCTCCTTTGTTGTAGATTAAATGACCATAAAAGCATGGGTTTATTTCTGGACTTTCTATTCTGTTCTATTGATCTATGTGTCTGTTTTTTGTGCCAGTACCAAACTGTTTTGATTACTACAGCTTTGAAGTAAATCTTGAAATCTGGGATTGTTATACCTCTAGCTTTGTTCTTCTTTTCCAAGAGTGCTTTGGCTATTTGGGTCTTTTGTGCTTCCGTATAAATTTTAGGATTATCTATTATACTTCTGTGAAAAATATTTTTGGTATTTTGAGAGGGATTGTATTAAACGTGGATTGCTTTGGGTAGTATGGACCTTTTAACAATATTGGTTCTTCCAATACATGAGTATGGAATGTTTTTCCATTTATTTGTGTCAACTTCAGTGTCTTCCATCAATGTTCTGAATTTATCTGTTAGTTCCATCTGGTCCAGTGTGTCATTCAAAGCCCTTGTTTCCTTGTTGATTTTCTGTCTGGATGATCTATCTGTTGATGTAAGTGTGTGTTAATGTCCCCTACTATTATTGTGTTGCTGTTAATTTTTTCCTTTATGTCTGTTAATAGTTGCTTTATGTGTTTGGGTGTTCCCATGTTGCATGCATTAATATTTACAATTGTTATAACTTCTTCTTGGATTGGTCCCCTTATTATGTAGTGTCCTTCTTTGTCTTTTGTTACAGACTTTGTTTTAAAGTCTGTTTTGTCTGGGGCGCCTGAGTGGCTCAGTTGGTTAAGCAGCCAACTTCAGCTCAGGTCATGTTCTCATGGTTTGTGAGTTCAAGCCCTGCATTGGGCTATGTGCTGACACCTTGGAGCCTGGAGCCTGCTTCAGATTCTGTGTCTCCCTGGCTCTCTGCCCCTCCCCTGCTTGTGCTCTGTCTCTGTCTCTCAAAAAATGAATAAAAACGTTAAAAAAAATAGTCTATTTTGTCCAATTTGAATTGCTACCCTAACTTTCTTTTCACTTCCATCTGCATGGTAAATGTTTTCCTATCTCTTCATTCTCAGTCTGCATGTGTCTTTAAGTCTGAAGTGAGTCTCTTGTAGGCAGCACATAGATGGGATGAGACCTGTATTTTGGAAAGTGGGCAGAATATGGTTAAAGTAAGAGGAAGGACTGCAGTGATATGAAAACAAAACAAAACAAAAAACACATGAAAACAAGAGTTCCATAAGTGGACCGTTAACAAACTTACTTTTTATGTTAAAATTCTTCATTGACAAATAATTCTCTTCACTCACCATGAGATGAGCAGGTTAGGCCAAGTTGTGCTTGATCTGCTGTGAGTGAACAACCCCACCCTTCTTTAAGACCCTTGACACAGATTGCTATCAATCACCTTTCCCTCCAAACCTTTTCCGGCATAGTAGTATTCAAGGCAGCAGCTATCAGCCGGTCAACATTCATGTTTCCCATTTTTTGCCTCACCATTGATTTGGAAAATTACTTATAAACTATTTAAAATCATGAATGGTTAGAATGGGGAGAAAACTACAGGGTCATTCAGGGAGGTGCTGGAACTAGCTCTCAGATCTCTTGAGTGAAGTCTAGTGTTTTTCTGTTTCATAGATGAACTAGACCAGATGAACTGTTCCTTGTTAGTACAATGTATATTATATGAGCTTTCAGTGATTTTTTTTAAAGCTAAGTTTTGTTACAAAAATAATGCAGGCTCATGAAAAAAATATCAAAAATTACAAAAAGTACAATATGGAAGTAAATATCTCAGCCCTTTGCTCCATTATCCCTGTTATCTACATGCTGCCTTCCAAAATTCCAACTTTTACTTTCCAGAGGAAGCTGCTTTAAAGTTCATATACACGTATGGAAATGTTCTTTACGTAGACTGTATCTCTCTAAGCCTGTGTCAGTCGTTGCCTCTCTTCATTTGGATAAAATCATGCTATGTAAATTTTCCTTCAAATTACTTTTTTTAACCTAAAAATGTATTTTGCAGACCTTCCTTAGCCCATATATACCTACTTTTTTTTCTTTAGCTGAATGGTATGCAATTATATGGATATATCCTCCTTTCAATGGCAATTTGAGGTATTTCCAATTGCCATTTTTACAAATAATGTTGCAGGGAACATCCGTGCTAGTATATCTTTGGGTATTTGTGGGTAAGCGTAACTGTCAGATACAATATAGAGCTTGAAATTATTGAACCAAAAGTTATGTGCATTTTACATTTTGATAGCTATTATCAAATAGTTGTGTTATAAACCATTTTCCTATAAATCATTGGTATAGAAAATGCTTATTTTCCCCCAACATCTTCAATAGCTGGCATTAAAAAGAATTCTAATTATGGCCATCTGGAAGGTAGAAATCTTAAAAATGTGTTAATTTATGTATGCTCCATTCTGAGTGAGGTAAGCACAGAATTTGTCCACTGTTTATTTACAGTGCACTTATTGACATGCACTGCCTGCTCATTTCCGTGCTCAAACTTACTGATCTTTACTTTTGAGAAAAAAATAATGTTGGAAAGCCCTGATTTCGATACAATTCTCTCTTTATTCATCTTTTCTAAAATTTCAAAATTACTTTTGATGCATTTCTCCATTTTCAGGATTTTAATATTTTTCCTCTACATTGGTCCACCCCGTCTGCCCCCTCACCCAAAAGGGGAAAATAATAACCTTCTCCTTCCTTTTATCTTCTTCAATTGAGAATGGTCCAGCATTGATCACATTAAAGCAGTTGTTTAAACTAAATCCCTTTATCAAGGGATGCAGTCAGTATGTAACCATAGAGATCATATTTTGAAGTCAAATAGAGGTGGTGGTTTTGACTATCATCTAGTAGCTATACACCCTTAGCCAAATTAGGAAATACCTCCTACCCCAAAGAAGGGGATGAGGCTTATATGTTAAATAAAAAGGGGTGGGGCTTATATGTTAAAATAAAGGACGAACACAGCTCACACACACACAAAAAAACCTTCAAAAATGGTATCTATTGTTATTACTGTTAAGAAATTTGGAGAATATATTTTGGGTAATTTACTTATTTCAAAATAAGAAGCAATATATCTAGAGTGTTAATTCATGTTTAAGTGTTTGGTTGCAGTTAGGGTGAGGAGGACTACCAGTACTGTCAAAAGTCTCTGATGGTCTCGGTTCAGAGATAATTTTTGTTACAATGTTGCTTAGTATATTGTACTCCATTGTCTTGTTGCCACCTAGTGTGGGTTCTTCGTATTCATCTTGTGTCTCAGTGGTACCCACTGTAGGTGAAGTCATGTGTTTAGGGATAGGGATATATATAACGGGCCAAAGTGACCAAACTTGGCTGATTTGTTTAGAATGAATCGTACTGAAAATTTTACCTCCTGTTTACCTGAGGGCTATTCAGGAACACATTTCTACTGTGAAGACTTTTTCACTTAATTTTTGAATGGGGAATTTATTCACATGATTGAGGTAGTTTATTTCACCCTCATCCATTATCTTTTGAGTTTTCCTCATCCTATTCCTATCCTTGTGGAGTTAGAAATATTTTAGAGAGGCAGACAAGAGATTGCAACAAAGTCTGACAGCACACTTAAGGTCTTCTCATTACTGGTGATTCTTGGTGGGGTTGTTGGGTTCTGGGAGGGAGGGCATTCCAGAATCCTGACTGAGAAGCTTCAGCCATGAAATTTTAATATATATCAGATTAAGACTTTAAAAGATTGACAAACAGTTAAAGGAATAAACTGCCATAGATGAAATAAAATGGTTCCTTGGTCTATTTATTGAAATTTCTATTGCAGTAATCACCCCTGTATGTGGCAACCTCTAGAGGTTAGTTATATGAAAATGCTTCCTGAAGTAGTTTAAATTGGGTACTCTTGGCCTCTTCTTACCAAAATGCATGGGTGAAAACTAACATATGTGACACTTTCATCTGTGTACTTTAGCTAAGTAGAAATGACCCATTTCCAGGTTGTAATAACATTGTATATAATGGTAACGTTATTACATTTATAATATATAAATGGAATTAATTGTATAATGTTATACCATATCATTGTGAAATGCATATTGTAATATGTTGTAATATATCCAAGCCCAATGTGAGTAAAACTCTTATTTGCATGCCTGCATTCTTATGAATATTATGGAAATGAGTAAGTTCGTTTCTTAGTAACAAGTTTCCATAGCTCACAATCACTTAAATATGTGTATCTAAAGTTTCTCATCAGCGCTTTAGAAGTTTTCCCCTAAACAAAGCAATCTGTCTTTTTATTTTTCATGAAATCGTTTTTCTATTTTAGCGTACATTCCTTTTTCATTTTTAAGTCTGTAATCTTCGTTATATAAACTGCAGGCTATCTGAGTGAGGTAATCTACTCTCCCCTCTGCTGGAAGGGGGAATGTTTTCCTGTGCCACCATGTAATTTGCTTTGCAACAATTATTGCTATTTGTAACCAGATATAGTGATCACAGGACACATGTAGCTGAATTTAGAATCTGTTGAAAACAGGGAAGGCAGTATGACTGTTTCTAAATGTCATTGACTTAATGATTTTAATTCATTAAAAATTTTAAAGTTCAAATGCATCAATCCAAACCATTCATTTCTGAAATGTACTTCAGATAAATCCCTCCATGTTCTGATGTTGCAAATGGCTGTCAGTATATTATTTTATTTCCCCGAGTCCCTGCAGTTTCTTAGCCTCATTTCCAATGATATAGTTTATCAGATAACTTATCTTTAGTCCTATTTTTAAAACTACAGAAGCCAAATATCATGTATTCTAGGCAATTTAGGGAGTCATACCGACAGGTATATGGTACATATGGTGTCTTATAATCCTTCCAGGCTTTCTATCAAGGAATCCTAGATGTATATGTAACTGGTATCTTTTACCAGTTGTATATGAAATTTACAAATGTTTCTTTGGCCTTCTAATTCTTCTTTTTTTTCTTTTTTTCTTCTTCTTCCTTTAAGTAAATGCTCAAAGAATCAACTGTAAATCAGGTTAAACGGGAAGCATTATTTTTGTTTAAGCTTTATAGTTTCTGAGTTCATATATACTGATAATGTGTATACTTTGAATTGCTTAAAAATGTTATTAAATTTGTATACCAAATACATTTAGGTTATAAGATAGATGATAAAGGAAGAAAAGCAACATAGAACATATTTTATTCATTTTGGAATGTTATTTTTAAGTTTTCCTTAAGAAGGTCTAGAGCAGGATATTAGTGCCAGTTTTAGCAGATTAATGTTCCTGTGACAAATGACAGCAATCAATTGTCTGACTGTCTTATTCTATTTCCACTGGTAACTCAAGTTCACATTCGGGGAAGTCATATTGTATGAATTTATGATGGGGAAACAGGGAAAGGATAGAAACCTTTGCATCTGTCTTAAATTCTTTTTTTAGAAACAAGTGGGATAGAAATAAATATCATATCTCATCTTGAGTTGTTTTCATGACTTAATCATACTGCTGAGGGTGAAGGAAATTGCTCAGTGGGTCAATTCCTCCAGGTCACCAGCTTCCAAAAGAAAAAAGAAGTCTACAAATTCCCCTGATTTTGAGGCAATGGTTTCTAATTCCTAGTTCCTCCCTTGGTCCACAGTATGTTCATCTGGAAAACATTTAGTCATTTCTGAGGAGATTCCAAAAGGAGGGAGCCCCTGGTCCACTGTCTGCCTCTTATAAAAGGTCAAATACATGACTAAGGCATAACATTTCTGAGCCATATGAAAGAAATAACTGACTCAGTGGGACCCTGATCACTGAAAAAGAATAGTGTATCTCTTAAAAAGATGTATTCTCTCATCAAGCCCAATGCTTGCATAATACTTAGTTTCTCAAAAGCTACACAAAATGTTAAGATGTTTAAGTGAAATGAGACACTGATTTTGATTTTCTTAGGGTTATGCTAAATTTATTTGGCACAATTTGGCTTTATATGATCATTGTGTATTAAGTGGAGTTAATGAAAATCAATACTAAGGTCTAAATAATATTTAGTTCTTAAATAAATACCTAAGCTAAGAATATTAAATGTCTTAGCTTTTGAATCAGTAATTATTCAACAGAAGAATTTCTCTTTGTTGATTATCTTTCGAGATTTAGAGTGGCAAGATACCAAGATCTTTAAATGAAACCATTCATTTAAGCCTATTCTTACTAAATAAACTTTACCTTACCATAACATTTTATGGTAAGAGATTCTTAGCCAAAATTATTTTCCTGGGTAATATTTCAAACTCCTGTGAAAAATGAATAGAATCTTTAAAATGGAGGCTAATTAAGTCACAGTGTCATCTATGGTATTGCCAAAACTATTACACTTACGGTTCATATATTTTCTTTTCAACTTATGGCACTCACTGTTGGAGAACTGTCTCAAAATTTTCTCAACTTTGCCTCTTTAATAATGCATTATATAAAGTCCACAGCTATGGTTGTCCTTTAACTCCCCATCTACAGAAATAATTATGTAGAAAAAAAATTTTTTCATATGTGAAAGCCACTATTTTTTCAGTCCAAGTCTTTTTCAAAAAAGATGAGGAAATGCAACAGAACATAGCACTTTGCTTCTGGCATTTTGTAATACACAAAGAAGAACCAATGGCATGCTAATGACAAATTTAATCCTTGCAGTGAAGATGAATGTATTACACTATAAATTGTTCATCGTCTACACCTCTGGTCTTAATTAGACATCTCAAACCCTATGCTGTAGGTCAGATTGGGGTCATAAAGACCATAGGTGGCTTCCCTCAAACCAACATCGCAATTAAAAAGTAACTTAAAACATATGCTTTGTTATTACTCTGGATTTAGCATCATCTTTTTCAGATAACCTGTAGTATCAGATTATTAATCTTCTTTCAGCAGTAGATCAGAATCAAATTCCATGTGAATTATGTAAGGGAGGAAACTGAGTTGTAGTTTTACTAAATAGAACTTAAAGAATCATGGTGGATTTCTTTGAAACCTTAGACCAATTAAATATTAAATAGCTCTGAGTCAAGACACCGTTAGAGATTATGCTGTGCTGTTATAGATTGACATTTCAGAGGACAGGGATATTATTTATGTGTATGTCTATCCCAGGACTTGACACAAAATGTTTATTGAGTAACAATATATATATTAAATGAATATCTTAAAAGACAATAATTCTGTGAATTTAGTAATGATACTAGTTTATCACTCAAACCATTTAACTCACCCTATTAAGAGATGCTTTCTGAGTTGTTTTAATTTTGCCTTTTTCAGATGAGGAAAAAAAAGATCATTTGGGGAACATCTGTAAAATTACGACTGAAGACAATGATTTTATAGTTCATCACACTTCACATTAGATTATGTGTGATATATTCCTTTTACAATTTTATGGAAAGGTTTGATTGTTCTAATGGATTTAAGGATATGAAAATTGTATGGCTTGTTGTTCCTTCCTTTTCCTAGGTTTCCTGGACAGCTGGAGCTAAATTTAATGCCTACTTGTATTCCCTATTGAGTGATTTCATACTTGTTATGTCCTTTTTTGATATTTCTCCCTTTTTACTTTCATAGCCTAAGTCTTCTTAGAAATAAGTGTGATACATGTTAGTGATGTCCGTGTTTTATCTTCAGTCCTTATCTTCACTTGTTCATTGAGCTTTGAACATTCTTGACGACTCTTTGAAGCTCTGCTTCCTTGCCTTTCATGGTGTTCTTTCAGTGAGTAAATATTGAGTGCTTACTAAGTGTCAGGCATTGTTGGGGCCCTTTTCTTGACTCAGTCACTCTCCCACTGCTGTTCCGTAAGTGCACAGTCCCCCCCAGGTTGTATCACTCGTTCTGTGGTTCTCTCAATTGGTGCGCTGTTCTTTGATTTAGAAACAATACCTTACTTGGAACTCCTGGGGCAGATTAACTCAATTTTTGGATTTTAGGTAAAGTCATAGGATGCATCTGCCATATGTTATGTAACACCCCCTCACCCCAAAGGCAGCACCCTCTAACCAAACATATTAATATTTCTGCAGCGAAGCATATGAGTATTTACAGTAAGTGGGATAAAGACTACGAGGAACCTGACTAATTTTCTTAATGGGTTTTATTGCCAAATGAGTTTTGTCCCAAATCTAGGGAAAAGATTTGGGGTTTCAAACCATTTTGGATTTTGAAATTTCAGGTAAGAGGTGGGAAGATCCTTTAAACTCAACTTTAAATATTTTAGACTGTCTCGCAAATCTCTGTCTGATCCTACATTTCCAAGTAATCTTCTGGACATCTTCACTAAAAGATCCTATCAATCTCTTAATTTGTGTTAAACTTTTTGCCTACTTGCCAACCGACCTCATCTGTGCTTCTTACTCTGTTCAATTCCTAGCATAATCACTGAGTCCTGCGGAATCCATTATAATATATTCTGAATTTCTTGTCTCTTGTCCTTTGTCACCTCACCTATTATGATTTCAGTCTTCATTGGCTGTTTCCTTGGCCTTGTTGACTCTCAGACCAGGCTGGATGGACTAATTTATTCATACACTATGTTAGGCATTAAAAAATACCAGTAAAACAGTTTTGTTTGTTTTTTTTCATCTATAAACACCTCTCCTTAGTGGGGAAGACTAGAGCACTGGTTCAATAAATGAGGGAACACTTGGCACAATGGATATTTTGCAACCATTATTTTTAAAAAGGTTGAGACAGCTCTGTATGTCAATTGCCAAGACGTATTATAGGAGAAATGCATGTTGCAGAACAGTATATTGAGGCCCTATATAGACAGTTACATAGTCAAAATTCTGGAAAGCTATCTATCAGTCCATAGCACTGTCTCTGGAGAGACACTAGGAACTTGACTTTCTGATTTTTGAAATGTTTAAATATATGTGCAGTAGTCCCTTCTTTATCCATGGCTTCACTTTTCTATAGTTTCAGTTACCTGCGGTCCAGAAGCAGATGACCCTCCTTCTGATATATCCTCAGGTCAATAGTAGCTCAAGGCTATGTCACAGTGTCTATGTTATTCACTTCATTTCGTCTCACCACATAAGCGTTTTATCATCTCACATCATCACAAGAAGGGTGAGTACAGTATAGTAGATATTTTGAGCGAGATGACATTCACATAACTTGTATTACAGTATATTCTAATTGTTCTAATTTATCATTAGCTATTATTAATCTTTTAATGTGCCTACTTTAGAAATTAAACTTTATCATAGGTATGTATGTATGTGTGTATAAGAAGGAACAGTAGAGTTAGGGATGATACTATCTGACACATCCACTGGAGGTCTTGGAAACATATTTCCCATGGATAAGATTGGGGAACTACTGTATGTGTACATGTATTTAATACATGTATTTACATTATATAAAATGTATTAACACAATTAAGCATCATATAAATTATATATTAAATATATATTTATAATAGATAAGCATAATAAATTTATCTGAAAATTAAAAAGGTTATCAGCAAGTTAAGTGTGATAAGAGGTATAAAGAAAGAAATATAACATGAGTAACTAACTCTGCTTGCCTGTTAGGGAAGCGTAGAGAATGTTTTCCTTTCTAGACATTGCATTCAGAGTAGAGACCAAGTTCAGTGGCACCAGGTCTTAAAGGGTCTAGTGTGTTCCAGGAACAGCATATCGGTGCTGGATGGACAGTAGTTTCAAGGGAGAGTAGGTTTCAGAACTCAGGTGAGACATGGTCAGATTGTGAAGGGCAGCTGTTAATTGGAAATGTGGACCTCGGGTCGTCAGTGGAGAGCCTCTGGAGACTGTTCATCTTTTTTTAAATATACGGTTTATTGTGGAGTAATTTTAGATTTACAGAGAAGTTGTGAGAGAGAGTTCTTGTCCAACACCTCACACAGAGTCCTTCCCCCTTAGTGCTACATTACCATTGTACCTATGTCAAAACTAAGAAACCAACTGTGGTATATATTATATTAACTAAACTCCAGACTTTATTCAGATTTCACTGGTTTTTCCTTTGATGTCTTTTTCTGTTCCAGGAACCAATCCAGGCTTAGTCTTCTCTGCTCTCTGAGTTTCTCTTTTCTTGTTTATCATGACCTTGACAGTTTTGAGGGCTACTGATCAGTTTATAGAATGTTCTTCAATTTGGGTCTGATATTTTCTGAGGAATAGACTGGTGTTAAGGGTTTTTGAAAAAAATACCAGAGTTGTGACGTGCCTTTTTAATCACATTATAGAGGGCATGTGATTTCTGCCATGTCATTACTGGTGATGTCAACCTTGATCACTTCGTTAAGGTAGCATTGGCCATATTTCTCCACTGTAAACTTCCCAGGAGGTTTTCCCTTTTCTAAACTTATCCGGTTTGTGAACTTTATAGTATGATGATTATGACTGTGTTTAATGCAATTGGATTGGTTGGGAGACACAAAGAGCCAGGAAACTGGAAGGCCAGGTACAGTTAGGGCTGTTGCAATAGTTCAAGTGAGAAATGACAATTGTCTAATCTTACAGGGGCAGTGGCAGTGAAAAGGACTGGAGATATTCAAGTTCTGGGCAATGGAGTGGCTTATGGTAGTTTTAAAGATAACAGAGCAAATCAAAACCACAATAAGATACCACTTCACATCCATTAGGATGGCTATAATAAAAAAGTCAGATTATAGTAACTGTTGGTGAGGATGTGGGGAAATTAGAATTCTTAAACGCTGCTGCTAGGAATGTGAAATGCTACAGCCGCTTTGCAGAAATTTGGCAGTTCCTCAGAAATTTAAGTATATTTACCATTTGATGCAGTAATTCCACTTATAGGTATATACCCAAAAGAAATAAAAAATATGTATACACAGAAACTTATCCGTGAATGCTCATGATAGCATTATTCATTATATTCAAATGGTAGAAACCACCCAAATTTCCAAATGATGAATAGATAAAAGGGGTATATCCATACAATAGTTTTGGTATATGTTTTATTTGGTTCTGGTTCTCTGGAGAACCCAGATATAGGTACTCACAAATATAAAAGATGTGGGATTCTGATTGCCTTTAATAAATGAAAATCATTACACAGTTGGCCCAGAGTTTTACTTGGCAGTTTGAAGCCTGACCTTATAGCTATGAAATTCCAAGTTTGTGAATGAATACATGACTAAAAGAGTAAGAATGAAATGATCAACAGCATGTACCATTTCAGCTTTTATTAATAAAACAGAAAACTAAACTCAAGGCAACTGCATTTGACCTGACCACACATAACCAGAGAAGTGAGTCTTTACGAGGACTTAAAGGAGAACTGTCAATATACAGATAGGTTCCGTCAAAAGTGAGATATTGCAATATCTAAATACAGTTAGGTAAGTGAAATTAAAAAGAGAACAAATTAACTATTAAAAATCACAGAAATCTCATCCTCAGATATCAGGGCTTCTTTTAACAGTCGTCAGCGTGTTCATCAAGATCAATCATACTCCACAACTCCCAAAGGAAAAAACTGAGGGAATTCCTGGGTAATTTTCACAGCTTCATTGTAAAGTCCAAGATCTAAAACAAAACGAAACAAAACAAAACAAAACAAAACATTTTAGCAAACACAATCTACAATGGAAAGATGTAACATCATTTATTATCTAAAAGATTTCTACTTATTTCTCTTTTCTTTCCCTTTTAGAGGTCAACTTATTTTCACAATCTGTCTTCTAAAACAGATACAGATCGTCATATTTATTTACCTGTGGCTCTAAAAAATAAGACACAGGGTATAGGCGACTATTCATCTTGATATCCAATGTACAGGCACAGTTCTTGCCTGGTTGTGTTTAAGGCATTATGCATTATTTAATGCTTTCAATCCATATATTAAAACAAAAAGCCTGATGACATTATTTTTGTTTGCCATGTTCTTTAAGTTTCTCTTCCCACAAATATTAATCTTTACTGAGTTTCTTTAAGCATTGCTTATTGGGGTTCCTGGGTGGCTCAGTCAGTTAAGCATCCAATTCTTGATTTTGGCTCAGGTCATAATCTCACAGTTCGTGGGTTCAAGCCCTGAATTGGGCTCTACACTGTCCTGCTTGGGATTCTCTCTCACCCTCTCTTTCTCTGCCCCTTCCTCACTCACTTGCATGTGCGTGTGTGCACTCTCAAAATAAATTAAAAAAAAAAGTGTGCCAAAATGTTCTCCTATTTTCCTTTGGGATGAGAAAATTCTATAGAAATTGAAAGATGGCAGGATTGAGACTGAAGACCAAAACATCTCCAGTTAAGAATAAAATTGTTTTCCTCCTAATTACATGAAATTTCTAAATACTAGAATGCTTTATTTACCAAAAGGATGGTTATCTTCTTTAAACTGGACATAAGATGTACACAGAATGGTTGCTTTGGCTGTCACTCTTCCAACTACTTCCACAATTCCAGAGATTTCTTCATCAAGCTGACACAAAAGAACAAATCGTCAACTTGGGGTTTCAAGGTGATAACTTGGAAATAGTGCTACAGTTTACTCATCTTTCATTCTATGTAACATAATCATTTTAAAATTTACCAACATAAAAACTGAATTGTAATTTGTTAAAAATGTTTGAGTACTTAATGTCAGCATGTCATAATTCAATTACCTTTAGCAGTAGCTTCTGGTCCAAAGATCCAGTTAAATGTTCAAGTTGAAGACAAAATCACTTAAAGATACTGAGAATGTCCCGCTTTCTACAAGGAGTACTTGTTTAAAAGGACACATTGAAAGGAATTTTCTAGTTTCTATATCTTGTGCAGTGTGTCCTGTACATATTAACTAAACAGCACATGTATTTGTCTTCATAAAAAAACAAGAAAATTGAGTACAATAAACAAAACAAAAACAGGGGTGCCTGGGTGGCACAGTGGGTAAAGCGACCACCTTCAGCTCAGGTCATGATACTGCGGTTCATGAGTTCTAGCCCTGCATTGGTCTCTGTGCTGACAGCTCAGAGCCTGGAGCCTGCTTTGGATTCTGTGTCTCCCTCTCTCTTTGCCCCTTCCCCACTCATGCCTTGTCTCTCTCTTTCTCTCTCTCCCCAAAATAAATAAACATTTAAAAAATTTTTTTAAATGTAAGAACAGTAAGTGATAACTAAAAGTACATGTAAACAAAAATAGAAAATAGAATTAAAAAAATGTAAAACTCTTGAGAAAGGAAAAAATGACTTGAGATTTTTTTTGTTTTTTTAAATTTTTAACGTTTATTTATTTTTGAGACAGAGAGAGACAGAGCATGAATGGGGGAGGGTCAGAGAGAGAGGAAGACACAGAATCTGAAACAGGCTCCAGGCTCTGAGCAGTCAGCACAGAGCCTGACGCGGGGCTTGAACTCACGGACCGTGAGATCACGACCTGAGCCGAAGTCGGACGCTTAACCGACTGAGCCACCCAGGTGCCCCGACTTAAGAGATTTTTTTAATGTGATTTTATGGTCTTTCATAGGAATGGGAATTGTCACCCAGTTAAGGTGATATTTTAAAAATTAGAAAATCATGGAGCCCAAAGAATCATTGGTTAGAAACGTAAAGGTATCTATAATGTAAGAAAAGGACAAAAGTTTAACTTTAGAGCAGGGAGGTTTTATAAACTCATCAAGCTATTTTGTTTCAGATAAACAATACTTTTTAGTACAAATATACCCTGTATTTTTATTTGCTAAATCTGGTAACCCTGCACTAACAACAAATTAAATAGGGTCCATGCTTTATACATCCACTGCAAGACTCAGAAACATCAGCAAGATGAAGAATTAACTATCAGATACATAGAATTAATACTTAAACATACAGGCTCCATCAACTCAATGGTTCCATTTTTTCCTTCTCCATCTGAAAGAATAAACATTTTTCCAGTGGGATGAATCTAAAAAAGAAACACGAAATTAAAAAAACAACAACCACATAAACAAAACCATTAAAATCTCATTAAAAATATTAAAAGTTTGATAAAAGATCAGCAGATTGACCCAAACAGTCTTGGAACGGTTTATTTGGTTCAAATTATAATCTTGTGTTACTGTATCTGGTGAAAGGACACATAGTTAAATTTGAATTTCAGATAAACAATACTTTTTAGTACAAATATATCCTGTATTTTTATTTGCTAAATCTGGTAACCCTGCACTAACAACAAATTAAATAGGGTCCATACTGTCTAAAAGTGAGATCTACTAGCACCCATGATTTAAATAGTATGTATCCCACCTGGGGGTGTATTTTAAAAATTAAGCATGATGCCTGCGCCTGGCTGGCTCGGTCCGTAGAGAGTGGCCACTCTTGATCTCAGGGTTGTGAGTTCCAGACCTACCTTGGGTGTATAGATTACTTAAAATCTTAAATCAAAAAATTAAGCATGATTAAGTAAAGCGAGAACTGTTTGTTAGAAGTATTATAACTACTGTTAGATGTAAAGAGTGAAGTCAGATCTGGTTTGAATGCCAGCTTTGCTACTTGCTGTGGCAGTGAGCGTTTTAACCATACATCACTCCTACTCAGTTTCCCTACCTGTGAAGTCGGAACACCACCTATTTCACGGAGAGGATGTGGGGTGAAATGAACTACTAAGGCTTTCTAGTAGTTTTCTTTTCCTCAGCTTTCTCGGTTCACTGATTGGGAAGCTTTGGGTCTGCTTTTCATCAGTAGGATGAAAGCTCTGTATGTACTCTTAACACTGGAGTAAGAAAACATACTGATATAGGATCTGGAAGGGACATAGATCTGCTATAAAACATTGGAAGAATGTTTTATGGCGACGTGACCTAAATGAGAAAACGAGGATTGAGAAGAGACAAAATTGCATGAGAAGGAAACTAGAAAAATAGAGAAGTCAAGACTAGCTAAATTAAGACGTCAGAAGGTAGATGTGTGAGTCAGGTCTCTAATTTTCTTTATGTAAATAAATACAAAAAGAACCAGAGTGGAGGGAGCTAGAATTAGAACGGAGCGCATACTAAAAAGTCGCGATCCCGCGCCATGAATGTGGCGCCAAAATGGGGCTGCAGTAGCTAAAAAGCGTGCCAACAGTCGCCTTGTGCAAAATGAAGCAATCGGGAGCGCAGTAATGTTCTAAGGCCTGTCTTTCTTCACCCTCCCTCACCACCCAGAGGCTGCGACCCGGGCGGTCACGGGGTCCTTCCTCTCGGCTACCAAGCGGGGAGCCGAGGGCGGCGAGCGCGCGCACCTTTTCCAGCCTCCCTACGAAGCAGACCGGCTTGTCGATGAACCGAGACAGCATGCTGGCGTTGATGCGCGACCTGGGCAACTCCATGACGTCCACCATGATTGCGGTGCGAGACCTACGGCCGGCGGGAAACAGACTACAGAAATTGTGAGCCCCGCGGCGTCTATGGGACGCCGGCACCAATCAGCGGAGACCAACACTCTCACTTCACCAATCAAACGTGCAGAAATCTCGATCAAACTCGAGCTGTACAGTAGAGGGACCGAGCACGGAAGGCTACTTCCGGAAACGGGGATCTGCTGCTTAGTGACGCGCAGCGTCCCGGAAGTTGCCCGGGTCCTCCGCAGAGTGGGCAGTGGAGGCGGGGCTTGGGTGGGGAGGGGTTTGAGGCTCCCTCCCGCGATCTCGGGCCTCCCGGCCGGATTTGACCCCGGAAGCAGGGTGTTGGGCTCCGGTGCGGTAGCGACGGGGGACTGCGGCGCTAGCCTCAGGTACCTCTTCTCGCGGGAGGCGCCGCAACCTTAGTGTTTCTCTTTCTCCCCTATCGACGGATGCAGATGAGAGAGGCGGGACTCGGTGCTTGCCCCGCCGCGGCGTTCTTGGTGCTGCGCATAGACCGTTCGCGTTTCCCCGCCTCCCCTCTTCCCGGTTCTGCGTGGGAAGCGCGGGATTCTTTGCTGAAATGGAGGGATCGGGTGTTTTTGACACCTGCCTTCCTGGAGACGGGAAGTGGGGGGTCTCCAGCGATCTTACATTGTTTTTGTCAGGCTCTTGCTGCTAAGTGCAGAGGGTCGGTGATTTAACCGCTTAAGCTGCGTCACTTACCATTCGGTTTCCCACCTGTTAGAAGAAGGGCTGACCTAATACTCGACTTTTTCTAGCCCTTGTAACCTGGCCACACTAAGGAAGTGCGAGTTTTCTCGCCTCCTGCGTGTTAGCAACAAATTGATGCTTTTCAGAATGGGTGGGGGTAAGGATCACTGAGCTAGGAGAGGAGACGAATTTAAATATGTTAGATCCTGAGCAGGTGCGCTTCTCCCTGAGACATAGTTTACTTATCACGAAGTGAAAGGGTTAGATAATATGAATGTTTTGCAAGATGCCAGCTAAGTTTTGTCCATGTGATTCACGGACTCAACTCCCCGGCAATCTTCCCCCCACATTGCCCTCTACGCACCAGGACGTTGGAGGCTTCGAAGATAAAATGTTTGTTTCAACGAGATTCGGGGGTGGGGGGTTTCTTAAAACCTTAGCTGGTTCATGTGAATGTTGATTTCAGAGCTTTATCTCCTGGGATTGGTACTGCCTTGCCAGGGATATTCTAGAATGAGCGCTCATAAAAATACCTGCCAACGCTACTGCGGAAATAGGGGGGGGGGGGGAGAACAACAACTTTTTTTATTGGAGTATTATCACTTTTTGGAAACTGAGTCCATGAATTTGCTTAAAGATCCTGAGTTGTCACCATTCAAATTCAGGCACTAGACGGAGGCTCCTAATTTAGTCTCGTAGTTGCCTTAAGCAAAGAAGATTCTTTTTGAGATTTCATGTGGCAATTTAAGATAGATGTGCCATAATTAAATGATACCCTCCCTCAGTGTTTATTTAGCTGAATATATTTGTCTTTTAATTTAGCTGTCACGAAAACAAATTTAAAGGATTTCTTTAGCCAGATGCAGGGTGCATGTGAGTTAGTGTATACAAGAATGGTGGTTGTACTGGCTCAAGTCCATAAAGTTTATATTTTTGTGCAAAACCTTGACTTATTTTGCACACTGTTGTTTTGGGAAACAAGTTGATGTGCGTTATAAAGGGTAAGGTAGGCATGAATATCTTTAATAGCAGTTTAAAAAAAAAGCAGCCCTTAATGTACCAGATGCTAATATCATTGTTTTATTATAATTAAAAGACCACTTTCACATACCAATGGCCTTTAAAAACAACAACAACAACAGAAAGATGAACAAGAAAATAATTTAAAACATATTTTTGGATATTTTTGGAGTCATTTAAATGTATTGTGTAATACATAATGCACAGAGAAGAGTATATATGGCTGTTATGCATAGTTTCCAGAGAAATTAAATGAACTCATTCAGCTGAAGAAATGGAATTTAGCCAATTAGTAGTTTGTGCTTCCTCAGTTATATTCCCCTCTAGAGGAGCCACAAATAAACACTATCTTGAAATTTGTGTTCAGCACTCTAAGCTTTTCTATATAGTTTATCACACATGTTGGCATTCTTTCATGGTATGTTTGATTTTGCTGGTTTTGACCTTTCTATAAATGGAATCATAGGATATATATCCTTTGACTTGTTTATTTTGGTTGTTTTTGAGATTAATCCATGTTGACATATGTAGGTGAGTTTATTCTTTTCATTCAGCTGTTTTGCTGTGTTACTGACATTTTGATTGCATATGGGGCTGCTATGCATGCATATTTTTGTACCTATTAGTTGGTATACTTGTGCAGAGGTATATCAGTAGAACTTAGGGTGTGTGTCTCCAACTTTACTAGTAAAACCAAATACAGTTGACCCTTGAACAACACAGGTTTGAATTGCATAGGTCCACTTGTTTCCAATTTTTTTTTATAAATATAGTACAGTACTGTAAATGTATTTATTCAAGATTTTCTTAATAATACTTTCTTTTTTAGAGGAGCCTGAGTGGCTCAGTCGGTTAAGCATCCAACTTTGACTCAGGTCATTATCTCATGGTTGGTGAGCTCCAGCCCCTCATCAGTCTCTGTGCTGACAGCTCAGAGCCTGGAACCTGCTTTGAATTCTGTGTCTCCCTGTCTCTCTGCCCCTGCCTAGCTTAAGCTCTGTCTCTCTCTCTCAAAAATAAATAAACACTAAAAATTAAAAAAAAAACCCTTCTTTTTTGGGGGATGCCTGGCTGGCTTAGCTGGGTAAGCATCCGACTTCAGCTCAGGTCATGATCTCATGGTGAGTTCGTGAGTTCCAGCCCTTCATGGGGCTCTGTGCTCACAGCTTGGAGCCTGGAGCCAGCCTCGGATTCTGTGTCTCCCTCTTCTCTCTGCCTGTCTCCTGCTTGCACTCTCTCGCTCTCAAAAATAAATAAACATTTAAAAAGTTTTTTTAATTAATATTTTCTTTTTTCTACTATATTGGAAGAATACAGTATATAATGCATATAACATATAAAATATGTGTTTATCAGTTGTTTATGGCTTCTGGTAAGGCTTCCTGTCAATAGTAGACTATTAGTAGTTAAGTTTTGGAGGGAGTCAAAAATTATATTCATTTTTCCACCACTGTAGGGGTGGGTAGGGTGTGCACCCCATCCCCACATTGTTCAAAGGTCAACTATACTGAACTCCAACTAGTCATACCAATTTATTGTTTTATCAGAAGTATAGGAGAATTTCAGTTGATGCACATTTTTGGCAACTCTGAAAGTTTTTTACCCCTAATCTGATGGAGATAAAATAGTTTCTTGTGGTTATAATTTGCTCTCCCTGATTACTAATAAGATTGAACAGCTTTTCAAATATTTTTTGGACATTTGTGTGTGTCAGTGTTTTGTTCTTTTATGCTGATTTTTAATTTTTTTTAGTGCTTATTTTTGAGACAGAGAAAGAGTGCGCACACGTGCACACATGAGCAGGGGAGAGTCTGAGAGAGAGAGGAAGACACAGAACCCCAAGCAGGCTCCAGGCTCTGAGCTGTCAGTGCAGAGCCCAATGAAGGGTTTGAGTTGAGCCTTGAGATCAGGACCTGAGCCCAAGTCGGATGCTTAATGGACTGAACCACCCAGGTGCCCCCATTCTTACTAATTTTTGGGAGCTTTCTGTATTAGTGCGGATAGCAATACTGCGTTTCCGAGTTTTTGACTTATCAATTTTTTTCTTTCTTTCCGTTTTTCCCCCTTTCTTTTATTGGAAGGAACTCTTTTAATATATTTAAAATGTTTCCCCCTTTTGTTTAATATAGTTGAAAAAGTCAATTAAAAATTCTCATTTAAGAATCTTTTCTTAAAACAAGCTCTTAAAGATATTATATATTTAAAAACATAGTTTGTCTTTCATATTTAAAAATAATCCATCATTTAGAATTGAGTTATGTATGTTGTCAGATAGGTATCCAATTTCTTTTGTTTTTGTATTTTTTTTCAGTAGGCTCCATGCCCAGTGTGGAGACCAATCCAGGGCTTGAACTCACTACCCTGAGATCAAGAGTGGGATGCTTTGGGGAGCCTGGGTGGCTTAGTAGGTTAACCATCCCACTCTTGTTTTCAGCACAGATCATGATCTCACAGGTTCATGAGTTTGAGCCCTATGTTGGGCCGTGTACTGGCAGTGCAGAGCCTGCTTGGGATTCTCTCTGCCTCTCCCCTGCTCATTTGTGTGCTCTCTCTCTCTTTCTCTCTAAATAGATAAAAAAAAAAGGGGGGGGGATGTTTAACTGACTGAGCTACCCATTGTTGTGAGTTTTTTGTTTTCATTTCAGTCCCAGCATCATTTATTGACTACATCACCATCAACAACAAACCTTCTGCATCACCTAGGTTTTCCTATATGTGTGGGTCTGTTCCTGAGCTTTGGTTCTGTTCTGTTGGTCTGTTTCTCCCTGTACCAGCGGTAGCAGGCTCCTCAATACTCTGGCCCTGTATTAATTTTTGATGTCTGGGGGGCAAGTTTTTCTATCTTGTGTTATTAAGGAATATCTTCATAATTCTCGCCTCTTTGTGGCTGTCTACGAATTTAGCTTGTTGAGTTCCATGAAAGATCATATTGAGATTTGATCACAATTGCATTGACTCTTTGGATTGATTTCAGGAGAAGTAACATATAAGGACAACTTTTACTTTTTTTGACCTACTTTGGTCTTATTAACATCTTTCCAAAAAGTTTCATCATTTTCTATAGAAAAGTTTTGATTTTTAGATTAGATTTATTTCTAGCTACCTTGTTTTGGTTGCTATCATGAATGGTATATATATTTTTACTTTTAATTTTAATTTAT
The DNA here is from genome assembly GCF_028018385.1 of Neofelis nebulosa. Classification (NCBI taxonomy): domain Eukaryota; kingdom Metazoa; phylum Chordata; class Mammalia; order Carnivora; family Felidae; genus Neofelis; species Neofelis nebulosa. The sequence continues at coordinate 68,460,169 of NC_080785.1, read as the reverse complement.
TTTGAGAGCTAGAATCCCAAGCCTGTAGCTGGAGGTTCAGTTTTCCTATCTTTTGTTCATTTACATTGATTGTGGTTATTGATATTTTTGGATTCATTTTTATAGTCATTTTGTGCATCCTGTGTTCTGCTTTTTTGTTGTTTATTTTTTCCCCTCTCTTGCCTTCTTTTGAATTGACCTTTCAAGTTTTTTTCCCTAATTTCATTTTATTTGTTTGTATTACTTAGTAGTTTGTTTGTTTTATTTTAATTAGGCTCTATGCCCAGTACACAGCCCAACATGGCTCTAATGAACCATGATGAACTCATGATGCTGAGATCAAGATCTGAGCTGAAATCAAGAGTGAGATGCTTAACTGACTGAGCCACCCAGACACCCCTCCTGTCTATTAGTTTAAATGTTATGTATCGTTTTTACAATTTTTGTGGTCACCCTTTAACATGCATATTGAACTTAAAGTCTAAAGTTACTGTACTCTGTGTCACGACAAGAACCTGTATCCCTATTTACCTTTCTCCCTATTTTTATGCTGCTGTCTAGAGTTTTAGTTCTTTTTTTAAAATTTTTTTTAATGTTTATTTATTGTTGAGAGACAGAGAGAGCATGAGCATGGGAAGGGCAGAGAGAGGAGGAGACACAGATCCGAAGCAGGCTCCAGGCTCTGAGCTGTCAGCACAGAGCCCAATGCGGGGCTCGAACTCACAAACCACGAGATCATGACCTGAGCCAAAGTTGGACACTTAACTGACTGAGCCACCCAAGCGCCCCTAGTTCTATCTTGATTTCTTGTAACCCCCCAAATTTTGCATTATTATTGCTTTATGCAGTTGGTACCAACTTAGAATTATTTACTTTTTTATCTTATTTACATCTTATATTTACATATTTACATCTCAACCTTTTCTTTGGTATCATTTCCTCTCTTTTTGAGGTTCTTTTAGTGAGGATCTTTGGTAATAAACTCCATGGGTATGTATTTTTCTGAATATGTTTATTTTATCCTTGTTCTCAAAGGATGGGTTTACCCCTCTTTATGTGGTGTAGAATTCTAAATGGACAGTTCCTGTCTTTCAAAACTACCTTGATGCTACTTTGCTCTTATAATACTTACTTTTCTTTGAAACTGTGATTATGTTGTAAGTTTTCATGTCTCTATCTGCTTGATCTTCAGTTTGTCTTTGGTGTTCTGCAGTTTTACTGTATAATATATCCTGATGTGGATTTCTCTCATTTAGTTTGCTGGAAGATACATTGTGCTTCGTGAATCTGATAATTCTTGTTTTATTAGCATCAGGACATTTTCAACCATCATCCCTTTGAATAGTGCCTCTCTCTTATTATCTAACTCCTTCTAGAACTCTGATTAGAAATAAGACGTTCTCGTGTGCTCTTGACCTCTGTTTTATAATTCATCGGTTTTGATTCTTTGATATCTGGATAATTTCTTTCATATCTTCCAGTTTACTAATTCTTTATGAAGTTGTGACTTATTTGCTGTATCTCATTTCAATACTATTTTTTATTTGCTTGTTTCTGGAAACCTTGTTTTTTTTTTTTTTTTTTTTTGTTTTTTGTTTTTTTGTTTTTTTATCAACTCCTAGATCTTAGGAGTTGATATTCTCTTGTCATAGTTTCTGGTCTCCTTTATTTCTTCAAATATTACAGGATATAAAGTATATCTGTTTATAACCTAGTTTTGACACCCACAGTCCTAATGGGTCTCATTCTGTAGAGTTTTTTGATTCTGTTGACTTACCCTTGCTGTGGCTTGTTTGTTCATTTGTATAGTCATTTTTGATCATGAATTCATATTTCTTGGAAGTTTTGGGTGATTTCTTTGAGATTTAGTCTGAGGGTGTGTTTCTTCAGAGAAGATTCATGTTTCCTACCTCCCAAGGTGTTTGAGCCCCAGACTTTGTCCTTGTCCCTATGGGGCACAGATCATTAAAACCCAGACTTTTAGCCATTAGAACTCAGCAGTGAGGCCATAAGGAAAACATTAGCTTCAGTACTTGCATATACTCCTGCGGATTTGTAGACCCATGTCCTTTCTGGTTTCTTTTTTTTTTTAATTTTTTTTTTTCAACGTTTTTTATTTATTTTTGGGACAGAGAGAGACAGAGCATGAACGGGGGAGGGGCAGAGAGAGAGGGAGACACAGAATCGGAAACAGGCTCCAGGCTCCGAGCCATCAGCCCAGAGCCTGACGCGGGGCTCGAACTCACGGACCGCGAGATCGTGACCTGGCTGAAGTCGGACGCTTAACCGACTGCGCCACCCAGGCGCCCCAAGTCCTTTCTGGTTTCTAATGGGGTTTCTTTATTCTTTTGTTAGCTTGGGCGTACATAAAACCTATTTATATTTAAGACATTACCATAAATACTCTTCATCCTTTCACACGATCAGTCAGTCAAAAACAAATTTAAGCTGTTTTACAATGGTCATTCAGTGGCTAGGATTTCAGAAGGTATAAAAGTGGCAGAGAGTATAGTAATGAATTCTGGCTCCATTGTCCTTCTTGGTCAGACCCCTGTGATTGTGCACTGATGGGAATTTGAGTCAGACTTTGACATATGGTTGACAGAGCTGTTGCCAGGTTTTGTCTTCTTTATGTGCATTTTGATGAAAACTTGGGAAGGAGGTAAAACAGCCAGCCTTTTACCTCCTTGGGAGTCTGAAGCAAGTCTTCAGACAGATAGCAATACCTCTTAACTAGACTGTTAGCGACTTGTTAGCTACTTGCTGTGCTAGTGCTGTTTTTACCCAGGTCTCAGCACCATGCTTCGTACCCACCTGCACAGAGGAGGTGGTAGAGAAGCAGGCCAGAAGGCAGCAAATAGACTGGGGACTCCCTTGAATTTGGAGAAAGGGCCTTGTCTGGTTTTGTTTCTCTAGGGCATAACACTGTGCCTGGCTGGTATTTGGCCTTTAAAACATGTTGGTTGAATGAATTAAAAAGTGAACAAGTGGGGCGCCTGGGTGGCGCAGTCGGTTAAGCGTCCGACTTCAGCCAGGTCACGATCTCGCGGTCCGTGAGTTCGAGCCCCGCGTCGGGCTCTGGGCTGATGGCTCGGAGCCTGGAGCCTGTTTCCGATTCTGTGTCTCCCTCTCTCTCTGCTCCTCCCTCGTTCATGCTCTGTCTCTCTCTGTCCCAAAAATAAATAAAAAACGTTGGAAAAAAAAAAAAAGTGAACAAGTGAACAAATGACTAGATTTTAGCAGTTTATTTAGTTTTTTAAGTGGGCTTCATGCCCATCACAGGGCTTGAACTCATGAACCTGAGATCAAGAGTCTCATGCTCTACCGACTGAGCCAGGCAAGTAACCCCATAGCAGTTTGCTTTTATTTGGAGAGCAGGTAGAGACTTTTGATGATACATTAGGTTGTTTTGAAAGTCCCCACTATGTGAGGGGACAGGGGGAGGACAGCTGTGTATGGACCAGACAGCAAGTTCTCACCAGACAGTGAATCTGCTGACATCTTGATCTTGAACTTCCAAGCCTCCAGAATTATAAAATATAAATCTGTTGTTTATGAGTTAAAAGAAAAGAAAGGAAAAGAAAGTCAAATAATGGAGACTTTATAGACAATTTTGGGAGTGAGTCCTTTTGGAAGCTGAATGTGATGGTTCCTGTTATGTGTTAAATGTATTTAAGTGAGCAGCTAGAGCAATTTGAAGACTTGCACTGAATGTTTTATTATTCTTATTTCTATTCATTCTAGGTTTCTCTGTGCTGTAGAGAGTCGTAAAGAGGTGTGACCGTACATCATTCTCCCTTAGGACTGCATTCTCCCATAGAACATTGTTTAAATATGCCCCAAGATATTTGTTTTATGTGAACAGATGCTTTTTGATAGAGTTGTCTGGAGTCTTTTTCAGGATTTTTTTTATTTCAGAGTAGCAACATTGAATGCAGTGGGTAGAAATTAGTATTGTATTCGTTGGAATCTGTGTTATTTAAAGCAAAACTTAAATGGTTTTGGGATGCCTGGCTAGTTCAGTTGGTAGAGCATGTGACTCTTAATCTTGATGCTATGAGTTTGAACCCCACGTCAGGGGTAGAGTTTATTTAAAACAATTTTATTTTACTTAATAAAAAAAAAAACTTAAATGGCTTTTTGGTGGCATTTAGGTAGAATTATGTTTGTAGCTTTTCTAAAACATAAAAACATATCATTGTGTCATTACTTTACAGTCAGGGTGACATTAAAACTTGACTCTAAATTACCTTCTTGGTGAATGAATGAGACCCAAATGATATAAATCATAAGCAAAATTTGGTTGCAAGCTCTTAAAAGGCAACAGCTTTATCTTCTAAATTTCTATATCTCTTCACACTATTTAGCATCTTTCTTTATTTTTTTTTTATTTTAACTTGTTTTATTTTTTATCTTTTTTTAACTTACATCCAAATTAGTTAGCATATAGTGCAACAATGATTTCGGGAGTAGATTCCTTAGTGCCCTTACCCATTTAGCCCATCCCCCCTCCCAGGACCCCTCCTGTAACCCTCAGTTTGTTCTCTATATTTATGAGTCTCTTCTGTTTTGTCCCCCTCCCTGTTTTTATATTATTTTTGTTTCCCTTCCCTTATGTTCATCTGTTTTGTCTCTTAAAGTCCTTATATGAGTGAATTCATATGATCTTTGTCTTTCTCTGACTAATTTCACTTAGCATAATACCCTTGAGTTCCTTCCACGTATTTGTAAATGGTAAGATTTCATTCTTTTTGATTGCCGAGTAATACTCCATTGTATGTATATACCACATCCATTCATCCATCGATGGACATTTGGGCTCTTTCCATACTTTGGCTATTGTCGATAGTGCTGCTATAAACATGGGGGTGCATGTGTCCCTTCGAAACAGCACACCTGTATCCCTTGGATAAATGCCTAGTAGTGCAATTGCTGGGTCACAGGGTAGTTCTATTTTTGGATTTTTGAGGAACCTCCATACTGTTTTCCAGAGTGGCTGCACCAGCTTGCATTCCCATAGCATCTTTCTTTAGAAAAAAAAAAAAACACAAAACTATGGTTTTCACATGTACTGCATTAAAAAGGGATTTTTTTTTTTTTTAAGAAGGTAAAACCTTTTGAAATTAAGATATCTGCTGACTGGAGCGCATCACATATTAGGTGATCGCACCCATCCTTAGAGGAACAGGTTACAGGTTACAGCGAGGAATTATCCCAATGCTTAGAGTGAAGAGATGGAGAAACCCTGGTTTAATGTAATGGGAGATTTTACCTTCCTAAATTAGTAGAATCAGGGGAGACATTACTATGCTGTTCTGTTTTTTTATTTTGTTTTATAAATAAGGGGCAGTAAAGGAAGAAAACAGTCAATTCTTACCACTATCAGGATACCAGTCTTGATCCCGAAAATAAAAGGACAGCTAATTAAAAGGAAAACAAACCAATGAAAATCCCCGAATCCAACAACAACAACAACAACAAAACTACACAAAGCTTCCCTGACGATTCTAACAGAGACTTTGGGGGTCATATTTATTTACAAAGTAATGGAGGAGAGTAAAATTGCATCAGATCCATTTTACCCTTGGTGAAACCATCTGTATGCAATGATGGAAAAAGGATCTGAGAAGAAAGGTTCTATCCTAAAATTTTCTTGGGCCAACTGTGACTTTCCAAGATGACTTTATCATACGCTTGAAAAACAGTTCTGCTAGAGAAAATTCCAGAAAATTAGTAATTCCGGATTATATAATGCTTCCATGATAGCGGGATCTTATTATTATGGCAACAGCTCTGAGCGGTATGTGTCTTCCACACTAGTGAAAAGCTGGCAGTTGAGATTATCAGCTGCAGCCTCTGTGGCAAATAAAGCCAGCCGTTAAAAGTCATCAAGCTGTGGTGATCAACTGGAAACACCCCCCGACCCAGATCCAGGAAAAAAAACTACAAAATGAAGAAAAAAAGTGCCAGCCTGGGCCCTGTTGGAATCTGCACTGTGAAGGCCTCTGGAGCTCCTTTCCACTCTTCCAGAATCCTGCCTTGCCCGATGCTATATAATTATCAATTCGTAGCTTGAGATCTTCCAACTTTATAAGTATTTTAGGTATTCTGTTTTGGTTAAAAATCATACCTGTTTAATTTATCAATTTGCTAAAAGCAACGATAGGATCATGTTAGGGAAGTGAGTTTTATTAAATCCTATATCTTCAATTTTTAACGGCTATTAGATATGCACATGATGTCACTTTCCGGTTAGGTGACAAGTGAAAAGGTTCAAAGTGTTATATTAGAGGGCAGGCAGTCTTCACAGCGAGGTCACCACCACCACTCTGTATTCATCTGGGTACGTTGTAAAAGCTGCACTGGTGCGTGCTGAGGGCATCTGTGAGCTACTCCAGACCAGCAGAAATGGAATGAAAATACTACTACAAGAAGAAAAAAGAACAATGTAAAATTTCTTACTGTTAGAAAAGAGCTTGTTCACCTGTTTTTTAAATGGTTGATGGTGGATGTTAAAATGCTCTGGTTTTTAGATTTCATTGGATGTTTATTTTTTAAAAATGTTTATTCATTTTGCGCGCTCGAGAGAACACTCAGGGGAGGGGCATAGAGAGAGACAGAGAGAGAGAATCCCAAGCAGGCTCTACGCTGACAGGGCTCTATCCCACGAACCGTGAGATCATGACCTGAGCAGAAATCAAGAGTCAGATGTTCAACTGACTGAGCCACCCAGGTGCCTCCTCCATTGGATAAATTGTTTATTTATTTATTATTTTTATTTTTAGTATTTTTTAACATTTATTTATTTTTGAGAGAGAGAGAAAGAGAGAGACAGAGTGCGATCAGGGGAGGGGTAGAGAGAGAGAGGGAGACACAGAATCCGAAGCAGGTTCCGGGCTCTGAGCTGTCAGCACAGAACCTGATGCAGGGCTCAAACTCACGAACCATGAGATCATGACCTGAGCCAAAGTCAGATGCTTAACCGACTGAGCCACCCAGGAGCCCCACCATTGGATAAGTTTAAAAGAATGTTACAACATTTTTTTTTCAACATGTGGATATTTATAATGTGCTAGAAACTACATCCTTTATAATTTTCAATGGAAAATTTTAGATATTACCTTAAAAAATGCAGGGATGCATAATTTTTCACAATTCTTTTAGGGGGTATGTGAGCACGAAAGTATGATTAGTGGCTTTGAGACTCTTTTGCCTGTAACCTGAACTAAGAAATACATTTCATATCATAACCTAGCACATGCACCCAAAAGCAAAAGTTCGTAAAACATTTTTTACCATATATGATGCTCTCTTGATAATCTTTTTTGCTTCCTTTTCTTCTTTCTTTTTATTTTAGAGAAAAGAGAGAGCATGCAGGGGAGAGGGGCAGAGAAAGAGAGATGCAGGGGCACGCTCCACAGTCAGCACAAAGCCTGACATGGGGCTCGATCTCACGATGCTGAGATCATGACCTGAGCTGAAATCAAGAGTCACATGCTCAGCCGACTGTGTCACCCAGGCACCTTTTTTTCTGTTTCATTCTATTTAAAAATGTGGTCATGACCCACTAAATTGAGTTTATTTCCACTAAAAGGTCGGGACCTGCAGTTTGAAACACAGCTATAGATCCAAGATTCAGTTCTTTGTTTTTTTCCTTTTCTGAGTGCTTTTTTTCTTTTTGGGGGGTGGAGCAGTTAAAAAATCTGAGAGTTGGAAATAAAATTTATGTTAATGCTTCAGTTTAATTAATTGGCTTTCATACTTCAGGGGAGCTCGTCTGTGACATCAGTTTCTTTCCTTGCTCCCCTCTTGCTTATCCTCCCAGATGTCTGCACCTTTCCCCTATTATATCAATGTCACAAACCTTCAACAATAAAACACCAATGTGGGATGGCAAAACAGAGGAGAATCTTTGGTAATCCTAATTGGTAGTCCAGAGTTAATGGATAAATTTAAAAAGAGCTTAGAGTCCTCTCTCTTATACAGATACAAAATCTGCCAGAGACTTTACTGAGTCCATTAAGCAGGGAACTAGTAAGATATAACTACTTCAAAAGAGAACTCAAAGTATTACCGCACATTTATAGTCAAAGGGGGAATGCTGAATTTATAAATGGTGTAAAACTGGTCATTCCCACAAAGCTGTAATTGATGCCTTCTACCAGATACATTTCTGTGGACAGGAATTATTTGCATGACTATCCATTTTCTACAGGTTACCTCCTACAGAGTTGTAATATAACCTAGTCAAAGATAAACAAAGGTTACAATAACCCAGATGGATAAGCTAGCCAGAATATTCACTGAATTCCAAATCCTTTCACAATTTTTCTTTATACTGATCAGATGCAAGCTATTAAGCCCATTCCTGGCCTAGGTTTAAAATTTTGCACCTGAAGGCCACGTCCAGTTTGTGGAAGATTTATTCAGTCTCTGGAGTATTTTTACATATTTTGAGTTTCTTGCTATCAGCTAAAGAGTAGATTTTTTTTCCAAAATAATCTGATTTCTGCTTTCTCTTGAAATATCAGACTCGGTGATACTGGGCCCACATTCCTACATGGACCTGTGATTGGAAATGCCAAAGGTGCCTTCTGTTGTGGTTTTCTTTTTAATTTTTTATTTATTTTTGAATGAAAGAGAGAGGCTGAGTGGGGGAAGGGGCAGAGAGAAAGGGAGACACAGAAGCCCAAACGGGCTCCAGGCTCTTGAGCTATCCGCACAAAGCCTGATGCGGGGCTCAAACCCACGAACCGTGAGATCATGACCCTGAGCCAAAGTGGACGCTCAACCAACTGAGCCACCCAGGCGCCCCATGTGTTTTATTTTGTTTTGTTTTTTAATAGAAAATAGAAAAATGCAATTACCACAAAAGAACTATAAAGTGAATATAAACTGGCCATGCATCCTGGTAGCAACAACAATTAGGTTTGGTATATATTTTTCCGTATTTTTGTTTTCTAAGAATAAACATGCCTGTCTCCTCTCCGCACACAAAATAGAAATTACTTTCATAATTAACAAGCCTGTTCTTTTTTTTTTAAGAAACAAGGAAAACTACAGAAAGGATATAAGTAGTATAAAATAAATACAGTAAAGAGACATACTGTAAAGAATATACAAAAAAGATGCTAAAACAGATTATTAAATAACTACAAGTAAATCATATCAGCTAAAATGACATATTAAAAAGCTGCTTGAGGTCTATTCAGCTAGAAGGTTCTCTAAGGACTGGGTCAGATGGAGCAGCAGTAGGTAACCCCAGCCTCCTGGGCCCATTCACAGGTGTTAACAGGGGCCCTTCAGACTGAGGTGGCTTTAGATCTTCAGGAGAGAGCTTTCTAGATGCTTTGAGATCCTCTCCATGGGGGAGAGATGAGCCAGCCACAGCTTCAGCCTGGTCCTGTGTTTGTTTGTAGTGGTTACTGTTGTTATTGTTGTTTTAGCCTTGCCCATAACAGCCAGTGCAAATTGGACTCCAGGCTTTCCTAGTTCAAAACCTTCAAAAGCTTTTTCCCCTGGTTCCTGACTCAAGCCCTCACAAGCCTTGTTTTGGTGAAGGGCTCCTCCTCGCGGCTCCCTGGGCATCTCTCCCCTTCCCTCCCTCCTTTTCTCAAGGCGCCTTTGGGAGCCCGGGCCCACGCTCTCTTCAAACTCCTTCTGTCTCACAGGAGGCTGGCTTCATGCGTACTTAGCTGCTTGGCATTTGAATTTACCACCCCCGGGTTGTGCTGAAGAGGTCAGTCATTTCTGCAGTTTTGAAACGTGAAACAATATAGTCGAGTTAACATCTAAGTCCTGATAAGACAGCCAAGTATGTTTTTGAAAATTTGAAGAAAAGGGAGGGTACACATCACTTTGGTGATAATTAAGGGGATGTGTTTTCATAGTATAATTTGAGATCTTAGAGATCATGATCTTAGTCCCTGAACTTTTACATTTTTCTGTTTGTAGTAACACTGATGTTCCTGATTTTAGCTACCACTTACATGCTTAAGTGCTACACACTCCCTTTCTCTGGGGCACTAGGTCCTGTTTTCCCGACTGCATTTTACATATTTACATTTGTACCAGTTGCTGGTGCCCTACATCTGACTTGTCTGAAATGGAATTCATTCTGTTTTCTTCTTTTAAAATGAGCTTCCCTTTCCTACTTTTCTTATTCTATCACTTTTTTCAGTCTGTCAGGCTTGAACTTTCAGTCCCCTTGTATTAATTCCTTTCCCTCTGTGTTTTGTAGAGTCCAGAGTCCCTAGGCCCTGCTCCATAGTTCTGCACATCCCTTCTTTTTCATTCAGATGTCTCCTGTCCTAATCCATTCCCTTCTTGCTACAACTTTCTAACTTTATAACTCCGTGCTCTCAATCAGCCTCTTCAGCATATCATTTTAAACTTAATCTTTCTGAAACACTAATTTCCTCAAGATCCTAGACTGTACAGTAACATTAAACAAACACTGATATGCCACTCCGGATAGTCTAACATTTTCTTAACTTTTCAGCCCTTTCAGTCATTTGTCTCTACCTTTCTTTTGCAGTCTTGATTTCTTGATGTCTTTTTTTTTTTTTTTTTTTTTTTGCAGTCTTGATTTCTGCTGCTTATCTACATGCCTCTGTTGAGGTCACTCCCTTTGCTGTCCTCTAAACACACTGTGCTCTTTGTTCATCATGACCCTTCTTACAGGAAAGACCTTCCTTCTTCTTGTTTGTGTCTGTACCGTACCCAGCAGGTGAAGTTGGGAGTCAAGGCTACCTATTTGTGAAGTCCAGCAGGGTTCTTGTAATTCTCACTGATCCTTTTTGAATCCTTCCGGAGCAAATATGAAGAAAAAACAGTGTGTGTGTGTGTGTGTGTGTGTGTGTGTGTGTGTGTGTGTGTGTGTGTGAGCGTGCGCACGGGCTTCCATACAGGTATCCCCTGCGTTTTGAAAGTTCATATTATGCATGCTGCTGTTGCTCTTGCGAAAGACCTACCTTAGTACTCGTTTTCGCTAACTTGAAACAAATCTGAAGAGGATTTTTCACTTCTATGAGAAAAGGAGAAAAGTGAAAATATGTTCAGTGTTTGTTTACTACGGGCTATTCTAGAGGCAGTGTGCACTCTAAGCAGCGAGAGTGACCCTGCCGAGCTCCTTGCCTGGGCACTACACTCAGAATCTCAGCATCAAGCCCACCAGAGCTCTGAACTGAGTCCGTGAGCATCTGGGTTTCATCTGCATTTATTCTGTGTGTGCCTTAGCAAGATGTATCCTAAGGTATCCAAAAAAAGCCCAAGAGAGGTTATCTTAGGGTCTGGGAATGTTGAAAAAAATTTTCCATGTAAATTAATGGCGATGGCTTCTTCACTTTATGCCATTTTGGCTTATGAAAGGTTTCATAGAAACACTCTACTTTCAGATAGCAGGGGAAACTTGTATGTTATTCTTCTTACAGTTAAATGGCTGTTGTTGATCAGTCACAGATAGGAACTATAGTCTATTTGATGTATTTACATTATTTAGAAGTCTGTTGAAATGGAAAGAAGATCATCAGATTGAGAAAACCATGTTGCCTTAATCTTTTGTCATGGGTAATACTACTTAAAAGGTAAGACTTAAAATAATAGGAAAAAATAAATACATTACCTACCCTGCCCTGTGCCCCTTCAGAACAATAGGGTCTGCCTTGCCTAGTGATCAGGCTAGCCCTTTTATATGCAGTCTCTGTATACCATTAGAAGTGAAGACACTGTCCTTTTATTTTTCAGTCCTGTGTGAATGCATAGAGAAAAGAAGCATTTTGCTTTTTACACAAAGACTATCTGTAACACACACACACACACACATACACACACACACACACACACAGTGGTTTAAGTGATTTGAGATGATTTTCCAAATCATTGTGAACTGAACGTTTATATGACATCTAGAATATTGTGCTAATAATGAATTTTTAAAATAGTATTATTGAGGTATTTTATAAACATACAATAAATTGCACATATTGAGAGTGTCCAGTGTGATGAGTTTTGAGTTCTGTTGGTACCCCTCAGACCATCCCTGTGATCACCATAATGGACATATTCATCACCCCCAGAGTTTCCTTATGCTTCTTTATAACCCCTCCTTCCTCTCCCCCTTCCCTGTATGTCCCCATTCCCCAGGAAATCACTGATCTGCTTTCCATCACTACACATTAGTTTGCACTTTCTAGAAGTTCATATAAATGGAATCATACAATATGAACTCTTTTTTCTGGCTTCTTTCACTCAGCTTATCATTATTATTATGATTATGTTGAGATTTATGCATGTTGTAGCATATCTTAGGACTTCGTTCCATTTTATTGCTAAACAGTAATAGGGATATGCCAGCATTCAGCCATTTATCTGGTTTTGGACATTTGTGTTGTTTCCGGGTTTTGGCTATTACTAAAAATGCTGTATGACTTTTGTGGACATGTGTAGACATATGTTTCCAGCTCTCTTGGGTAAATACCTGGAAGTAGAGAGTCTGGGTCATATGCTAGGTGTGTGTTTATGTTAGCACGGCAAGCCTTTTAAAAAGTTTTAAATATTTGAATAGGTACATAGTGGTATTTCGCTGAGATTTTAACTTGCATTTGTCTAATGACTAACGATGTTGAACATCTTTTCGTGTGATTGTGTGCCATCTTTGGTGAAGTGTCTGTTCATATCTTTTGCCCACTTTTTACTGAGTTGTTTTCTCGTCACTGAGTTTTAAGAGTTCTATATGTTTTCCAGATACATGTTCTTTAACTGATATGTGACTTGCAAGTATTTTCTCCCAGTCTGTGACTTGGGCAAGTGAATTCTTTGTCCCCCATCTCTATTAAGTAGCTCCAGGGTTCCCTTGTTTGGGACCTAGGAGACATTCACTCTGGCGTGGATCCCAGCTCAGCCAGGTAACAATGCTGCTGCTGGCTCCTGAGGGATTTTTAATTATAAATGTTGGTATTTTTCCTGTTTATGAGTGTAAAGTTCACTTATTATAGACAATTCTTAAAATATTCAAAATTGCAAGGAAGGAAATGAGACCAGAATATACTTGGGAAGTCCGAGCAGAAGCCCAACTGTGAAGGCCACGTCCATCAGAAGCATGAGTGCTTAGGGTTTACCATAAACTCCGCTTGGGGCAGCAGGACCGTTACCAGCTTCCTCCGCTTGGGGATTAGGGCTCTTAAATTACTCTCATTTTTGCTGTGGATGGCCTCAGAAATGTGGTGGGCTGAGGCTGCAGTGTTTGTTCGTCCGGGATAGAAGTTGAATGCTTGTGTCTGCAACGCTCAGTCAGTATCTGGCCTAAGCACTTAATAAATGTTTATAAAATAGAAAGTAAATGAAGTTCTTGAAGTTAGATGTTGTGGAATTAGTAAATGTCTTTTGAACCTAGAGCTGAGCAAGGCTTGGGAAAGAAGAGATGGATAAAGATAGAAATGGAATTAATGAAATGGATGTGACTAATATTGGGAGCCGTTATATTAAAGTCCAACACAAGCCTCCTAAGTGCGAAGGGCTCCTTGTCTGTGGGGCTTTGTTGATGAAAAACTTTAAGTTTTGGTTCTGAGAGGACTTGGTTTAAAATTCTAGTTGTGCTGTTTAGCGGCCACATAAATTTGGACCAATGCTTAATCTACTTCAGTTCTTCTGCTTACACGTTGTGAATACTTGGGTGTGCATGGCGAGATGTCTCTGAGTTACGGGATAGCACATGTAAGACATTCTGGTATAGTGACTGACACTGTAGGAGCTCAGTAAATGTTAGTAGGGTTTTAGTTACTCCTCTTTTCCTCCCTTGTTTCTAGTCTTAAGCAAGACAACTCAATCTGGCTGCTGGAGTGGGGACCTACCTGTGTATTTCAGTGATAGGAAAAAATATCATGTGATAAAGATAATTTGGTTGTACATCATGGTGTCCAGGGGCATAGTCTTTTCGTGCATGGAGCGATTTCTATAAAGATACATGGATGGACTGACTTTAGATACTTGTGGAATGAAGAATTATTAGTGCCAGCAGTACTGTTCATCATAAAAGGGAATCCCAAGACTTGTATTGTAAAATTGGAACGTGATTTTCACGTGAAAACATCCTGAGGAGGGAGTTGAGTGGTGGTCACACTGGTGGAGTGATGGGTGTGAGGGCAATTGGTACTTTTGTAAGAATTTTAGAGCTGTTTCAGATGAATATTTGTAGCAAACTATTCTTTGCTGCCATTCTGAGCTCTTTCATACTGTCTCTGCTTCCTTTCTCTTACTGATTCTTCTGTTTCTTCCCTGCCTGGAAGTTTCTTGACTCTTGGAACCTAAGTCATCCTTCCTTTTCTGATGTTTATAATGTTCTTAAAGAAGGGGCTATAATATTATGATCGCCAATCAGTCATACTAACAACAAACTGATGCAGCCTGTATATAGTTTAAATTCATTGTTTTGGATCATGAAAAACTTAAATGCTTCACTTAAGTTATAACCGCTGTACAAAATACTTTAATTAAAAAGATTCTTCGGGCTCCTGGGTGGCTCAGTTGGTTAAGCATTTGACTTCGGCTCAGGTCATGATCTCCGGTTTGTAAGCCCTGCATCGGGCTCTGTGCTGACAGCTCGGAGCCTAGACCCTGCTTCCGCGTCTCCCTCTCTCTCTGCCCCTCCCCTGCTTGTGCTCTCTCTCCCTCTGAAAAATAAATAAACATTAAACATGAAAAAAAATAAAAGAGAGATTCTTGCACTACCGGAGTTTGGTCTGGGTTTTGTAATAACATAGTTAAACTTTTGGGGGTTGAGACTGGCTTACCAGAACCACTTTTGTAATTTCCATGTTCGTTCCATTTCTGTTTTGTGGCCAGACATGAAAAAGTGTTGGAAATTTGAGTCCTTCTGTTAGAAGGCTTATCTTTATATGTTAGAACAGGAACCACTTTTTAAAGGGCTTCTCTTTCTCTGTGTTCGCAAAGCTCCTTGCTGTAGCACCCCAGTGATGCAGTGAACTAAGCAAAGCCACATGGCCATACCTACCTCCGAGGAGGGAAGTAAACTGTAGTCCTAGGGCTCTGTAAGGCAGAGAGCCAGTGAACAACCCTAATGATTCTGTGGTTCTCACTTGTGGTCATCACATATAACAGCTCTTCTCATTGTAGGCAAAATAACTCACCCCTCCCCAAGGGCAAGTAACCCAAATTGCCCCATTCAGTCACAGCAGTGCCTGAAGTCCCTTATCATCCCATCAGGCCCTCTTGTGCCATCTCTTGGTCTGGAGAATTCCTGAATTAAGAAGACCTGTCCCTTATGTCCCCTCCCACTCTGGTGGAACTGGGAAACACCCTGCCCAAACCACTCCCATTCAGAAAGGGGAGGAACTGGAGATACGCAACCGTCATGGAGTGGTAGCAATTCTGAAATCCCACTGAGCAGGCTTTTGGGGGGAACCCCACCTTGGTTTGGAGGATATTCATTAATTATGCCCAGATTCTGCTTCCCGGGAAAGGCTCCCAATCCGTTGTTCTCTCTTTTTTTTTTTTTTCTTTTTCCATTAACTTCCTTGGCTCCCACTGAAGTGGGCCCTAGAGAGTAGGATGTCTTTGGGGGTTGAGCAGTTTTCTCTGGCAGCTTCCTGTCTATAGGTTGTCCTAAAAATCCAGTAGTCATAGTCCTGTTTTAATCCAGACTAGTAGTAGTTATTTTGGCCACACAGCTCTCAAAAATTTTGTTGGCTTCCCAGCTTGATTCCAATCAGCTTCATGTGTCAATAGCCAGACCTACAATTTTTGCTAGAGGTCTCTCAGATTTGCTACATTTCTCATCTTTTTCACCCCACATGTGCCTCCTCCCTTTAATTATTTGAGGGTACCTTTTTTCTGCCAACCTTCAGCTGAAGACTTATCCTCTTCATCTGTTTTTCCTGAAACATTTTATCCCAAGTGAAGGAATTTACTATGTGCCGCACTGATCCACATTGAGGTTTAATATCAGGTGTAGCCGTTGTGTCCTCTTGATTTGATCCTGACCCAATGTTGAGTTTTAATCAGTTGTTCTTTCAGAGGCCTTCTCCGCTTCATTTTCAACTGCTTGGGGTTGGGAAGTCAGTTGCCTTTTCCAGTCTGTCAAGCCTTTGAATCTGAGCTCTCTTTTCTTACATTCCTGCTTGTAAACCAACCAGTTCTCTTCTGATCCCGTTTCTTCCTCGCACAGGTTTCTCTTGATCTTACTCAGTTGTTCTTAGCATGTCACTCTTTGTCTTTTCATCTTCTGCATTTGCTTTGCATCTAACCTCGTTTTTTCACCAGTTCCACACAAGCCGTATCTCCTTGTCCTCTGCTGAGGGTGCCAAACTATCTCCAGACCTTTCTTTTGGACCCGTCACTATATCCAGTAAGCATTTTCTTTGAGGATTTCAGAGGCTGTTCCTTTTCTTTTACTGAACTGTTGTCTTTATCACATGCCTTGTCTTTTACTTCTCCAGTTTTTTAAAAATTTTTATTTTTATCCTTTTTAATTAAAAAAAAATTCTTTTTAATCTTTATTTATTTTTTAGAGAATGAGAGAGAGACAGAGTGAGGGCAGGGGAGCAACAGAGAGAGAGGGAGACACAGAATCCGAAGCAGGCTCCAGGCTCCGAGCTGTCAGCACAGAGCCCGACGCGGGGCTCGAACCTATGAACCGTGAGATCATGACCTGAGCCAAAGTCAGATGCTTAACCGACTGAGCCACCCAGGAGCCCCTTTCTTCTCCAGTTTTTATTCCTTTAAGTTTTTTTTATGTTTATTTTTGAGACAGAAGCAGTCTCCAGGCTCTAAGCTGTCAGCACAGAGCCTGAAGCAGGGCTTGAACCCACCAACCGTGAGATCATGACCTGAGCCGAAGTCAGACGCTTAACTGACTGAGCCACCCAGGAGCCCCAGTTTTTATTTCTTTAAAAGTGAACTTGGCCAAATATGTTTTCTGTCAACAAATCGGCTCCTTTACCGTCCACCCAGGTCTGCAGCTAAGGGTGTGTCAACCTCCACAAACCCCAGTACACTTCTCAGTTTCTAGAACTCAGTTTCTAGAAGGCCTTTGCTCAGATAGGATCTTTATTTGCCCTCCCTGCTTGATTTTCTGGTATGGGTGGAATATTTGAAAACTAAAGTGTGGAGCACTTACTGCCAGCAGGACTTCCTTTCTTTGCTGTTACATTGCTTTGCTTATAGGGACTGTCCTCAGAATGTGATGTGTCCTCCTGCGTTCCCTTCAGCTTCTTTCCCAGTTGTTTTCTAGGAGTCGGTGTCCTCCCTGAGTGTAAAGAGGAAAGATGTGTGCGCGTGCGTGTGTGTGTGTGTGTGTGTGTGTGTGTGTGTTGGGGGGAGCACACAGTCTTACCAACACAAAGATCTGCATTGATGGGAATTTAAAGTTGGTTGCAGTGGATACAGTCCTGAGTGTCTGAATCAAGTAACTAACCTGTAGATGATGTTTGAAGTGCCTTCCTTTCTTTTTTTAGGTGGCCTCAGTTTTATGACCCTGGCATGACAAGAAGCCTGGACAAGTTTTTGTTTCATTTTCTTTTTCTTTTCCCATTCCAGTGTCTGATTTATAGTTAGTGAGATCGTTCCATATCCTAGGGTTACCTGTTGATTTTAGTTTTACATATAATAATTTCTTGGGTTATTTCCTGCATGTTGAGAAATTGAGAGAGGTTGCATGATTCAAGGCCCGTGTGGTTTGGAACTGGAAGTCTGTGCCCCTTAATTTCTCTTTTTGTCTTCTGACACCAAGAGAGGGCTTATGTTTTTAAGTCTGGTAATGGAATTCCTTAAAGTAATCATTGTGATATATTTATGTTTGGCATTTTACTAAGACTTTTACAGTTTGCTCTGAATCTGACATTGCGTGGTGTTTCTGTTTCAGATAGCAGCAATGTTTCACTTCTTCAGAAAGTCTCCGGAATCTAAAAAGCCCACAGTACCAGAGACAGAAGCCGATGGATTTGTCCTTTTAGGTGAGCCTTTTACAGAAACAAAATCATAATTGGATGAGTTATTGTTCCTTTAAAAGTTTACTTTGAAATTATGTGATTGATTTTTAATTCTCACTAATACCTGAATTAATTTATGTATATGAAATCTATAAAAATAAATCTCCCCAGTCACTTAGAATATTTTTGTCAAGTCGCACTCTTCTTATATATTACTTTGGCTGCATCCTTCAAATTATATGTGTAAAAATCGTATCTTTTTTTTCTATCTGATAAGCTGGTCTACCTTTTTAATTGCAAAAAACCAAAAGTCTTGAAGGATCCTTGATAAAGTCAAGTTCTGTTTTATAAATAGCAGCAAACCTCGCCTCTTAAATTAGCATCTGAAATTAAATTAGGCATCCAATAAATCATTTGCTGAATGAAGTATACTTTTTAAATCGAAATATGTTACATAGTGTCTCCTAAATGTTTGTTAAGATTGGATTATTTTCTATTATAAAATTGATACCTGCAGTTATTACTATTTTGGAGGCTTTAAAAAAATTTCTTTCAAACAAATACTATGCTCTTTCCAAGGCGAATTCTGAAAAATAACATTTCCTTCGTGTGTCGTGTGTCTTTCCCCTGAGGAAGAGACTTGCAGTCTTTGTATAGTTCTTCCCAGAAGTTCTGTCCCCAGGGGTGATGAGCTAAAACCCAGTGTTCCCACGTAACTCACATCCTCTCCCACTCTGGACTTCCTCCCGCCAAATTCTGCTTTTTCCCTGAGAGGAGTTGCATGAACTCATAGGGTATTTGCTCCCTGGGATGTTTCTCAGGTATCTCTCTTTCCAGATTCTGGTTTCCTTCCTCTTAGGATCTCTATCTTGGCCCAGTCAGACCAGGGTCCCCTTACATGGACAAATGCTTCACATGTCTTGAAAAGTGGAGGTTGGTGCCTTGGATTTAAAGGTGATCTTGAATTTTCAGCTTCGGCCCTCTCAGAGCTGGGTTCATGCCATGCCTCTTTCTCCACACTGTTACAAGTTTGGGTGGGTAGGTCTCTGCCTCTTCAGCCCTTCTCTTTAGGATCTGGTCTCTCACAGAAAGGACACGAGCGTTTCACCCATCTGGCCCTCTTCCATTTCTAGGCCTTAATCTCTGGAAGACCAGATTACAGTTTTTCTTGCGGCTAAATGTTACCTATGAATGTCCCATCTTTGACACAGTCAAGTTCTGTCAGGCCAGGATCTGCAGTGCTGGCAGATTCCCCTTCCCTTCTGGCAGTTTTCCTGAATCTGCTGCCTATGTCCTAGGATAGGGGCAATAATTTGGGTGCTCAGCATTGTTTTCTCTCTGTCCACATCCCCTGTGCCTGAGGCAAAATAGTGAGGCATTGTTTGACCAGGGCCAGTGGTTTTTCTGGGGAACTTTCTGATGGGTATAAACTGGGGTCCCATACACATGACCGCTCCTCTGGCCCTTCTTATCGCATCAAGAATTTATGCCTCAGCTTCCAGGTCCGAACTGGCTCCATCAGTCCCAACTTCTGTTCCTTGAAAGCTGCCAGTGTTGCTCCCCTCTTACCTCCTGAATTAGCCTCACTAACTAAACCTCAGGGATGCCTCTGGTCTGCTTCTTTAAGCATTTCACACAAAACTCTTCTCTCAGAAATGTGCTTCAACAAAGCCTGGTTTTCCAAACTCTGTTCTGTGTTTCTCTGTAGTCTTAACACATGTGCAGAGAGCTTTGCTGTTTTCTCTTGTATCATGTTTAGAAATCAACATTACTCTTTTTGTAATCAGATAGTCATTTAAAGGATGTGAGGGTAGTACACAGACATCTTTGTGAGCAGGTGCAACTTTTAATTTTCTTCATATATCTTCTTCACCTGTCTGGTGAAGCACCTGAAATTGCCGTGTGGCCTGCGACATTGCAGCATTTCGGAGGTAAGTTTTAACCACAGCTGAAAACCCCCTGCTGCTGGTCCTTCTAAAATCTCCACTGTCTGGTAGCTCAAAGCATATGGATGCTTCAGTTGTAGCTAGCCCAACACGGGCCTAGTTTCCAGTGTCTTCTGCCTCAGCAGCTGAAGCTTATCTGCTGTGGACCTTTCCTCTTCTAGAAGAGACGCTGGTTTAGGAAGTAGTTTTTAGCCGAGCCTCGGAAGACACAGAAACTTTCAGATTTGCTAATTCATGAGGGAATTTCCAGCACTTTATTACCCTCATCTGCTCTCATGTTCTAGCTGCTCCCTCTTATACACCTAAGCTCTGAGGGGGCACTTTCCCAAAAGGTGACATGCTGTGTTTGGAGGGTGCTTTCCCAGGACCATCTTGGACTGAGTTGGGTGGGTTTTGTCCCTGCACCGTACCTCACCTGTAACGTTAGTGTCCCTGGCAGTCATGGTGAGGAATCACTTCCGTCATCGTTCCAGGACAGTGATGTAGTTTGAAGTCAGCTGGTGGTCACCGTCTTTCAAATGACCCAAGCCAGACGAGTCCCCTAGATGTCTGCTGAGGCTTTCTTCTCTTTCAGCGTCCATGAGTGTTGAGCCCGTCTCTAGGTGCAAAGCTCTACCCCTTCACCACCCTCCATGAAAAATCCCTGCGTGCCTACTATCTTGTGAGCTTAGTTACTCTCCTGAAGTTGTGAGGATGTCAGCCAGCATCAGCCTTGGCTCTCTCCTCCTGTGTCTTCTTTCTCTTCTCATTGATCACACCACCTCCCTTCTTTCTCAGGAACACCTCAGAGACACTGCAGTGAAGGGCAGATGAGATCCTGACTCGAGCCAGACTTGTTGGCTCTGTATCCTGGCTCTATAGTTTGCCAGAGTCTCCATTACAGGGGAGGCAGAAATTCTCCTCTCTCCTCTCAGGGTCTGTGCCTGGGCCTGAGACGTAAATACACAAAGGGCAGATGAACAGGAGAGAAGCATATACAGGCTTTTATGTGTACACATGAGCCCCCCCCCCCCCACCAAGAAAATGAAGACCTAAAGAAATGGCAAAACCCATGTGCTCATGTACCAGGTTGAACAAAGAGGCCACTGTGGAAAAGTAGATTGTGTAGGGAGACTCAAGGAAGATAAGAGTTATTTTAACAGGGTCTGTTTGTACAGAGTTCTCTTGGCCTTGACTCTCCACCTCTGGTGATAAGAATGCTTCTTTCCTCCTGGCATCTTCTAGAGGGGGGCTTTATCTCCTGCTTTTGGGAAGGAAAGGAGAGGTCAGAGCGCCCTCCTTGCACCTGCTATTTTTCAAGTGCCTTTAGCTCAAAATAATCCTTATGCTCAAGCACCATATTTTGGGGTGGTATATTTGCCACCCTCCGCTGTTTGGGGCAAGTTAGATAACTTCTGGGGGTGAGAGGGTGTTGAGAAAATGAGCGTGATACCGGTATGAACCCCATAGGGTTATTGAGAGGATTAAATGGGTTAATATGTATAAAATACTTAGAACAAGTCTCTGGATGAAATGATAGTATTATATCCACATACAGGTGAGGACTGAACTTTTCTGGGTTCTTCCAGCTAATGTAGAGCAGATCTGGGATTAGTCCAGGCAACCTGACTTTAGAACGTCATCCTCTTAACCACAAAGCTATCCATCTTTTTTTTTTTTATGTCATATTATCATTTAAAATTTTAAGACATTAATGACGTTTTAAGCTCTTTAAAAAAATTTTTACATTGTATTCCTTCGTGTTTCAAAGAGAAAAGTGTTCTGTTTCTTTGTTTTTGCTTTTTTTTTAATGTTTGTTTATTTTTGAGAGAGAGAGATGGTGTGTGTGTGGGAGGAGCAGAGAGAGAGGGAGACACGGAATCTGAAGCATACTCCAGGCTCCCAGCTGTGAGCCCAGAGCCTGACGTGGGGCTCGAAATTACGAACCGCGAGATCACGACCCGAGTCAAAGTTGAACGCTTAACTGACTGAGCTAACCCGGCACCCCATCTTTGTTTTTGCTTTTTAAGTAAAAGAGGGTTGGTATATCATAAAATTTGGCTAATTTTGCTACCCCAGACTTTTCACTTTAAACTATTTAAAATATTGCAGAAAACTGTAATCTCCTTAATGAGGTTGAGGTTGGAGGATGCTATACATTATGCAGTTAATAAAAAAATGCATCAGCAGTTAGGGACCTAGTTGATTTGACTGGTACAGGTTAGGACAGATTATTAGGAATACAGTAGGTTGTCTTTGCTAAAATTTTTTTAAATTTATTATTTTTGAGAGAGAGAGAAAGCACATAAGTAGGGAAGGGGCAGAGGGAGAGAAGGGGATAGAGGGTCTGAAGCAGGCTCCATGCTGACAGCAGAGTGCCTGATGCGGGGCTTGAACTTACAGATCGTGAGATCATGACCTGGGCCAAAGCTGGACTCTTAACCGACTGAGCCACTCAGGTGCCCCTAGTAGGTTGTCTTTAAAAACAGAGTGGTGAGGGGCACCTGGGTGGCTCAATTGGTTGAGCATCCGACTTCGGCTCAGGTCATGATCTCACAATTCGTGGGTTCGAGCTCCGCGTTGGGCTCTGTGCTGACAGCTCAGAGCTTGGAGCCTGCTTCAGATTCTGTGTCTCCTTCTCTCTCTGTCCCTCCCCTGCTCATGCTGTCTCTATCTCTCAAGAATAAATAAACATTAAAAAACAAAACAAAACAAAAAACAGAGTGGTGAGGGGCACCTAGGTGGCTCAGTTGGGTAAGTGGGTTAAGCATCCAACTCTTGATTGGCTCAGGTCACGATCTCACAGTCACGATATTGGGTCCCCTTACCAGGCTCTGTGCTGAGCACAGGGCCTGCTTAAGGTTCTTTCTCTCCCTCTTCCTTTGCCCCTCCCTCATGCACTGGCGCTCTCTCAAAAAAAAAAAAAAAAAAAAAAAAGGAGTGGTTACTTCTTTTTTTTAAGCCGATTTGTTCCACTAAGTTACGCTTTTTTATCATGTGATTATACACTGACAAATGTAATACCTACTTTAGTTTCAGTGCATACGGTGTGAAATATTTTGGAAAATGTCAAATAGGTCAAATGGTAGATATGAAATGCTGTTATTAACATGTTTCATGTTTGACACACATATATTTTGGTTATTTCTTGGTCCTCATGTGCAGTAGACACATTGCAGGAAAATAAATATATACGATGGGTTTTGTTGTATTTGGGAAGTGATAAAACTAAGTGAAGACTGAGAAACAGTTATATTTATGGCAACAACTTACCAATATGGAGTCTACAGAATTTTTTAGATTATCATTGTATGTAGTCTTTATACTTTTTTCTTAAACGGTGAGAGTAAATTATGTTGTTAGAGGTATAAATTATCTCTCTTTTCCCACTTGAGAGGACCTTTTACCCTGGGAAGGCCTTCCTACTTAACACAAATAGGTTTCAGGTGACAATTACTAGATGGCACTGCTGAAGTAAATACCCCATGACTTGAAATTTTGGGTCCAAGCAGAGCCTAGGCACTTTGTTGATAATAGGAATATCTGGGTTGTTCGTATACAATTAGCTCACTTTTGGACAGAAAGAAAGCTTTCTCCCTGTTAAGGTTTCCAAAGCGTTTAGCCTTTGTAAAATGTCGAGTGTGCTGAATAAGAAAAAGGGGAGAAAAAAGCCTCGTAGAAAAACATCCTTTCCCTTGTAACCAGTTCCTATTCACATAAGAAGGTAATAGCTATTCGTTCATTCAGTAATGAAGTTGAAGTAATCCTCCAGGGTACTCATTTTACACAAAAACAAATTGCAGTTTTCATTTGCATCACTGGGTGGCGATTTTTCTTAGTTTTATACTACTGTTTAAAACCCTAGCAAGCATGGTACTATTTGTAATTACCAGGGTTTTCTTGTGTTATGACATGTTTAATTGTAATTTTAAGACATTATCTTTAAGTTGATTACAAATTTACTACTGTAGTGTGCAACCTCATAGTTATTTTAAATTAAGGAAAAGGGTATCTGTTGCCTAGATGTTGGCATATAATTCCTTCTGAAACTAAGACAAAGGCATGAATTGGCTTATTATGTTATAGCAAAAAGAAGGAAAAAGAACAGCAATTTAAAAAAAAAAAACCCACGGAATCGGAGATGAAAAGGAATAATTTAGATTATTGTTGTTATGTTCACTGACATTGTTGACCAGTATTGAGTAGAACTTTGGAGCAGGCAGAATGAAACGGGGCAAATACTACCATAGAGACTGAAGAAATTGGGTTATAGTACAACTGACATTCAGCATATGCAGGTGCTTCTGAAAGTAGGGCATAAGGACCTGTGGTCTCCTTTAAACTAATTATTTTGTAACACTGAATTGAGAATCAGAGTTTAGTAATTTAGCAGCTTGGATTTCATCCTTTCAATATTGATATTGCAATGTGTAACTGTAACTGAGTCTCACCTAGTGTTTTCCAGTTGAAATGATAAATCAGAATTTGAAACATGTGGGTAATTTTTAAGATTGACCCCTACTGAATTCCTCATTCTCAGAATCATTCAAACCATGCATACATGCTAAAGCTAAACTATTCCGTTTTTTTTTTTTTTAATTTTTTTTTTTTTCAACATTTTTTATTTATTTTTGGGACAGAGAGAGACAGAGCATGAACGGGGGAGGGGCAGAGAGAGAGGGAGACACAGAATCGGAAACAGGCTCCAGGCTCCGAGCCATCAGCCCAGAGCCTGACGCGGGGCTCGAACTCACGGACCGCGAGATCGTGACCTGGCTGAAGTCGGACGCTTAACCGACTGCGCCACCCAGGCGCCCCTAAACTATTCCGTTTTTATATGGAATGTTTAGATGATCTCTTTGCCTCAATGTTCCTTCCTTTATTCAAAAGTGGAAATATAGCTGTGTACGATAAAAATTTACATTCCAAGGAATGAGGGACAGTAAGTTACTTTGCTTTGTCTAGGCCTGAAGTCTTTAATTAAAACAACAAAGACAAAAACTGAACAGATTTTTAGAGTGTGCTTCCTGTTTTTATTCTCTGTTCTTCAAACAGAAGTATACCAAATCTTAAAAAAAAAATGAGTGTTTATGGATTAAAAAAGCAACTGATCATATTAATACCTCTTTACCCATGTATCATGATATCCAGAAAAACTCAGATTACACACAACTCTGTGTGTCTAGTGGTAGAATTGACAGAATTGTCACATTCCCTGGTTCCTAATTCTGGTTCACCTGTTCATATGGTGGCACTTGAGAGCTGAAAGTGTTCAGGCAAGGCTATCCTGTGTGGGGTGTACTGCCCCGCCTTGTCTCCTTGACTGCGCAAATTAGAAGGAACTTTTTTAGGGCAAAGGAGAGGAGTTGACCATACTGAGAAGCAGAACTGAGCCCTCTGTTTCATTACAATTAATTGAGAAAAAGTCATTCACATACTGGGGCTCAGCAATGTCAATTGGATGACCTGTCTCTCTAACTCCATGCTGACCCTCCTGTGCATCAGGGGGCACTTTGAAAATATACTGATGCTGGGGCCTCTAGAATCCCTGCATTCTGGTTAGATAGGCCTGGGGTTTGGCCCAGACGTGAGGTTTTTGTTTTTGTTTTTTTTTTTTTAGAGTTTCCCAGACAGTTCCACCATACACGCAGGGCTGAGAACCACCGCAGTTCACTCTCTGTAATTTAGTAATTGTATGCCATGAAACACTTTGAAAAAGACCTCATAAAAATATAGAGTTACAGCTTCACTTCCACCGTACTTGAGCCATAAACAAACAAACAAAAAGCAAATAAAACCACAAAATCTGGGTTAAACACACTTCCTTTCAAACATCAAATAGATAAAGAAACAGAAAGCTTTGAGTTTCTTAAAGCAATATATCTGGAACCTTAATCTTTTTTTTTTTTTTTTTTAATCAGTGAAACAATTGGGAAGCATTTTATTAACTTAATTATACAAATGTCAATTCCAGGTGGCCTCTAACTCTTTTTGTCTTCAGTCATAAGGTATATCTGTTTGACAGATTAACACCTATACACTCACCAGAGCAACTCCAAGGTACTTTTTCTTTGAACTAAACACTTCAGGTAGTCATATTTTTAGTATAGCTATTCGGGGGTCATTGCCTGCTTTACTATGGTGCTGTTTCCTGGAGGGCACTTACTTAGTACGATACCAGTAGGGAGAAAATGTAAGTGTGCACACCATATTCCATAAATGAGTTTCCTCTCGTGTTTCCTTCCAGGCTTTCCTAGTGCTATATCTTCCACATATGAGACTAACTGAAAAATTGTGATGAGTACTTTTATATTTTAACTTAAAAGTTTATTTTTATTTCATCCTGCTAAGGAAATAAAGTACAAGGATGAGAATCGAAGTAGAATGTACAGTGTGAGCATTGCACTTCATACTGGTAATAATTCAGATGGGGTTGGAAGACCTAAATATTGTCTTTCTGGTAATCTTAATAATAAGACAGTATTCTTTTGTGTTTTAGTGGTTATCATACTCAGCATCAGTTTTTTCCCTTTGAATGTGACCAAAGCCTATTATGAAGGAGAGGGTTCTTACTTAGGATTACACATTAATCTTCATAAATGTGAATTTCTGAAAAATGTATCTTCTTCCTTTATTATATCATGACAGAATTATGGTGTTATCTCAGAATAGCGTTATCAAATAAACTAAGCCAGAAGTGAAACATTAAATTTGTGTGATGGAGTCTTATTGTAGTGATCACTAAGTCAACATGCTTGAGGACTTTGTCTGTCGCAGGTGCTCTGCTCTTTGTTAAAAATGCTACAGATTCCTGGGCCTGACCCATACTTAGTGAAACACAATCTTTGGAGTCATAGCCCAAGAATCCGCATTTAAAAAAGCAATGCACGTGGCATTTCTATGACAAAAGAGACAAGAATATACAATGGGGGAAAAGACAAATGATGCTGGGAAAACTGGACAGCTACATGCAAAAGAATGAAACTGAACCACTTTCTGACACCATACACAGAAATGAACTCAAAATAAATCAAAGACCTAAATGTGATACCTGAAACTATAAAACTTCTGGAAGAGAACATAGGAAGTAATTTCTCTGACATCGGCTGTAGAAACATCTTTCTAGATGTCTCCTGAGGCAAGGGAAACAAAAGCGAAAATAAACTGTTAGGACTACACCAAAATAAAAAGGCAAACTAATGAATGGGAGAAAATGTTTCCAAATGAGATATCTGGTAAGGGGTTAATATTCAAAACATATAAAGAACTTACACAATTCAACACCAAAAAAACCCAAATAATCCAATTAAAAAATGGACAGAGGACTTAAATAGACATTTTTTCCAAAGAAGACATACACATGGCCAACAGACACATAAAAAGATGCTCCTAAAAATAAGGTGTCAGAATGGTTAAAATAAAAAAGACAAGAAATAGCAAGTGTTGGCAAGGATGTGGAGGAAAAGGAACCCTCATGCACCGGTGGTGGGAATGCAAACTGGTGCAGCCACTGTGGAAAACAATATGGAGGTTTTCCACAAAAAATCAAAAATAGAATTACCGTTTGATCCAATAATTCCACCACTGGGTATTTATCCAGAGAGTACGAGAGCACTAATTCGAAGGGATATATATTCCCCTATGGTTACTGCAGCATTATTTACAATATGCAAATTATGGATGCAGCCCAAGTATCCATTGATAAAGAAGGGAATGTGTATGCACACACACAATGGAATATTACTCAGCTGTAAAGACGAATCTTGCCATTTGCAACATGTGGATGGATGTAGAGAGTGTAATGCTAAGTGAAATAAGTCAGAGAAAGACAACTAACACTATATGATCTCATTCATGTGGAATTTAAGAAACAAAGCAAATTGGGGTACCTGAGTGGCACAGTTGGTTAGAGCATCCGACTCTAGGTCATGATCTCACAGTTTGTGGGATTGAGCCCCATGATGAACCCCATGGTGACAGCATGGAACCTGCTTGGGATTCTCTCCCTCTCTCTCTGCTTCTTCTCCACTTGCACTGTCTCTTAAAATAAATAAACTTGAAAGAAAGAAAGAAAGAAAGAAAGAAAGAAAGAAAGAAAGAAAGAAAGAAAGAAAGAAAGAAAGAAAGAAAACTCCGACTCTTAATTGTAGAGGACAAACTGATGATTGCCAGAGGAAAGGTGGGTGGGGAGATG
The DNA here is from genome assembly GCF_028018385.1 of Neofelis nebulosa. Lineage (NCBI taxonomy): Eukaryota > Metazoa > Chordata > Mammalia > Carnivora > Felidae > Neofelis > Neofelis nebulosa. Next base: position 68,432,126 of record NC_080785.1, on the reverse strand, counting down.
GCTGAAGTACAGGAAGCGGATTAAGAGTACACTTGATGACCTGAGTAGGAATTTTTTGAATCAGTATATTGTATACTTGAAACTAATACAGTACTGTATGTCAACTATACTGGAATTTTAAAAAATTTCTGCTACACTGTGGTCATCAGTTAGGTTATAAACTGATCAATATCTTACAATCGTTATTTTCATTAGAAAGTCATACTTTTATGATTAATTTTACATGTATTTTATATATACATACAAACACGTACATACATTATATTTTTAATGAGAAGTATTAAGTATACTAAAGCCTTACATTATAGTGTTAGTGACTTAAAGGAGTCATTGTTCTGAAAATTTTCAGTATTCTAAGTCACATAACTCAGTTCTCAACTTATGGAATGATTTATTTTTATTTCTGGCATCTATTATTTCCTGATGTACAAGGCGAAAATATGCTTGGCAGTGCCAGAGGAAAACTGTAACCCTTAAAATAGTTTGTTGATGGATTGGTTGAAAGAGTTGATAACTGTGACAGCCAGCCATTGTCTGTTGGTCTCCCTATGTTAGGGGTTCTTAGCCATGATGACATTAGGGGGCTGAGCGGAGTGGTCTGTAAACCTCCTGAACTTATGGGCAAAATTTTGTATTTACATTTTTCTGAGAAGGGTCTTTGCATTTCGTCAGAATCTCAAAGGTCTGTGACCCTTCAAAGGTTAAAGAATCACTTTTGTAGATGTTGCTATGTATACCCATGTTTACAAGCCCCTTGGGTTGTGTGATCTTAGGGTATTTTTATTTTTATTTTTATTTTCTTTCTTTAATGTTTATTTATTTTTGAGAGAGAGAGACACAGAGTGCAAGCAGGGGAGGGGCAGAGAGAGGAGACACAGAATCCAAAGCAGGCTCCAGGCTCCGAGTTGTCAGCACAGAGCCCGACACAGGTCTCGAACCCACAAACCAGGAGATCAACCTGAACCGAAGTCTGACTCTTAACTGACTGAGACTTAGCCCAGACTCCCCAGGTTATTTTTATTTTAGTGTCAGAAGTAGCATAGTCATTGTCAGAGATGCATCATATCTCATTGGTCACTTTTACTAGTTTGGCTTCAGAAAATAGAATGACTTTTGAGCAGCTAAAAGAAAATCAGGGAATAATTACTGTAATGTAAGATACATAGTACATGGGATATCTGTAAGGAAGTTACAACCTAAGTGGCAAGACGTACAAAAATAAAAATTAAATAACATTACAACACAATAATGTCAGACACCAGGTGTTTGGTAGAATGACTTGTACCATATGCATAGTCCCATACAGTTCATTAGTTTGTTGGTGTTTCTCTGTCTTGTCAGTCTGGTGTGAATAAATGTGTATACTTTTCCACTGATGCATTTGGGACATGATACTGCAATTAGTTTTTTCATTCAAAAACTAAAAGCAGGGAAATGATAATAGAGATGAACAGATCCTAAGTTGTGACTGGAGAACTCTTTCACTAGTTGTAGTAAACATCTAATTAGTAATTAGTAACGATAGTTTATTCTTGGTTTGCTTTTGCATGGAGCTCTTACTGTTCTAACTGGGATGTTTTCTGCTCCAGGACTGCAGGCCTGTATTTCCTTATGCAGAATGCCCAGCCTGTTTCACTTTGTCTGTATCCTGTTCAGTCTCCAGATCTCAGATGAAATTCTGTCTCGAGGTCTCTACTGTTTCTGGATGGCTTGTCCTTCATCTCCTAGTACACCTTTTCTCATCATTTATTTGCTCCTCAATCACATAGTATCTTGTAGTACCTCCTACATCATTGTTTTGTAATGTTATTTAAACTTGCATTTTTCTGAATTTTACCACTTGTATTATAACCTCCTTACAGACATCTTGTCTGCCGTGTATCTTCCCTAATAGCACAGTTACTTCTATAAAATTTATCTGCAATCTACATATTGTCAACAGGTTTTGGAATGACTTCTAGATCATTTAGTATTTGGTTAGAAAACTTGGTAATGTCTTCTATTAAGGTGTTTTTCCAGTGAAAATGGATCTCTGTTGAACTTATGTCACCTGTCACCTGGACTTAAATTATACTAATTTTAGTTATTAATACAAACTGAATAAGCATTCAGAACAGGTTTGCCTATTCCAAATTTGTTCCCTTTTCTTCCACACTTCTGAGTATTCACTTCCTCTTCGTGGCCCTGTGTTTCAGGAGAGAATGGCTTCATTCTTAGCCCTGGGAGGTCAGTTCTAATGTGTGTAAGCGAGTAGGGGTGGCCCGATCCACCTTGCCAGCAGTTAGTTTCAGAATGGAGACCTGTGACATTTCTGCCTGATTGGATGTGAAGGAAAGCCGGCTGAGGGGCTCACAGGCAGTTACTGGAGAGATCTCCAGGCTCTTCCCCTGGCAGCGGTTTTATCCGGACGAAATGTCTGATGAGGTTGCATACACGGGTGCCACCTTTGCTGAGGGGAGGTAGCTCGGGACAGAGATAACATGTTGAAGATGGCAGAATAAAATGAGGAAGCAATTTGGTCCATGATGACATTTTTGAACTGATACATTTACTAGCCTGGGATCTGTCAACCTCTGGACTTCTTCCTAGGTGAGATAGTAGATTCCCTCATTAAAGTTTAAGCCACTTTTAGATACACTTCTGTTATGTGCAGCTGAAAATGGCTGGACTGATGTTTGACAGGTATGTTTGTAATGTCCAGACTTCATAGAGTTTATATATATATATAATTTATATTTCTTCATTTGATGTGTATAAAGGAAAAGTTTGCACTTATGCCCTCCAAAACTCAATTTAACAAAACAGTGTATGGGAATAGCCTTGAATTACATTGCAAATGAAATGAACAGGTTGTCAGGGTCACATGTAAACATTTTGAAAGATGTCCCTATTGGCATCAGAAAGGCTGTGTGCATCCTGGATGTTGCTGGTGCCCAGGGAGGGCTCTGTTGCTGCTACAAAGCAACAATCATATTGGTGAACAATCATATTAACCATTTGGTGATCAGGAAGCAAGTTTAACATACTAACATAATAGTTTGCTACTTGTGTGTAGGCAATTTACCATATCTTAGTTATATTTGAAGAAATTGGTTGGTAGGTTTATTTTTATTTTTTTTAATAAGATTATCTTTTTTTTTCAAGTTTTATTTATTTAAGTAATCTCTACACCCACTGTGGGGCTTGAACCTGTGACTCCCAGATCAAGAGTTGCATGCTCTTCTGATTGAGCCAGCCAGGTGTCCCTGGTTTGTAAGTTCAAATTGATGTGCAACACATTATAATTTTTCCCGCCCAGAGTAATGGGAAATGGGATCCCTAATGCATTTTCTTACAAGTCCAATTCTCAGGAATGGATTACTGATATTAAGCAGGAGATACCTGTGCGAATCTGGACCAGGAATTTTGCAAAGTCAGCAATCCTGCTAATGATATGTTCTTACACTTAATACAGTCTTAAAGCAGCTCATCTATATGACTCACATATCTTCATGTGTTATATATTTAGAAACGTACCATTTCCAAAAATGCTGAAGGCGATAAATGAAATTGTCATCCTTTTTTTAAATGTGGAAATTTGGGGGAAAAATTGAAATGTATATGTTTCTTTTTATCATCCCAAATTTATAGTTTTAAAGTCACTATTTAAAGTTTAAAACCAATTATATGTTATATTTATACTTGAACTGTATGTCAATCATGCTGTGTGTCAAATTTTAAAGAAGAGTTTTTAAAGTTAATCTTATTTTTAAACGTTTGCATTTTTTAATTATAAATCCAGCTACAATTTATTACATTCTGCTGTTGAAGGGTGGGAATGATGCCATATATAATTACTAGTTGTTGAAGGAGATTTTAGGGATAATTCTAAACAGCCTCATATGTAAATATTTCCTGATTGAGAGTTATATATTCAAAGTACTTTATGTAAATTCTTTTGTTTGCTAAGGAGAGAAAGGAAGGTAAATATAGTATAGAAGCTATTTCAGATAAAATACCAAATTACTGTATGAACCAATTAGAGTAAAAGGATTCCCTTCCTGGTGAGACAGAAATGCCTTTCCAGCCTGTGGGCATCTTTGTATTGCCAAAGGTGGTTTAAATTTACCACCACAAAAATTCAATTATGGTTTCTACCTGTTACTAAAATATGCTAATGAATCTAAGTATATTTTAATATTCTCAGTTCAGATAGACTTAAATGTTTTCTATTCCCTGAAAGAATGCATTTTCTTTCAGCTTCTTTAGGTCTCCAAGTTTACAGGACCTTGAAGCGCGTAGGGCTCAGTATGGTACAAACACGTATTTCTCAAGTTGTGTTCTGTGTGCACCTTCCTGGAACAGGGCAGGGATGTTACACAGACAAAATTGAATAATGGTGGTCTTTTTACAGTTTGTAGGAAAAAATGACCTGATGGAATTTAAAGTTTTCATTCTGAAAATTTCCTTAACTTCTAGAGAAAACCAGCATTAATTTTACAAGCAGGTATTAGGCCATTAACATGTATGAATAGGAGCAAATGGTAATTAGAGGAATAACTTGCAAACAGACAATTATATGTACTTCTGTGACTGCTTTGCTGTTTGAACATTTGTTAGTCATAGTCATGGTTTTATGTTTTATTTGATAACCTATAAAATAAAATAAATTGAATATTAATAGCAATTTAAACTTAGAATAACTAAACATAAAATTTTGTCTAAAACTGTAGTTTGTGTGATAGAATTTTAAGTATCAGTATTTCATAATGTTGTGCAAAGAGCATTTTTTAAACATATGTATTTATTTTAGAGTGAGAGTATGAGTGGGGGAGAGGCAGAAAGAGAGAGAGAAAGAGAGAGAAAATCCCTAGCAGTCTCCACGCTGAGTCCCAACTTGGAGCTTGAACCATATGAGCCCAAATCAAGTCACTTAACTGACTGAGCCACCCAGGCGCCCCCGGAAAGAGCATTTTGACTTTCAGAGGCTTCATGACATTCACTGTGGGAACAGATTACATTTCAAAGCTTATTTATTTTTGAGACAGAGAGAGACAAGGTGAGCCGGGGAGGGGCAGAGAGAGAGGGAGACACAGAATCCGAAGCAGGCTCCAGGCTCTGAGCTGTCAGCACAGAGCCCGACGTGGGGCTTGAACTCGTGAACTGAGATATTATGACCTGAGCCGAAGTCTGATGCTTAACTGACTGAACCACCCAGGCACCCCGAGATTACATTTCAAAGAAAATGGCAGTTTTTATCTTATACAGTTCAGATCACTTTACTGGGACACAGATTCCTCATCTAGTAAATGAGAGAGGAAATTAGATTGTTATCTCCAAAGTTTTGGTTTGTTTTTAATAGCTTAACATTTCAGTAATACTTTTTTTGATTTATGTATTTAAAGAGATTCACAAATCCCTCAATTTATTCTTATCTTTGTTGGAATAAATCGATGGTAGTAAAGCATGTTCTGATACATTGAGCTCTTCTTCAAGAGGGCAAGAAATCAGTGTACCAACTGTGAAACAAAAGTCAGTATGAAGGTTTTTTAAAAATTTTATCTAGCTAGTAGACCCAGTGTATCCCTGACAAATCTTTTATTAAATATTTAGGGAAACATTTTATAACCATGCTAAAACCCAAGGGTGACAGGTAGCTTAATGGCAGAGTCTGGGCTACAGTCAGACTAGGAAGGAACCAACTAATCTGCACATAGTACAGTGTGTTGAGCCTTACATCTCAAACACCTAGGATGTCACAGTTACCCCTCTCTACCACTGGGGTTCCATCCAGAGAAGGAAGCAGAGTACTCTGTTCCCTGTTCTTGTACTGCAGGCATACACATCACCATCTTTCTTCATTCTGGAAAACAGGTGGTCTGCAGATAGAGGAGGGACTGGTGGTAATGGAGGCAAATGGGGAGGCAGTTCCCATCAGCGAAACAACATAGGCAGCTACAGCAATAACTTTGGTGTTGGTAGCAGTGATGCTGGAAATTGAAAATGTTTAAAAAAATTTAATTATTTAGGGGAGAGTGCAAGTGGGGGAGGGGCAGTGATGGGGGAGGTAGAAGATCTGAAGAAGGCTTTGCGCTGACAGGCTGACGGCAGCGAACACGATGTGGGGCTCAAACTCAACGAACCACGAGATCCTGACCTGAGCCGAAGTCGGGCATTCAACGGACTGAACCACCCAGGCACCCCAGAAATTGAAATTTTTTAAATGTACTCCTGAGGTGGTCGCAACAGGAGCAAAAAGACTTCCCAAGAGAGAAGAGTTACTCTGGGTGCAAGTGTAAGAGAAACCAGCAAATGAATTGAGTGCTGTGTGTACCAGCCTGCCTCCAGCTGGTGGGAATTTATATTTACATACTCCTCCTGGGAGAAAAATTGACAGTTTGTATCAGAAGCTTTAAAGAAGTAGACCTTTTGCCTTAGAAATTCTACTTTTGGTAGTTTGTCATGAAAACATAAACAGATGCAGTTTATAGGACAAACCTTTAAGCTTTTATTCATTCTGGTGTAGTTAATATATAGTGTTATATTAGTTTCAGATATACAAAATCGTGATTTGACACTTCTATACACCACCCAGTACTCATTGCAACAAGTCCACTCCTTAGCCCCCGTCACCTATTTTCCCCATCACCCCTCCCCCACCTCCCTTCTGGTAACCATCAGTTTGTTCTCTATACTTGTCTGTTTCTTGGTTTCTCTCTCTCTTTGCTCATTTGTTTCTTAAATCCCACGTATCATTGAAGTCATACAGGTCTTTCTCTGACTTATTTTGCTTGGCTTATTCTCTTGAGCTCCATCCATGTCATTGCAAATGGCAAGATTTCATTCTTTTTTGATGGCTGAGTAATATCCCATTGTATAGCATGAACCTTTCTCTTATACATATTTTATATGCTAAAAATCTCTGGAAGGAAAAACACTTATTTGCCTATGGACCTTATGAATTCAGGTGATTTAATTTTTTTCTCCTTTTTATTACTTATATGTACCCAATTTGATTAGTTCTATTTATTGTAATGAACATATAGTACTTATCTAAACCCAAAGTCTAAAGGAGCCCCAAAGAGATAGGCCTCTGAATCCCGATTCTCCCATAGTTCTCCCAAAAGTAGATGGGCATTTTACTTTACTACTGAAATTTCTTTGTGCTTCCTGTTTTCAGGATATAATTCAGTTCACTGAACATTTATTGAGTAGATATAAATACTGTTAGCTTCTCTTAAAATATTTATATTAGTAATTATATATATTATTTTGGTAGATTTAAGGCTAGAGTTATAATAATACAAGAAAATCTCATCCTAAACTTTTCATTCATCTCGCAATAACTTAATAATTTATAGCATTTCTAGGAGGAAAATATATCTTGGGGAAAGAAGTTAAGGAACTTTTTATTTGAGTTTCTCTCATGTTTTCCAGGATGTTGATGATCCTTTTATTCCTGTGTGTATCAGGAACTTCTAGTGTATTAGGAGACATCCTTTAAACATTAAGGTCAATTTTAAGGTGAAATTTTATTATATTTAAAACATTTTTATGTAAGCTGTATCATTTTTAATGGATTGCATTAAAATCCATTTGCATACATATCTATGTAGTTTATTATAGTCTACTCAGTAATTTTAGTAACATGAATATGAAGTTTTATGTCATCTTATTAAATTATTTTGCACAATTGTTTCTCTGGAATTTTAAGTTTAAACTTTTAAATTCTAATTATACTGTGAATATATATATAATAATTTTTCCTCTGCATTGGTTTTTTGTATTGATTGTTTAGTTAATAAAGTTAAAAGCACGTGTTATTTTTACATGTTGGTTATTTAATAAAGGTCTCTCTGAGGACGGCAATCTGTCTTCACTGCCGTTATTGTCAGTTGATCTGGAATGTCTGTTAATGATGTCTTGGCCGAAGGCTGAGTTTTTATTTCAATCAAATCATTAGGCACGTGTAGCAAATATATCAGAAAGTTTAATTTTAAAAGAAAACAAGCCTTTGGTTTTTTTCCACACTTACAGAAGAGCACTGTTAAGTAGTTGGGAGTTTATCTCTGGGTGACATTTGAACATTTTGAAGAAGGAACTTAGCATGTTCTCCAGGTAGAGAAGAGCACTATTGCTCCCAAGCAGGTAAGCGTTCAATCATTTGTTTACTTGTCAACATTTCCCCCATCATAGTTGATCTCAGACAGAATTTTCAAGCTCAGCCAACTTTGGGATTGATTTATAGCAAAGAATGGTTATGTTCTATTAAGAAAGGATGTGAAGAGAAAAAAATCTGCTAACTTTGTCCTCCTAACTTTTTCTAGACCTAGTAAATTGATTTTTACTCTGATTCTGTCCATTTAATTTTTGTTACCTGCTTCTCAACCATGCTCTTTCCTTGTTACTTGTAGCCATAGAACTTCCTAAATATTTAGTCTCAGAGCAAGAACAGTCAGGCTTTTCATGTTCTTTGGCATTAGCAGCTGTAACACACTGAATTTCTGGCAGTGAAATTTTATGGACAGAATCTGACCCCTACCCCCACCCCCTTGTACCATGGCCCTGAATGAAGAAACCTTGCTTCTGAGCATGTGCACCTCGACACGGATATGTCCACTCTTGTTCTTAGTAGACTCAGCATCTTTTATATCTTTGTATGTTGCTAATTATCAGTCAGGTATCATCTTTAGGTTCTTTATTTTTCTACACCTGTCTTCTCACTTGATCATAAATGTTGATTATAAATTAAGCAGCATTATTCACATTATTACATTTTATGCACTCATAGTTGGGTTTAGTAATGCAAGGGTGTGGAAGAGAGATGGATTGTCAACCTTTCTTTATATGAGGTTCTTTTAACCTACTGTATCTCTGTGTGTTTCTGTTAATACTATTATCAGTGTGATTTGTTTTCTTCTTGAGTTCATATGAAACTCTTTCAGAGTTGAAATTGCTAAGAATGATTAGATTTAAAAAATCATAAAACCAAATATGGCCTGATTTGTGAATTTTCATGATAAAGATGCTTTGTAAAAATTATATCATATATTAATAGATGTGTCTTAGCATAAAATAATAATTTTCTAGAAAAAAAACACTTCTTAGAAGACCTGAGTGTAGCCACTAGAATTGGCCATGAGGCCTGAATTGAGAATAGAATAATTTGTGGTATGAATTTGGTAAGTAAAGTTGGGGAAATTCAGATCCCATTTGATCGTGGAGAAGCATATTTTTCCCCAGCTATTAACTGATGTCAACTGCCTGAAATTTATCGATCTCAAGGCTCTTCCTTATTTGTTGCCAGTAACTCTCCCTCGTACAGAACAAATGACTCACAAGCTCAAGCTAAATAAAGTACTCTGTAAAGATTTTCTGCCTCTAGAACTGCTCAAAGTCAGATTTGATTAGCGGGCACTGATCCTTGCCAACTGGTTTGCCCTTGATAACTCCATGGGTAGGGCCTGTCAGACCAGACTCAGATGTAGACTCTCTCCCATTTTGTTTTGTTTTGTTTTGTTTTGTTTTGTTTTGTTTTGTTTTGTTTTGTTGACTTCCCTTTTCAGACATCCCATCTGAAACCTGTTAAGAACAACATAAAACTGGTCCCAGATTTATTGATTTTTCCTGGGCATCTGACTATGTGAAATGGAACCAGCGATGACCTAAACTCGGCGCGCTTAGTAAACACCTTCTCTCCTTGCTCCAAGTTCTATAGAACTTCAGTCTTAGTGTGTGTTCTAAGCAGACTCTAGGAATATTCTTGTGGCAGATCAGGTAATTTTCAGCCAGGGTAAATTAGGTTGTTTTGCACTTCTTTTTATTTTTCATTATTTTATTATTTTATTTTTATGTTTTGAGTAGACTTCAGGCCCAGCAAGGAGTCCAGTGTGGGGCTTGAACTCACAATGGTGAGATCAAGACCTAAGCTGAGATCAAGAGTTTGATGCTTCATTGACTGGGACACATCAGTTAAAAGGTGCCCCTGCACTTTTTTATTTTTTTAAATTCTTATTTTTTTCACCCATTAAAATCTTGATGAGCACATACCACTTCTTGATGAACTGTGCACCTGACCCTTTGCTAGACTGAAGGGGGAGATTACAATCTTCTACAACAGTGCTGATTGTGTAGATTTTGTTTTTTCTTTTGGACACGTCCCTCACTGCCTGCTACTTCTGCTATCTAATTTTCATCCAAAAGAACTGCGTAGTATTTATTGCTCTAACATCAGAATCGTCGTGTTTGCCAGACAAGTTGCAATATTCAATTTGCTTATCTCTAAAAGACCGATGAAACAGATAACTTACCCATTTCATCTTGAAGGGTTTCCTTGAACGTATCTGCTTTAAAACAGATAGCATATAGGTATCCTTCAGAGACTTTAAAAAATGGCTAATGTAAAATCCAATCTGAACAATTATTGTGTCTCTCTGTGGCAATTCTGCTTGAACTTATCTTCCAAAGCACCCCAATGGTGAAGGAGCGTGAATATGCACCCCCTAAAGCCTTTGGGGTGGACACTTTGTCTCAAGGATTTTTTTTTCCCCGACAGAGCTAGTGTTATCTTCAACTCATGTGAAATTTGCACTCAGTGCATAGTATAGCTGTGATTGTTTTAACATGAAATGCTTTTTTTCTGGGAGTGCCTGGGTGACATAGTCGATTAAACATCCGACTCTTGATCTCGGCTCTGGTCATGATCTCATCGTTTATGAGTTCAGGCCCCACATCAGGCACTGATGGTGTGGAGCCTGCTTGGGATTCTGTCTCTCCTTCTCTCTGTCTCTACCCCTCTTGTGCTCTTTCTCTCTCGAAGTGAATAAGTAAACTTAAAAAAAATTTAAATGCTTTATTATTTTTTTAAGTTTATTTATTTGAGAGAGACGGAGACAGCATGAGCGGGGAATGGGCAGAGACAGAGGGAGAGAGAATCCCAAGCAGGCTCCATGCTGCCAGCACGGAGCCTGATGTGGTGCTCAAACTCATGAAACCATGAGATCATGACCTGAGCCGAAACCAAGAGTCCCATGCTTAACCAACTGAGCCACCCAGGTGCCCCTTAACATAAAATGCTTTAATTTGTGTAACATCAAACAGTAAATGAGATGCTAAAAGATTTGCAGTGTTTTTCCTTTGTCATTGTGTATCTTCTCACATGCCACATATACTCCTGGAGGTATTCATCCTCCAGTTTGAGAAGCATAAATCAGAATTCCTTGGTTGCTTAAATAACTGTGTTTAATGAGACCAGAAGTGTTTTGTAGGAAAATTTTGGTATTCCCTCAGCCCACTTCATAAGGGCTGTTAAATGGCCTTGTCTTTGGGGGAGTTGCCATTGCTTGGAGTGGATTCCTTATCAGTCTGACCCTCTACTTGTTTGATTGTCCAAGCATTTAGTTCTGCTTTTAATTAGAAATAGAGAATTTCTGGACTTCAGGTTCTACCCAGAAAGTGTGTTATCTGAATCTTTTGGTTGTCAAGTTCTTATCAGAATCTCAGTAGCAAGCAATATTAATAGTGGACTGCCTGAAAGATAAATAATTCATCCATTACTCAAAGTAAGCTGTATCCTTTTTTGGATATGGACTGTATGAGGATCTGTTGAAAAAATGCCCATGTACCCATGGGCCCAATATTTCACCTACAAGTTCACGAGATTCACAGAATCCTTGTAAACCATTCCTGAATTTCCAGTAAGTTAATCATTTATTCAATAAATACTTATCAAGTGCCTACTCAAATACTTATTGAGTGCCCATTGGCTAAACACTGTGCTGGTGAAGGGATTTTATTTATTGTGAATTGCTATAAGCTTCATCAAATCTTTTTTTTTTTTTTTGATGAAATTAATGAAGATATAGATAGGTCAAATTTCTATGAGAAGGTTGCAATATATAGCAATTCTCACTTTAAAAACTAACTATAGAGACTTATTCCTTTAGTGTTTTTTTTTAATAAGTATATGTGACTGCAATTTCCCCCTCCCTCTTTGCCATCAGTTTCAACCAAATTGGTAGAAGTTTCAAGTGAGAAATGTTTGTTGACTTTCAGTGTTTTTAGAACTTAGCCTTTTCCTTAGAAGTTGCTTCTCGAACCAGACCCATGTGACTTAACAAAACATGCTTGAGATTGAATCATTGCAGCAGACGTTAGCTTGTCTGAATATTTTTCCTTTTTTTGTGGTAGATCATATAGTTGGAGATCCTGTTTGGGCAGTTCAGTCCAGGCTTTTGAACTGTCCGATAGCCAGGTTTTCCTGTGGGGACTACAGCTTTGCTTCTTGGGTTCTGTTTGTAGCGACCTCTTTCCCTCCTGGCCTCTTCAGCCCCTGTTATCGTGACCCACCTCTCTTCCTTAGCAAGTATTTAACGGTGAGGTGGATGAGAATCTTGTCTTAAAATGAACACCTCTCAAAGTGATTTGCATCCCCAAAAGTAGACCTTGAATTTTTCTGCAACATATAAGTATTGGTTTCCCCCGACTGGATGGGGTGCTGATGTCACTGATTAGGGGGAATGTCAGACCTTTCTTAATTTTGTGCTTTTCCTTCTTTTTGGGCTCATTTTTTTTTTTAAGGTAATATAGAATGAGTTTTTTAAGTCCCTTAGATTCTTTTTTTAACTGATGATTTGAAAGTTAAATATGTTTATGCTTTAACCAACCATTCATAAACTTGGGCCTGAAGTTGAGATTTTAATTTCCTTTGAATTTTATAAGAATTTATGAATTCAAAGTGCAGATTTGTTTTATTTTTACTTACATTAAAATAGGAAAATCTTAAACTGTTTAAAAATAGTGGCACCAGACTGACCTAAACCAGGAGCACTGGAAATTTTCACTTCAGAAACTCCCCGCATCCCTAGGGTGGTCTGTGGATGTGATGTTCCAATCTGGAAGGTCATCTTGGAAATAGATTTAGTTCTAAGTTTAGGACCAGAAAGACTATTTCCTTCCTCCAAGCTTTTCACATTTTCCCCTAAAGCTTCACTGACGAAGGGCAGATAGATTTTTCAGTTTCACAACTGCCAGGGAACCACAACTTGTGAGGGTCTACAATCTTAGTGCTCATATAATGCCATATAAATATTAGGTGTTCAGTAAATATTTGAGTTGAGTGAGAGAGAGTAGATGAATTTGCATTGTAAAACCTCTAAACTAGTCTCTGAGTAATAAATAATACTATTTATATAAGTGGAAATAAATCTCCTGCTTACTTCTAGTCAGATTATATCCAGAAAACTATATTTAAAGAGAGGGAAAGTTCTGAATCAAAGTCAAAGTAAAAATACTTTCTTCTCATGAAGGGTGGTGATGTTTTACCCACTTATAAGCCTTTCAAATATTTAGAGATGCTCACTGAAGGAAGTAATTCTTTCCCGGGGGGGGGGCGGGTGTGGAGATCCTCTAAACCTAAACATTTATGGAAAGAAATAATCATATAATTGACACCTGGACCTCTGCAGAGATTTGTTTAATATTTCACTTGTGTGTCAGCGTTTAATTAGCATGTTCTGTTCCGCATAGAGAAAAATGTGTGAGGCAGAATGGAACCCATCTTACCTTTTAAATATATACATATAGCTTTAGAGGAGTGAACCATATAGTTTCCTCCCTCACTGTGGAGCCTGGGGCCCAGAAAATTCTTAATAAGGATGAAGTTGTAGCCTATAACTTCAAACCTTAAGGGGAAACTAAGGTTGGGGGCCTTCAGTTGGAGCTGTGTCTGTGACAGTTTCCGCATTTGCTGAAAGAAAGCAGTAAAGTGCACTAACGACAATTCACATGACACTTCACACCTTCAAAAAATGATACTGGAAGCTGTACTGCTTGGTTCTGCTTCCTATGCCTTGTTTGTTAAGAATGCTTCCAGATTTCTCTCTCTCTCCCAGGCTTGTAAATTTGTGTTGCTTTGTGGAGGATGAAATATTTATAAAGTAGCCTTTTTTTTTCTGATCCCCTCACCTCCTTCACTTAAATGTTCTGCATCTCTCTGCTTTTCTGATTGAGAGTTGACCTTACTCTCCTGCCTTGCAGGGTCCTGGCCTTAGACTAGTGTGATTAGGATGATTAACAGAACATCCTAAACAGGCTCGCATGCCTGTTTATTAGCCTCCCCTTTGCATATCCAAGATCTTGCAGGTGTAGGTCCCACTGTGGTTAGTTCACGGGAGACGCTCTTTCTTACGTGTGCCTCCGATCCCTTGCTACTGAGGACACCCAGATGTCTTCAATTTCTGCCATTTTTCTTTATCTTTTCTAAGATTTCACTGTAACCATTTTTGCTATTTCTGTGCTCTCAGGTGTACTTCTCTATTTCTGACCTCTCTTGTCTTCTTTTATGAATTTCCTCAACAAGAGGAGGTCATGATTAATAAAGAGTGGAGCTGAAATTCAGATTGAAACCCAGGCAGAAAAGGTATATGGAAATATATTCACATGTAGTTGAATTCTGCAGAGGGATTCCCAAGGTAGAGAAGTGATCGCTACATAGATGTCTAATTATCTTGCTTTTCCATTACTTCCATTATTATGATTGAAAGCTAAGTTTTATGGGATAAATTATTTGTAGCTTGGCTTTAAAAAATATGGCATTTGAGAATATCGGTACAGAAATGACAGGCTATTTCACATTTTAGGACTCGAAATTTCTATTAACTCACTCTTTCACAAGTTGGTAATATAATTGATATTCTTGTTCAGGGCCTGGAAGTCCTGCACTTCTAAAGAAATACTTCAGTACAGTGTTAATGTTACATATTTTATTAGGTCTAATTTTTAAAATATGATATTTTATGAAGTAGGAGAATTCTGGTCTGGAAGGCAGGAAACCTGGGTTTCAGTCACACTCAAATTGCTTTTTCTTTTTTTTTTTTAAGGTTATTTATTTATTTTTTTTATTTTTAAAATTTTTTTTAATGTTTATTTATTTTTGAGAGACAGAGAGACAGCATGAGTTGGGGAGGGGCAGAGAGAGAGAGAGAGACACAGAACATGAAGCAGGCTACAGGCTCTGAGCTGTCAGCACAGAGCCCGACACGGGGTTTGAACTCACAAGCCATGAGATCATGACCTGAGCCGATGTTGGATGCCCAACCAACTGAGCCACCCAGGTGCTCCTATTTATTTATTTTTTAATTTTTTTTTAATGTTTATTTTTGAGAGAGTGAGCGAGAGAGAGACAGAGTAGGAGCAGGGGAAGGGCAGAGAGGGAGGGAGACACAGAATCCAAAGCAGGCTCCAGGCTCAGAGCTATCAGCACAGAGCCCAATGCAGGTCTCAAACCCATGAACCATGAGATTATAACCTGAGCTGAAGTTGGACACTTAAGTGACTGAGCCACCCAGGCACCCCTTTTTAATCATTTCTTAAAATTTCTAAATGAACAGCCCTCAAGGACGAAAATGAAAGGCACCTGTTTTCTTTTATTTATTTATTTATTTTTAATTTTTTTTACTGTTTGTTTATTTTTGAGAGAGAGAGAGACAGAGTGCAAGTGGGAGAGGGGCAGAGAGAGAGGGAGACACAGAATTTGAAGCAGGTTCCAGGGTCTGAGCTGTTAGTACAGAGCCCAACGTGGAGCTTGAATCCATGAACTGTGAGATCATGACCTGAGCTGAAGTCTGACAATCAACTGAGCCACCCAGGCTCCCTGAGAGGCACCTATTAATGCATTAGACAGATATTTTAAAAATAACCTGTAAAGTGATTTTCTTTAAATTGAATCTTATTTTTCCACTGACCTCTGTTATAATCTTTGAAATATGTTACTGTGAGTAAAATTTGATCCTAATTCGAGCTGTGAGACTACCCACCCTACCTGACCATGAGTACCCCGTTTTCTTTTCTGTAAAAAATGCTCACAAAGCAAATAGTTTGTGTTGATGAGCAGTTGCTATGCCCACCTGTACAACTTCCCTTTCCTAGATGCAGGGGAAAGGCACTTGGTTTTTGCTTATATTTATTCTTCAGTTCTGTTGGAATATAAATTTATTATGTGTTCTTTGAAGTCATAAGACTAGCCACAGCAGAATTTCAGGAGAATGCCATCAGCCAGTCTTCTGGTAGTACTACACTAAATTTACTGCCTGCTTTTGAAATTCTTCCTTGCCAAACTTTGAGTGAATGACTCTTCGTATAATTGGGCACAGATGTAGTTTATTTTATTTGCCAAAAATAATTACTGTGGCTCACTAAAATGGCGATTAAAACCCACTCAGTGTTTGTAACTCTTTTTTTCTAAGAGTTTGAAAATGTGCCTAAAATGAGGGTTCTCCAGTAAGAATCATGTCAGTTCCTTGAATTACTGAATTACAAATTCCTGTTCTTATGTAAGGTTGCCGCTTAAACCAGTCTTTCATCAACATTTAGAATGAAGAACCAATTTTCACTCCAATTTATTTCACCTGTAGAAATTGTAACTTTTTAAAAAGTGAAGTACCAATTTGTTAGGACTCTTAATTTTTCATTTATTAAATACAAAGAACAATAAACTTTGTCCACCGTATGGATGTAACCACATATGTGGCAAGAAATAGCCTATTAATTTAAAAAGCATCTTTTCTAACCTGCAGTGAATTCCAGAGGTCCTGACCCAGGTCTTTTTTTTTTTTTTTTTTAAATTTATTTATTTTTGAGAGAGAGACACAGTGTGAGCGGGTGAGGGGCAGAGAGAGGGACACACAGAATTCCCGAAGCAGGCTCCAGGCTCTGAGCTGTCAGCACAGAGCCTGACGCGGGGCTCAAACTCACAAGCTGTGAGATCATGACCTGAGCCAAAGTTGGATGCTCAACCGACTGAGCCACCCAGACCTTAAACCATCCCAGAGTACAGCTGCCTTCAGTGCAGATGATTCCAAGAATTTGTCTTAACCAATTCAGAGGCGTAGGGTGAGCCCCTGAGAGATTGTTCTTTTTTTGTTTGTTTGTTTTTACTTATTTCTTGTTCGGCCAGTGAGATGTTTAATTATGTTTTAATATAATTACACACACCTACTTTAGAACGGCAGTTCTCAAGGAGATACTTCCATGGACTCCATGAAGCCTTCCTTCTTCCAAGTGCATTATCTGTGTGACCCTGGGTTTTAACATACTTCAGCCAAACAGTGGATCACAACAGCCTGAATGCAGAGGCAGATAGGAGAATCCAGCTGTCCACTCTTAAGCCAAAAATTAAAAAAGATTTTAGGGGCCCCTGGGTGGCTCAGTCAGTTAAGCGTCTGACTTCAGCTCAGGTTGTGATCTCACAGTTTGTGAGTTCGAGCCCCGCGTTGGGTTCTGTGCCCACAGCTCAGAGCCTGGAGCCCGCTTCGGATTCTGTGTCTCCCTCTCTCCGCCCCTCCCCTGCTCACACTCTGTCTCTCTCTCTGTCTCCAAAATTAATAAACATAAAAAAAAGTTTAAAAACACCCAAAAATTAAAGGAGATTTTCACAAATATAAGATGCCTGTCTTTCCACTACATTTGTGTATTTTAATATAGTCATTTTTCATAAAAACATGCTATTTATGTTAACATGCAAAATGTAATTTTAAGTGAATTAATAAATATATTTAAAATTTCTGTTTTGATTTCTAATATGATAAAATATCAATAGATATAACTGACACAAATAAAAGCTCTTTGACGTCCTCAATATTTTTGAGAGCATAACACTGGTCTTGAGATCACAAAGTTTAAGAACTGATGCCTTGGTGGGGGGGTAGGTGTGGGGTTGGCGCCCCGGTGGCTCAGTGAGTTAAGCGTCTGACTCTTGGTTTTGGCACAGTTCGTGGGATCGAGCGCCGTGGCAGGCTCTGTGCTGACAGCATGGAGCCTGCTTGGGATTCTCTTTCTCCTCTCTCTGCCCTTCCCTACCCTCTCTCTCATAATAAATAAACATTAAAATTTTTTTAAAATTAGTTAGTTAATTAAAAATAAATTTTAAAAAGTACTGTTGCCTTAGAGAATGCTTCTATACCAAAATGTCAGTTTAATTTACAGTTTTTAATCATAAAATGGTCATCAATTGAAAAAAATAGTGCTGTGTTTTATTTGGGTAGGAGTAAAATAGGGAAGATGAGACTGATCCTGAACAGTGTTCATTTTCTGGATGGAGAGAGAGTGTGGCCTGAGCCAGCATGCAGGTCCACATGCAGAAGAGAAATGATACCACAGGAGCCACATAACTCAGCACTGCTGACGTTCTCTCTGACCTTTTTATTATTCTGAATTGAAGGGAGCTCCTATTCTCACATCTTGCAAACCAGTCTTTCTTTTTAAAACCTTTATGCAATGGTCAGAAGAGATCTCTGCTTAGACCAGCTCCAACCGAACTGCATAAAATAAGAAATGAGCATATAGGGCCGTCTGGGTGGCTCAGTCGGTTAAGCGTCTGACTTCGGCTCAGGTCATGATCTCCTGGTTCGTGGGTTCGAGCCCCGCGTCTGGCTTTGTGCTGACAGCTTGGAGCCTGGAGCCTGCTTCAGATTCTGTGTGTGTGTGTGTGTGTGTGTGTGTGTGTGTGTGTGTGTCTCAAAATAAATAAAAGAAAAAAAAGAAATGAGGACATGCACTTTCAGGAGGATTGTAATGAAGTTTATATAAATGATGCACTACAATTTTTTTTTTTTCAGGAAAATTAAGATTGTGTTTTGGAAACATAACTGGCTGATAAAAAGTAGGATCTTTGCAGTTTTAATCATAATAACCACCTACATTATTAGAGTGCTTTGAAGTCCTCCAATGAATGAAATCAATAAAAGTAACTTCAAGTGTTCCAAGAAGGTACTCACTCAAGTTATGTTGTAAACATAATAAAATGTGTAGGGTAAAGTAAATATGATTGGATTGGGTCACCTGCTTTGTGCAGTGTTCACGTTCAGTGTGTTCATCACAGAATGCTTAATAGGTATTTTATATAATCATCTGGCTCTAAGTACTGTACTTATCTAATGTATTACTTTGATAATCATTTGAGTATTTCCATTTTAAGGCAGTGAATTAAAATTCAGGCTTAAACTGTTGAACATATTTAAAAACAAAAAGTATCTGTGCCCTGTAATCTATTATTAAAAATCTGTGTTGCTATTTTGCATGGAACAAAAGTAGATGAAATCAGTGTTCCCTAGAATAAGCTGTGAAAGTCAGCATTCGAAGTTCTCATGGAGTCTAGGTGTTCAAAAGAGTAGACGATACCCAGTAGTGTTTGCGTGTGGTGTGTGATTTTGGGAAGAGAGTGAGTAGGGATTAATAAAAATATGTAAAAGCCATGTTGAATCAGACCAAAAATCAGATGATCTTTTTGAAAAGAAAAAAAATCATCAAAAAACCCTACAAAATGAATGATTGATGTAGGGTTGAGGAAAGGCTAGAAGAGGTGGAGACAGTGGGGCCTGTCATGTTAGCACACTTGTCAGCATTGCTGGTTAGAGGCCATGCGATGGGAAGAGAGAAGGACAAGTTCAAGAAGTATCAGCAGAACATAGGAATTGCACAAGGTTTAGTGATTCTAATAAGAAAAATTAAAACTAATATAACAATGGTAATAGTATGTGTATGATTTTCTTTTTTTAAATAGGCTTTGTGCCCAATGCAAAGCCCAATGCAGGGCTTGGTTGGACTCACAACACTGAGATCAAGACCGTGAGATCAGTACCTGAGCTGAGATCAAGAGTCGGATGCTTAAACGACTCAGCCACCCAGGCGCACTGACTGTTTTTGGTCTTTTTAAGCACTTTCCGAAGCTTCAATTAAATTGTAGCTAAAAACATTAGGTATTGTTATTTTTTAGAGTTGGGAAAATGAGGTACACGAAGCTTAAGTAACTCATCTAAAGACACACACTGAAAATAACCATGATGACACATGATCTTAACTCATTTTATCTTCATAGCAGCTCTAAGAACTTAGTACTGTTATCCCCAACTCACAGATGGGGAAGCTAATTGTGAGAGAAGTTGAATAACTTGCCCAAGATTGCACAGTTAATAAGTGCCAGAGCTGGGATTTTAAACTAGATTGCCTGAGTCTGTGCTCTTAACCAGTATGTTCTCCATCCTGTGTGTTGTTTCTGTTATTTTTGGATAGACCATCTTAACTTAGATTTAAAAAATAATCCAATACAGTACAAACATTTGCAGTGGTGCCTAAGATCTTAGCAGTGGCCCAGGGAGATGACAGCAAATCGTTCTTATTGCCAGGCTTATGTTTTTGTCTCATTCGTATCTTTGAAGTTAAATTATTTTTAGTCGGTCCCTAGAAACTGTAACGTGACTGTGTCAGGGCACTTATTAATTAGTATTGAGAAGTTTTTTCTTGTCAGAAATACATAACGATAAATGCTAGCGTTCTTTGGATAGGAGGATTATTATTTCTACACATATTTGAGGAGTTGGGATAAATAGGCAAAAATCAATTTTTGTGGCCCTTTGTGAATATCAGTCTGTACAGCAAAAAGTATATCCACCACGTTTGTTGGCCTGCCTATAAAATTAATATGAAATGGATTTGGTCATTAAATTATTGTTACTTAGAAGACGAGAAAATACCCTTCTGGGAATCAAATTAAATCTGTAACTATGGCACTTTTCACTTGCCTTGAATGACTTCCCTGGAAATCAGAAGCCTTGTGTTCCGCTTCTAGCACCATCATCAATGTTACCTTTGGTAAATCATTTAAACATGCTAAACGTATGTTCCATTTGGCACTGGGAATGCCATATGCTCTCATGTTGCCTAAATGCGATTTTGCAAAAAGTGAAATTGATTTTAAGAGGAATATGCACAGCGATTCTATCACCTGTTAAGCAGAATGCATTGTGTGCTTCATAAATCTAATAAGAGAATAGATGATAGTTTGGAACTTAAAAAAAAAAAAAGACCTCTTTAGTTTTATAGGTTTCAGAATTCAGCTTAATTTTGCCTTAAAACTATTCTTACTGTTAACATCTAGTGCTTTTAAAAAATCAGCCAAGATATCTTTGGACATTTACATTCTTTTTCTGTTCACAAATGTCATTAACTTGAAATATAAAGATGCTTTCTAAGGAAACTGGTCTGCCTAGCCAGATCTTTTAATGTAGTTATTTTGCGATCTGAGCTGCAAAACCCAAACACGGAGGCTGCCTTCCACAATGCCTTGTTGCCCAGACAGTGATGTCATGTTTTAAGCATGTTTAGTTTGCAAAGGTCCTGCTTTTGATCCGTTAGTTGTCACTTTTTTTATGCAGCTCCTCCTGAATTACAAAGGTACTGAGAGTAATTTGCTTCATTAAGGTCTGTTGCTGACACTGTTGTATTTCATTCCTCATTCTTCTCCTCGCCTCCTTCATTAAGACCTTATTCAAATTTGGATCCTGGTTCTACTGCGACATCCACGCCATTATCATCTAAATAGCAATTACATATTCAAAAACAACAGCTTCTCCTTAACTGTCTGTAACTTAACATTTTACATAGATTCAAGTGGGAATTAAGAGTAAAATGAATCTTTTCTTCGTGATTTACAACCCTCCCTTTCACCCTTGATTTACTAGTTAATGTTGAATAAGCTGCTTGTAGACGAAGGAAGACAAAATTATTGATTGCTCAGCTTGAGTTTGTAGAGGTATATGTATTATAAATTGTTTCTATACTAAACAGGCACCCAAAGGACAGAGACCCTAATTTAATCACCCACATATTTGCTAGACAGCATTTACCATTTTGGATATAATGGGACCAGGTTTAATGCTCTATTAAGGAATTAATAGTTATCTTTTACAAACTGCATGCTTTATAACTTGAAACATTTAAAGGAAACCTTTTAAAATGAGTCAGTATATTTGTCCTTTGTAGGATAGAACTCAAAAGTAGATGCAAATTCTACTACTAATATAACAATATGCTTTCCTATGTTTTGGCCATCTTAAAATTTTACAGTCAGTACACGCTAAGCTAATTTGACTGAAATGAGTACCCATGGAGACAAAGTGTTTCAACAGATACAGTGGGCATAAATATTAGGATTTTTTTTTTTGCCATTAAATGTGTTTAAAAGAAAGAATGCAAAATACCAAATACACATGTGTATATTGTGTAATACAAATATAGGCAGTTATGGGTCTCTTTTATGAATTTCTTAACCAGCAGAGAGAGAGACTGTGTGTGGGTTTGGTAGGGAGGGAGGGAGAAGTGAGGTGAAGGTAAGAGAAGGGGAGGAGAAACAGAGCCCTAACCTTAAAAATGCTAATTAACTTGGGGTGCCTGAGTGGCTCAGTTGGTTAAGCTTCCAACTTTGGCTCAGGTCATGACCTCACAGTTTGTGAGTTCGAGCCTCGCATCGGGCCCTGGGCTGACAGCTCAGAGCCTGGAGCCCGCTTCAGATTCTGTGTCTCCCTCTGTCTGCCCTTCCGCTGCTTGCATGCTGTCTCTCACATTGTCTCAAAAATAAATAAACATTTTAAAAAAATGCTAATTAACTATTCAATACCCTGTCTTTTGGCACCTTGCATAATAATTCCTCACCTATTTTACAAATTTCTTATCATGGTTAAGGAATGTTCTTTCCTATTTGTCTGAAATGAACTTCTATTTTTTTGTTTCTCTATCCATATTCTCAAATTTATCAGAATTATATATGTGTGAATACTGATATCATGCTCGAGGTTACTTGCAATGTAGATTTAAGTGATACTAACTTGTGTGGATGTGAACAGTGGAAACTTGCTCAGTTGTGGTCTTAACCAATGAGAGTCCGGAAGACTTACCCTTTGTTTACCTCACCATCTTTTGTGAAGATAAGCCCTGAGGGTAAGCTGGATTGGCCATAGGTCAGTGTTCATTTTAAAAATCACCAACCGGGGCGCCTGGGTGGCACAGTCGGTTAAGCGTCCGACTTCAGCCAGGTCACGATCTTGCGGTCTGTGAGTTCGAGCCCTGCGTCGGGCTCTGGGCTGATGGCTCGGAGCCTGGAGCCTGTTTCCGATTCTGTGTCTCCCTCTCTCTCTGCCCCTCCCCCGCTCATGCTCTATCTCTCTCTGTCCCAAAAATAAATAAAAAACGTTGAAAAAAAAATTTTTTAAATCACCAACCAAGTTGGGTAGAATGCTGTAAAACAAAGCAGAAGAAACTCTAGAGAGAAGGTGAACCATTGGGAGACTTAGAGCTGACAGGTCAGGCACTGAGTCTGCAGGGACAAAGCTAGGTGTGTAGGTTAACTAGAGTTTGCTTAGAAATCGTTTGTCCCAGACAAGGGTCTGTTGATGTGTCCCTGTATTACATTTTGTAATGCTGTCTTGTGACCAGCTGGGGTTAAGGTCATTAAAGTGATAGATCTGACCAGATATTATTGTTGCCTCTTGCTTATGCTGTCTTAGTCCCTTTGGGCTGCTATCGCAAAAATACCATAAACCCAGCGGTCTGTTTTGAGTAATTTTTGTATAAAGTGTTAGACCTAAGTCAAGGTTCTTTCTTCTTTTCCTTTTTTTTTTTTTGTTTTCTTTTTGTTTTTGTTTTTGTTTTTGTTTTTGTTTTTTTTGGGGGGGTGTTAGCTACAAATATCCAATAACAATGTTGCTTTTAATGGTAAAACAAAGTAAAGCACATGTTCATCATCAGAATAGATCTATAATCTGTGGTTTATTTGTACAATGCACTTTCATATAAAAACAAAGCAACTCAAGGTACATGCAGCAATAAGGATAAATCCCAGATAAATAAATGATGTGGAATGAGAAATGCGAATTGCTAAAGAGCATTGTGTATACATTGTCATTGTGATTCCACTTATATGGTTCTGAAACATTAAACTAGGGATATAAACAAATATGGTAGCACTATTAAAACAGAGAATAAGAAACACAGAATTTAGAGAGAATTTACTTCTGAAGTGGGGGGAAGGGAGAGTGAGATAGGGCGACTTCATGGTTAACCATAAATTCTATTTCTTAAATTGAGTGGTGGGTATGTGGGTGTTCACTTTGTTGTCATTCTGAAAATGTTTTCTTTTTAAAGATTGTATGTTCTGTTTGTTGCCAGTATAAAAACATGTAGATTTTTGTGGCAACCATCTTGATGAAAGTTTTAATTCTAATAATTTAGGTTCTTCTGGATTTTCTAAGTAGGTAATCATAAACATTAAATAATTTCAGAGTTTTGTTTCTTTCCAATCATTAAGGCTTTTATTTTTTATCTCATTGAGTTATCTAGGATCTCTGTCAAGTATGTTGAAATGTGAAAGCAAGCATCTTTTTTCCATTTTTGATTGTGAAGAGAACGCTTATAATGTTTACGGTGTTCAACTAGTAAATACAGTATATACTGTTTATCAGGTTACTCTTAATTTGTTTTTTTTTTTATTATAAATTGGCAGTGTTATCAAATGCCTTTTTTTAGATCCCTTGATCAAGTAACTTTTTGCTTTAATCTTTAATGTATAAACAACTTTGCATTCCTCAAGTAAAGTCAAAGTATATTTTATTTTTGATATTTTTAAAAATAAATTATTGGATTCGCTTAGCTTATATTTGGCTTGAGATTTTTGCAACACATTTTTATGAGTGAGATTTGTAATTTTCCATTCTTGTGCTGTCTTTGAAAAGTTTGGTTAAGGGTTACATTAGACTCATTAAATGGAGTGGGGAGTGTTCCTTATTTCTAAACAATTTGTTGGAAAAATTTGTATAACATTTGATTTTATTAGAATTCACTTGCAAAATTTTCTGGGCCTGGTGTTTCCTTAGTGGGTAGCTTTTTATCTACTGAATGAATTTATTAATAATTAATGACTAGTCTACGGAGTCAATATGGTTAAGTTATAGTTTCAATGGAGATTGCTCATTTAAAAAAAAATTCACAATTTATTGCCAGAGAGATTTTAAAATAACATCTTTTTTTTTTAATCTCCGGGATTTTTGTTGTTATGTTGGATTTCTCTCCCGAATATTGTTTGCTTTTTCCTTTGCTATTTGCTTAGTCTTTTCAAAGATTGACTTTAGAATTTATCGTCCTCTTTATTGCATTGTTATATCCTATTTCATTGTTCTTTTGTTTCTAACTAAAATTTTTTTCATTTTCTTTGGGATTTGTTTTGTTAGTCTCATTCTGACTTCTTAGGCTGGTTGCTTACTTTAGGCTCATCAATTTTTAGCTTTTTAATATTCTAATATATTCATTAAAATGCTCTGTATTTCCCTTCAAATGCAAATTAGCAGCCTCCAAATTTAATTTGTATTATTTCCACTAGTTTTCAGTTTTATATATTTTTCACTCTCTATACTTCATTGCTGAGTTGTTTAAAAATATTTTAAGATTTCCAAGTATATGAGATGTTTTGTTTTGGTTATATTTTTGGTGAAGGTTTTTAATTTAATGCATTGTGGTCAGAGAATGTGGGCCAAATGATAATCTTTAAATGTGTTGAGATTTAATTCACAGCCTAGTACATGACATTTATAGAATATTTTGGGAGGAAAGGGATAATTTTTAACTTTTGTGAGGATAAATTCTATTTTGATGGATTTTTATATTCCACTTACCTTTTTAGCACTTTAGAGTATAAAGAGCTTGGAAGAAATTTCTGTTGTTACAAAAGCTGTTTTTAACAGCTCAAGCTTGTAAGCCCTGGCAGTAGCCTGTTTATTGTCCTCTATACTTCCATTTCAAGGTCAGAATTATTATTACTTAAAAGAAGAACAAGGTAATTCTCTCTAATTTTTTGTCTCAACTTTGTAACTTCCTGCTGATGTGACAGACCTTAAATGTTTGTTTTTGTGAAAAAACTATTGTTTTATTGTTATGAATGCTATTAATTTTGACATTTGATTTTTTATTTTTTATGCATTATTACCTTCTTGTATTTATTTAATTGGATTTTAGATGACTTTATTGCTGTTTTTCTTTTTTTAATTAATTTATTTTAAGAGAGAGCATGTGTGAGTGCAAGAGCATGGGAAGGGCAGAGAAAGAGGAAGAGAGAGCATCCCAAGCAGACTCCTCCCTATCAGTGCAGAGCCCATCAAAGGGCTCCATCCCTGAACCGTGAGATCATGACCTGAGCCAAAATCAAGAGTCAGATGCTTAACCAACTGAGCCATCCATGTGCCCCCTTTTTTTAATATAAATTTTTAAATGTTTACTTATTTTGAGAGAAAGAGCATGTGTGGACAGGAGAGGGGCAGAGAGAGAGACAGAGAAAGAATCTTTTTTTTTTTTTTTTTTTTTTTTAAGAAAGAGAATGTGAGCAGGGGAGGGTGGGGGGAGAATTCTAAGCAGGCTCTGTGCTGTCAACACTGAGCCTGACTCGGGGCTCAGTCCCATGAACCATGAGATCATGACCTGAATTGAAATCAAGAGTCAAGATGCTCAACTAACTGAGCCATTCAGGTGCCCTTATTGCTGGTTTTTCAACATGTAGTTTAATATAGATATATATTTCACCTAGAATTAGTGGTGAAAACATGTCATGTATAACAGATGACAAAAGGTAAATTACCAATGTAAATTGATCTCAAATCTTTCATACTTGGACAGAGTAAGAGAAGAATTCGTAATATTTGAGTTAAATTAGAAACATTAACATTTACTAGTTTTTTGGAATGTTAATAGTTGATGTAAAAAAGGAGTCTTGTGTGTAAATTAAGTTTGGGAAATTAGCTTAAAATGGTAAAAGATGTTTTGCAAGAACTTTTTAGTGTTTATTACTGTCCTGAAAATATCTTCTTGGGTTTATAGTGTTCAGCATTTCCATACTGGCCTAAAACTCCTTTTTTCATGGAAGATTTTATAAAACTGAATATCCTATTGAACCCACATTTATTAGCGGACTACTTAGAGTCTAACTTTCAGAGAGTTATTAACTGTTGAAAATTTCAAAAGTCCTGAAATATAAGTTTTGAGATCTTTATTCAAGAAGTTTTACATCATAATAAGTTTATTTTTGAGAGAGAGAGAGTACGTGTGAGCTCATGAGTGGGGAAGGGGCACAGAGAGAGAGAAAAGGAGAGAATTCCAAGCAGGCTCTGCATTGTCTGCGTGGAGCCCAGTGTGGGGCTGGTCTTACCAACCATGAGATCATGACCTGAGCTGAAACCAAGAGTCAGATGCTTAACTGACTGAGCCACCCAGGCACCCTGAGTTAACTAATACATATTAATTAGTAAGAATGCCTAATATTTCCTAGTGCTTTAAACATTTCAGCGCACAATGACATATCTGATTTCATCTGGTCTTCCAAACAACTGTCTATTGTTGTGAGCTGGGCTTTTTGTTTTTTTCTGGAGTCATTAAAGCCTCAAGTTAAATGCGTTTATTCTGCAAATATTGTTAGAAATTCCATTCAGGAAATCTTTTTTTTTTTTCCATGTTTATTTATTTTTGAGAGAGAGAGAGAGATGGAGCGTGAGCAGGGGAGGGGTAGAGAGAGAGGAAGACACAGGATCTGAAGCAGCTCCAGGCTCCGAGCTGTCAGCACAGAGCCCATCACGGGTCTCGAATCCATTGATGGTGAGATCATGACCTGATCTGAAGTCGGACACTTAACCAAACGAGCCACCCAGCCACCCCTCCATTCAGGAATTCTTAATTTTTGTGGCTGAAATTCTTTCCATCTTCATTGCTGATTCATTGAAGTAATTACATTAGAGGAAGCTTTGTGTTGTTGCCAAAGAGAGTAACCCAGTTAAATACAAATGGAAAATTTTTTATCTGTTCATGTTAGCATTTTTAGGTTCTTCTATGCTGCTCACAGCTTTGTGGATAGTCAGCATCAGCTATTTTAGGTTTGACCGGTAGAGTTCTGATTGTCAGATTTCAGCATTAATTAAGATACAATATTGTCTGTATCAAGATGGAAATGTTGCTTTTATTGTGTAATTTTTTGAAATAGGAGTTTTGTTTCACTAAGTAAACATTTCTATTGAAAAATTCTGTGATTGACTTCTGTTATTTAATTACATATGCACCAATCCTCCCCACACAACCTTTATTTACAAATATAATAATAACAAGTGTATCTTTGAAATAAGAATTGGAAGTATAGGACTGGCCCTTGACAAAGACTGGGGAAGTCAAATGTTATTTTTCTTTAATTTCTTCCAAAATACCTTTGCTTCCATTTCAGTGCCTCTTTTGTCCATTACTTTGGAAAAGAGGGGTCCCATGTTTTCCCCAAAGAATAGTATAGAAGGGAAGTCTTAAATGACCTCCACTTAGGTGAGTTTGCAAAATGATCAGTGTTCACCTTTTCCGCGAAGCCCTGAATATTGGCAGTGTACCGGCTCTTCTCTACTGAGCGGACATGCTTCTGCTCCTCCAGCAGACTGGTGATCTGTTCATATGTCACACTCTTTGCTCCTACACATGCGTGTTTGTTTCTGTAATTGCACAATGCAATTTAAAAAATATGTAAGTATAACAAAGAAGTAATTATTTCTACAAAAACATAGTTAAGTGCTGTGGAAATAATCCATCATTTAATTGCTAAAATAAAAAAGAAAGAGCTGTCAGTTTAGGTGTGGCTGCCATAACTTATAAAACCATCAGACTGATTTGCAAATGTCTTTAAATTCTCATCTGCTTCAAAACAATCGGAAGTTGTATACAACAAATTAGGTGGTGGGCTTACTAAGAAGAAAGGCTCAGAAATCTCATCAGGTGGCTCTTCTACAAATACAGCCCCTCCCCACAAATCTTTCCTATGTGAGAATGCTAAAGCAAGCAACAGATGGGTGGAAAGTTGGGGGAAAGTCAGATGTGGGTGTTGGCCACTTGTAGGGAGAAATTGTCTTCTGAGCAACCCATTCAAAAACTTACAAAGAACTTGTCTTTTATCTATAATGACAGTTTTATTGCAGGTCAATTATGCCATGTAGTTGAAACTGTTCTCCAAATGTTGACATAGAAAAGCAGAGCACGTGGCAGCAAAACAAAAATTCAGAGAGACTAACTGTTGTCATAGGCAGCAATGCAACTCAAACTAACAAACTGTAGTTTTTGTTATAGGCAAATTCACAAATCCTACAACTCGAGAATAACATACTTTATATGGTTCTTCATGTTTTACCTAATGGACTTCCTAAATTTTTCTAGAGTTTTCTCCTATTCATATGTACCGTCAGCACAGAAACACTTGAAAATAAACTTAACTGAAATGACAGTGTTGTTCCCTGTACTTTAAGTTTCTTCCCATCCCTGCCCGTAGGATCTTCGAGAAAGTGACCTAAATGCCATAGATTGCCATTGAATGTAATGTCTTTGCTGTAACCTTCAAATCAGAAGATTTTGGAGTGTTTAAAGAGGAGATATGAAGAAAAGAGTTTTGAATTACAAAAAACTTTTTTTTTTTTAACGTTTATTCATATTTGAAAGACAGAGACAGAGGGCAAGTGGGGTTCAGGCAGAGAGAGAGGGAGACACAGAATCCGAAGGAGGCTCCAGGCTCTGAGCTCTCAGCACAGAGCCCGACGCAGAGCTCAAACCCATGAGCTGTGAGATCATGACCTGACCCGAAGTTGGATGCTTAACCAACTGAGCCACCCAGGTGCCTCAAGAGCTTTGAATTTTAATTTGGAAAAAACAGTATGAGACAAAACTGGCAGTCATATAAAATAGATAACATCAAACATTTTAAAAACAGTAGGTATAAGTGAGAGCACATAGCAAAATCCACTGAAGCATTTACTAAACTTTGGTGAAAACTATGATGTAAGAACATTCTGAATTACAGGAGTTACTGAACAACATAGTTTGTTGTTGTTGTTCCACCTCAAATGGAAGACTTCTGTCAATGAGTAAGAGCCTCAATACGGTAAGCTAATAGTCACGGTTTTTTGTTTGTTTTAAATGCAATTATGGTTGATGCAGAAACCGTACAGGCTGTGACAGAAAAGGATGGATCTAAATATGAAGAGAAGGAGAAGATAAGAGCAATCTAGCACCAAAAATTACTCGTCATATAATATAGATGCCCTAGAAACATTTTTATGTTGTACGGAATAACGGCCTGAATCAGCGTTCAACAATATAATATGGGAAAAGACAATGCCAGGAAAAATTGTATTTCTTCTAAGTAACTTCAAAATATTTACTTTATTAAATGCATATAATCCACTTGTTTTGAATTAAAATGTAATGTTGAAGGCATGCATTTGTAAATAATTTCCCACTTAACTGAATGCTTATTAAATAAAGAAGTAGTTACAGTCATATTGGAGAAGATGGCCTCTGCCTCATTGAATCCATCTATTTTGCCCTCTCTAGGGCATCAACAATATTGAGTGTTGTAAGACAACTTGTGTTATATTTTGAACATATAAAACAAATATTAAATAACAGAGAAATTAATTTGTAACAGTATGGGTCAGGAACTGGGGTCAGGATGAGAGAGTCAGTTGAAATTTGACCTTCAGATTTTGTTTGAATCTCATCACTGCTGTTTACGTTTATAACTGGCCATAAATAATTGTCAGATTAACATATTCTGTCATAGGAAAGTCTGTCTGGGCAAGTTGGCCATCAACTAAGCTGGGTGTTTACTAGTTATTTAAAAATACTCAACAGAGTACCTGAAAGTACTGTAGATTCTATTTATCATTGTTGTGTAGCTTTTAGCCTTTAGGGAAATCCAGTTTTTAAAATTGACACAGTGGGGGCACCTGGGTGGCTCAGTCAGTTGAGCGTCCGACTTCGGCTCAGGTCATGATCTTGCAGTCCGTGAGTTCAAACCCCGCGTCGGGCTCTGTGCTGAGTGCTCAGAGCCTGGAGCCTGTTTCAGATTCTGTGTCTCCCTCCCTCTCTGCCCCTCCCCCGTTCATGCTGTGTCTCTGTCTCAAAAATAAACATTAAAAAAAAAATTTAAAATTGACACAGTGATTCATTATTTTAGCAGTGTATTGAGTAACCTGTTACAGCAGAATGCTTAACTTCATATTTGTATATAATAAATTCTAAATTTTAGATCAGACGATAGAGTAAAACTGACATTATTCATTTGGTAAGGAGAGATATTGCAGAACTTGAGTGATTTTTTTTTTCAGATGTTTTCACTGTAACTTTAATGTGTTGTCTTTATCCCCAGGGGTATTCTGTAATATGTTGATGTGAATTTCTTATAATATACTTTATTTTACTCATAGAACTATCTTCAGTATATTAATTTTTTAATACCATACAGGATATGGTATGTGTGGCGAAGGCATGGATTGCCTATTCTTGTTTACCACTTAATGTGGCATGAATGCATTATTAAGAAACAAGAGAATAGAAATGCATAAAGTTTAAAATGTATACTGTCAAAATCATAAGGAAATGTTATCTTCGAGAAAAAACTATAATGCATCCAGCAAATTGAAACAGATGCCTGAAAAATAATGACTATATGAAAATACGTGTTTTACCCCTCGCCTTTATTGTTCACACCCACAAATATCCTCTTGCAGCCTCTCCTCTGATTATCTTCTATGGATTTGTGGTGCTAGGATTTTATTTCTTTTTTTTTTGTTGTTTAAAGAGTTCTAATTTACCCCACTTCCTTGTATAGACCTCATACCTGACACAAGGGCATTTATTACAAATAGGAATAGGCAACAAAGAGACCTGCCTGAGATAGGCAAAAACCTGTTCTTTCTTCCTTCCTTCCTTCCTTCCTTTTCTTTCTTCCTTCCTTTTCTTTTTCTTTCTTTCTTTCTTTCTTTCTTTCTTTCTTTCTTTCTTTCTTTCTTTCTTTCTCTTTCTTTCTTTCTCTTTCTTTCTTTCTTTCTTTCTTTCTTTCTTTCTTTCTTTTTTTCTTTCTTTCTCTCTCTCTTTCTTTCTTTCTTTCTTTCTTTCTTTCTTTCTTTCTTTCTTTCTCTCTCTCTCTCTCTCTCTCTCTCTCTCTCAGAAGCAGTACCATCATAAGCTTTATTCACCTCTAAATTATGACTCAGTAGGTCCTAGATAAAGCTAGGGAAATCTGTGGGTCTTTTTAAAAGCCTCTGGGGTGATTTTGATCATCATTCAAATTTAGAAACCACTGACTAAGATTAATTTCCTTAGGATTTGCTAGTATGTTGAATTGCAAGCAGGGAGAAAATGGAAATTCTTGTAAATAAATATTAAAAAGTACCTTTGGAGATGACAAAACTTTTATTTCAAAAGTGGTTTTTTTAAGAACAGCTTTTCCTGCCTTTTTTGTTAATGAGATTCCGTGATGGCTGAGGTAGGTAAAGACACCTTTGGGATGGATTCAGAAGACCCCAGTGATACAGTGATGAAATAGGATTAGCAGGCTGTCGGGGAGGGTCACGAGTGTGTGAGTTTGAAGTCTCTTCTGTTTGAAACCAATTTTCAGAGTCTTGCATTCGATCCAGTATATAGTACGCTACAAGTGGAAAGATTAAACTGGAGCAGTATAATTAGGGTAAGCCACTGCATCTGCACTGGTATCGCAGCAACTGAATTTGAAACCAGCTGCAAACTGGTGACTAATCTCTCTGGCAAGCCCACATGAGAGCGTAGTACAATAAGGCAGCCTCAGCTTCATGAGCACATGTTTCTTCAACTTGCCTCTGAGCAGGTGATGGCGATGATGCAATCTGATTATACTTTTGAACGTATTCTAACCACAGTCAACAGTTGGGTCTCGCAAGGGATTTCACAAAAGACTTCAAACCAACTAAATAATTTTTCACATACTTTCAACTATAGAAACCCGTGGAAACCAATATATATATTTTTCGCCTTAGTGACAATAGTTCTTTGTGGTACTTGATAGCCTTAAATTTGAGAGGTTTTAATTAATTTTTACATGTGAAATGAAGATGAGAAAAATAGCATGGCAAGAAGAAAGTACTTGGCGCTCTTATGCCGAATTGTTCACGACTGCTTATACTGATCAATTAAGATAATTCCCCTGTTCAGACTGTGCAATTCTGTGCACGCAGGAGCTGGTGAATCAGGGGCCAGGGGAGTGTTTCAGTGCAACACTAACCTTTCCATATTCAGAGAGTTACCTCCCTAGCAGTATAACCTCTCCTGATGAGGTGATATTTAACAGTGTCTTGAGCATTAAAGGTGTTTAATAAATACTCAGTTTGAGTTGGGCTTGAACCTTTATTTTTCATCTTTGAAGAGAATAATAGTTTCTTGCAGCGTACTCCTGAGTGGTGAGGATGAATAGAGCCATCTGTTTGAGAATGTATGTCATCTTTGGGGAAAAAAAAATGCATTGGACTTAAAGTACAGTCACAGGTATTATTTCAAATGAGTATCTCAGAGGTAGAATGCTTAGAAACTGCCTATTAATGTTAAATTTAAATAGAAAAATGTATAGCTTTCAATAAAGGACATGAACTCCATAAGACCATTGAAATATAACTTGCAAACTACACACCCCTGAGAATAAAGGGTTGGAAAGGGGGTGAAAAAATTGTCAAACCGTCACCTGGTAGTACTCACACTTTGTGTACATCAGAATCACTTTGGATGCTTGTCAGAAGTTCATATGCTGGGGCACCTGGGTGGCTCAGTCAGTTAAGCGTCCAACTTTGGCTCAGGTCATGATCTCACAGTTCATGGGTTCAAGCCCTAAGTCGGGCTCTGTGCTAATAACTCAGAGCCTGGAGCCTGCTTCGGATTCTGGGTCTCCCTCTCTCTGCCCCTTCCTTGTTTGCGCTGTCTCTCTCTCTCTCTCAAAAATATATATTAAAAAAAAAAAAAAGGTGTGCATATGTCTGGGCCTCATCCCCATTAATTCTGATTTTGTGGGTTAGGTGTGGGTCCTAGACACGCATTTTCATCATCTTCCTCCCTACCCTCCTACGCAGTGATTCTGATACAACCAAGACTACTATAGTATTATAGTATAGACGATTAAGTGTAAGTATACTACTATAGTGTAGACTACTAAGCGTAAGTTTGCTACTATAGTATAAACTACCTAGCTTCCTAATTTGCAAAGAAAACTTTTCATTATCATCAGGACAGGTAAACTTTTCTCATGGTAATTATAAAAAGGCCTTTTGAAAAGACATAATGATTATTGTATTCAGTTGTGGTTTTGTAGAAGAAACCAGCGTATTTTTTCATATGTTTTTATTTAAACTTTTTTAAAAAGGGCATTTTACTGAAGAACTCACTCATGAAGTGAATTGAATGCAGGTGTGCCACGTTCTGGTAATCTGAATTTGTAGAAAGGTAGCATTTGGACTCCCTGGAGGAATGAGGGGTTAGCGTGTGTTGCAGTTTGACTTGAGTCTCCTGTGATGGTAACTGAACTTATTGTGGTAATCTTTTTGTGATACAGACATGTATCAAATCACTATGTTGTGTACCTTAAACTAATACAATTTTGTTGGTTGATTATATCTCAGTAAAACCGGGGAGTAGAGCAGGGAACAAAAAGGCTTGAAGGAGTTAAGCGGAAGGTGTGGAGGTAGAGATTTTTATATGCCTTAATTGTTAAGGATTTTTTCCCCCTTATATCCTAGTAGCTGGCTAAATTTCCAATTGATTATAGTGATTTTCCTGAGAGATACAAGTGTTTATTTTTATTTTTTATTTCTTATTTTATTCTAGAATAGTTAACATGTTTATTTTGTTAATTATTTTTTTTTTAAGTTTATTTGTGCATGAGAGAGAGACTG
This sequence comes from Neofelis nebulosa, assembly GCF_028018385.1. Lineage (NCBI taxonomy): Eukaryota > Metazoa > Chordata > Mammalia > Carnivora > Felidae > Neofelis > Neofelis nebulosa. The sequence goes on along the minus strand of NC_080785.1, from coordinate 68,397,570 downwards.
CTCAAGCGAGGGAGGGGCAGAGAGAGAGGAAGACACAAAATCCAAAGAGAGAACAGGGGAGCGGCAGAGAAAGGGAGAGAGGGAATCCCAAGCAGGCTCCATGCTGTCAGTGTAGAGCCGATGCAGGGCTCGATCTCACAACCCTGAGATCATGACCTGAGCCAAAATCAAGAGTAGACACTTAACTGACTGAGCCACCGATGGGCCCCAATGTTTATTTTTAATATATAAATTAATAAATTCTTAATAGTCTCATATTAGGATACTTTCTTTAGATCTTCCTGTGCTAATTAGGATTTTGTGCTTCTAAGCAAAAAATTGAATATTAACTAATGTAAAAAACAAATAAATGAAGGTATTCATTTACTAAAAAAAAAAAAAAAAAAAAAAAAAGACCCACTAACCTCTAGTACCTATGAATATAACCTTTTCTGGAAATAAAGTCTTTGCAGTTGTAATCAGATTCAGATGAGGTCATATTTATTAGAGTGAATCTTTATGACTGGTGTCTTTATAAGAAGAGTGACATTTGAACCCAGAGATACACACACGCACACACAAGGCTGTGTAGTGATGGAGGCAGAGACTGGAGTGAGGAAGCTACAAACCAAAGAACACCAAGGATTTCCAGCAACCTAGGCAATTCTTGGAAGAAGCAAGGAAGCGTCCTCCCCTAGAGACTTCAGAGAGAACATGGCCCTGCTGACCCCTGCTTTCAGACTTCTAGGCTCCAGAATTGTGAGAGAATAAATTTCTATCATTTTAATCCACCAAGTTTGTGGTACTTAATATGGCAGCCCTAGGAAACTAATACAGCATGTGAATGTCTCTTATTTGGATTTTGACCAAAACTAGATTAAAAGAAAAACCGTGAAATTTCTTTCCTCACATACTCTATTTGTGTCTAGAGGTTCATGTGCTTTGGACCTGGCGCCGTGGGCAAGTTGGAATTGTGTTTGCAATGTCAAGGAACCAGTTTAGTACTGTTCCCAACCGAAAACCACTCTACTTCTGTGTGAGCACAAGCCATTGGGGTTCCTGCCATTAGAACCCGGTTTTGCTTTAAAAGAAGCTCAGGTATTTGAGTTAGTACTAAATGAGGATTTCAGAGTTTTGCCCCATAAAATATGGAAGAGCTTCCATATGAGCAGGAACTGGTTACCCTTCCTGATGCTTCACTTGAATGAAAACTCCCTTCCATCTCAGGGAAGATCTCTGTGAGTCAGTGAGTCAACTTCTTATTCTGCCTCCTCCTCCTCCTCTCTCTCATCGTTTGTGACTGCCCATGAGGATTTGTCTACCTGTCCCCTCAGTGATTTTTTTTTTTTGAGCTCCCCACCCAATTGTATTCTCCACTGACCCAGTTTGCACCCTTGGGACCTCCATTCTATTGTAAAATATCATGGTGAAGAGTACCAGCTTGAAGCCAGGCACACTGATCCAAGTCCAGATATGTGTAAACATCTAGAGTTGCTGTTTTGTGCAATAATTTGGCTTTCACTGTAGGTACCCCTGTTGCCAGCTGTATGTAGAGATAGAGTACCTCTACCTGGGAGAATCCTGGCTCGGGGGGGGGTGGGGGTGGGGGGGCGGGCGGTGACAGGCAAGTCATTTAATCTGAGCACCAATTTCCTCATTTATAAAATTGGGATGGTAAAACCTATTATGGAGGTTGATGTGTCGATTCAGTGAGTAGCCATATCTCACATATAGGAAGAAGTACTCGAGGAATGTTATCTCTTGCTGCTATGAGAATAGTATCAAGAATCCATCTAGTGCCTTTTCACTGTTCATTTGCATATCCATTCATGTATTCATTCATTCAATAGCATTTGTAGTGGGTCTACCATATGCCATTCTACAGTCTGTGCCCTCCTGGAACTGACAGTCCAGTTGGAGAGACAGACTTTAATTATATGATCACCTAAACAAGTGTAAAACTACAGCATTGATAAGTGCTGTGAGAGCAGATGACCATGTGTGGAAGTTTGAGGAAGTCTTCCCTAAGTAAAATTTGAGCTGAGAGCGGAAGCGTGTGTAAGTTAACTGAATGGAGAGAGGAAGGAAGGGAGAGGGTTCCAGACTGAGGCAACAAGAAATCATAATGGCTTTTTGGTGGTAGGGCAAATGGCACTTTTGGTGAATCGGAATAAAGGCCTATAGGCTGATGTGCAGAGAGCCAGGAGGGAGTCAGGCAGACCTTCACACTAGACCTCATGGGCTCTGCTAATATGTTTATCTTTAAGTGGAAACTGCTGATGAACATGAAGCTGTGAGAGTGACATGAACAAATATGGTTTGAAAAGATGCTCCTCCATTGTCTTCCTTTGGTTGAGAGGATTCAGCCCTTTCAGATGGATGCTGCTCGTTCTCACACACTTAGGACTTGGCTTCTGAGATCACTTGTCGTTCTGCTTCCACCCTGCCACCTCAGTCCATTTCTCTTCTACATCATTCATAAGGACACCATCTTCTCGCTCTAGGTTATGCTCCAGACTTCCCAGGCCCTTGGACTTGGCTGTCTCCCTTTCCCAGGTCCTGTAATCAGCCTGGGTATCTCTAACATCCATGATGGTGCCCCAGCTAACACCGTAACCTCAATCCCTTGTTCTCCAAAGACTTTCCCAGCCAATGATTTTACCTTTTCTACTCTACCAGTTCTCTGCTGTGGCCTTGCTTTACATTATCTAATCACTTAGATTGGGGCCTCACCTGAAATCTTAAATCTTAAACCTTAAACCCAGAAATCCTCTTCTCTGAAGTCAAGATGTCCCTCTTGCATGCCACCGTTGGCTTATCTAATTGACAGTTGTCATTTGCTCAATCTCTCACCGCTTCCTGACTCCTTATCCAGTCTGGAGCCTGTGGTCAGTCACTGCAGTGCTGTGAGATGGGACCCCTCAGTTATTTTGATCCTTTTGGATCCATTTTGGATCCCCTTTGGATAAACCCAGCCTTTCCTTTTATCTGCCTCTGTTCCCAGGCTACTAAACATTCCCAGAGAAAATCATAACTGTGCTTGTGGACACTAGAATATATGGTTGCTTTCTAGTTATCTGCGCCATCAGCACTCTTCTTTGGTCCTTGTTCATCAGCTGTGTCTTTGAACAGAGTGAATGTCAACCTTGACTGCATATTAGAATCACCTGAGTGTGTTTGATTCCACCCCTGGAGACTTGATTCCACCCCTGGAGGTTCTGATGTAATAGGCCTGGAGCATATTCAAGGGTTCCACATCCCCAGATGATTCTAATGTGCAGCCAAGTTGAGAACCACTGTGCTAACCTGCCCACAAAGGTTGATGACGTGTTCACTTGAGCTTTCTGCTAGCCCTCACTTTAAGCAGATGATGGTGTCTCATCCAACGTCGCTTCCTTTTTCTAGTGTTAGACCTCCCGACTTTTAATTGCATCCATAGTTGCCTAGTTCATTCTTTTTTTAGAGGAAAAAAAATATGCCCACATCCTCATGTTTAACTCCTTCAGAGGTGTACTGGGTATCACTTTCTCCTCCACTCCTGATTGAGCCAGATGATCCGAATGGTTAGGCTTAAGAAGTGGGTATATGATGATAAGCATGCATTTTTCATAAAAACAAAACTTGGGAGTACTCAAACTTGAGTTTATAAAATCATAAGCAGGATATTGAAAAATGATGATTTTCAAAGCAAATAGTATCTGATGAAATACAATGAGAAGTGATACCTGAAAGATGGCTGGGACTGGAGAGGGCAGCAGTGGGAGTGGGGGCTTTGCATTTCAAACTGGTGAACTTTGATTTTCAAATCAAACTTTGAAAGTTTTTTTTTCTTCTGAATGGAAGGAGTAAAATAATCAAATATTTGTTTAAAAAACAGAACTATGGTAGCCGCATGGGCCATGGTCTGTAGAGGAAACAGGTTTGAGACACAGAAGACCTTTGGGAGCCATTTGTAATGGTCTAGGCAAGAAATGATGAAGCCCTGAACTAGTAGGGAAGTTCAATAAAGGGGAAAAATACCTTCCAGAGAGATTTTTAGAGGTAAAGATCAAGAGGATTGGGTCACTTTTCATTTTAGAGTATAATGTTCAAGACTCCCAGGTATTTGATTTGCTCATAGTAATTAAATAACCCAAAAGACTTTTTGCTAAATTGTCTATTTATAAGCTACCTGTCTTACTCTCCTTGGGTGCTGTAAGACAATTTCCATCAACTAGGTGGCTTATAAACAACACAAATTTATTTCTTACAGTTTTGGAGACAAGGAAGTCCATGATCAAGGCACTGGTAGATTTGGTGTCTGGTGATGGACCACTTACTGGTTCAAAGATGGCTGACTTTTAGCCATGTCCTCACATGGTGGAAGGGATAAGGGATCTGTCTGGGGTCGCTTTCATAAAGGCACTAAACCCATTCATGAAGCTCCACTGTCATGACCCAATCACCCCACCTCCCAAAGGTGGGATCCAAAAGCCCCACCTCCAAAACCATCCCCTTGGGAGTTAGGATTTTAACATATGAATTTGATGGGGTTTGGGGGCAGGGCACAAACATTTTTTTCTATAGCACTGGCCCAGTAAAAAAAGATATTTTAGAAAAAAATTTTTGAAATAATTTAAGTCTCTTTTTTGAAATGTAATTTTAGACCAAGTTTGAAATAAGCTATTTGATTAGTTGTTTGGAATGATTTTTTTAATGGTCTATTAAAATGGATAAAAGATGCCTTAGGTGGGGCGCCTGGGTGGCGCAGTCGGTTAGGCGTCCGACTTCAGCCAGGTCACGATCTCGCGGTCCGCGAGTTTGAGCCCCGCGTCAGGCTCTGGGCTGATGGCTCGGAGCCTGGAGCCTGTTTCTGATTCTGTGTCTCCCTCTCTCTGCACCTCCCCCGTTCATGCTCTGTCTCTCTCTGTCCCAAAAATAAATAAAAAAAACGTTGAAAAAAAATTTAAAAAAAAAAAAAAAAGATGCCTTAGGTATCTTAGGTATAAAAATATAACCTGAAATGTAGTGAAAGGGCTCACACGGTGGACGCAAATTGGATTTGAAGCTTAGCTCCTACCCTAACTGACCTGGTGACCTTGGCAAGTTGCTTAACATTGCTAAGCTTCATTTTCCTGATCTATAAATGGAGAAAGTAAGAGGATCCACCTCATGGGACTGTGAGGGATATCTGATATAAATGTTAGCTATTATTCTTTGGGTTATATATATATATATATATATTAACTTATATATAATTATATATCTATATATAGAGATATATATAGTTGTTTTTTTTTTTTTTAGATAAATATTCTTATAGCTTCTGCTTGGAATTCTTGCTCCAGCCATTGAGATTCATGACAGTATTCTTGTTATTTAGTAAGCAAATGCAGTGAGTAATTCTTGTCCCTTTTAAGAAAATATCATTGACATTAGTGAACTGATAAGTTTTACTTTTGGTAAATATAAAAAAGTTGATTCTCCTGTGAAGTTCCAGTTGAGTGTTTTTTTTCTAAAATTTGCTTATCATCCTCAACTGCTATAATCAATAAATTCTGTGAGGAGAAATAAGTAGGCAGAAAAGAGAAAAGAGAAACAAATTTTTTTTTTTTTCCAGATCTTCTGTGTCAGACCTTCTGTTTCTGACACCTCCATGAATACATCTGGGCATAAACTTCCTTTTTGTTAATTGCCAGTGTCCCAGTTATCTTTTGTTGTTTAACAAGCTACCAAGACTTAGTGGCACAAAAATGACAATTTGTTATTATCATAGTTCTGTGGGTTGACTGAATGTAGCTGGGCTGCTCGTAGTTGAACTCTTTCATGTGGTTGTAATCAGGTGTTGGCTAGGGTTGCCATCATTAGAAAGCTGGACTGGGCTTGATATCCAGAGTGTCTTACTCATATGACTATCGGTAGATGCTAGGTCAAGCTAAGGCTGAGAAAAAGATTACCTGTACATAGCTTCTCCATATCACTTGGGTTTCTCATAAAATGGTGGCTGGGTTCTAAGAATCACTAATCCAGACACACAGTAAGTAGAAGCTAGCAGGCCGGCTAAGAGCTACCCCCAGAACTGATACAGCATCATTTCCACCATGTTGTTTTGGTCAAAGAGCCTCAGGGTGTTCCCAGATTCAAGGCATAGAGAAATAAATACCATGTCTTGATGGGAAAATCTTGCTAAGGAACACATATGATGGGAGATGTTTTGGCCGACTTTGGAAAATAAAATGTGTCCCAGTCAGTGATTATAGGTAAGGTAGAGAAAAAGGTAATTACGGAAGGTACCAATATTCTCATCACATTTAAAAAACTAATAAAATTTGGGGGTACCTGGGTGGCTCAGTCAGTTAAGCCTGTGACTCTTGATCTTGGCTCAGGTCATGATCTCATGGTTCATGCAATTGAGCCCTGCATCTGGCTCTGTGCTGACAGCTCAGAGCCTGCTTGGGATTCTCTCTCTCTGCCCCTCCCCTACTCATGTGCATGTGCTCGCTCTCTTTCTCTCTCTCTCTTTCTCAAAATAAATAAACTTTAAGAAAAAAAGCTAAAAATTTATTTTGGAATAATTTTAGGTTTATAGAAAAGTTGCAAAGATACTATAGAGCATTTTGGAAATATATTTTTCATCCACATCTTACACAGCCAAAGTAGATTTGTTAGAACAAAGAAATAAATATTAGTACAATAGTATTAACTAAACCACAGAGTTTGTCTGGATTTTACCAGTTTCTCCATATATGTTTTGTTGTTGTTGTTGTTCTGGGATTAAATCCAGGGTACTACATCGCATTTAGCCATGTTCTCTTTTTACATGTGAATGAATCTCTCTCCTGCTGATTTTTCTCTTTTAACAACCCATTAGGAAATGGTTTACTTACAAATATGCATCTTTATAAATAGTAGAATTTTTTAAATGTGGTTTAAGTCAATTGGAGAATCAGTGATCTATAAAATATATGTTAGCCTTTTTAGGATACTGTAAAACATTTTCTAATGGGTTGCTGTTAGTCTTCTAACATGGGAAAAATAATAAAATTTCTAACAGAAATATATAACATCATAGCCATTTTGGGTGTTTTAAAAATTTCCATGTTAACTTTAAACCTTAATCTTTGTTGTATTTGTGACAGAAAAAAATTAAAAATGACTTAAATCAGTGTGAGTAAGACTTTAACATTGCAGTTTAAATTTATAGACTTCAACATAACCACCATTTTTTGGTGATCCAACATTCAGTCTGATTTTCCACCTCATTGAAAACATTCTCCAGCTGCTGCCGAGTGATTTCATAAATTGCATTCATGATCCTGGCTTGAAGTTCCTTTAAAGAATGTGGTCTGGATGAATACACAGCAGTTTTAACAGAGTCCCATAAAATATAGTTCAGTGGGATAGGTCAAGTTTAAAGTTGCACAAGGATTTCATAAACACCCTGAGTAGATGTGCACTAAAACTTCGAATGTGTTATATGGAAAAACCTTATAAAGGATGGCAGTGTTCCAAATGTAGATTGAGTTGGTCATCTATGAAACAATTCCTACTACTGATGGCTCTTAATAGTACCACCTGCTAGTTCTTTCATAGTAAATTGTGTGAAATAACACATTCTGTAAACTGATGAACTGCTTATTTATTTAATAAATCCATCAATGAAAGAAACCTCTGTCATAAGAAATGGAGCTATTTATTAGACTCAAAAGGTCTTAAGCCAGAAATGTCAGACATTTTTGTCGACAAAGAGTGTTGCAATCTGGCATTGTTTTTTTAAAACAGCAGCAAGTAACGCACCAGACCCAGTTGGTATATTTGTCCTTTATCTGGCAGGAAACTCCAGAATCTCTGGGTCGTCGGATGGATGCCAAGTTAAACCTCAGAAAGACATCAGTGGTCTTGGCATATAGTTCTGAAGATATTACTAGGCTATAAGTGTGCACTGAAGGCTGACATTTTTGGGTCCTTCACTGATGCATTTCCTTTGTTGATTATATTTATTGGTTTAGTGGGAATATCTTTTCCCCAGCCATATGATTGTTATCCGAGAGAACAAAGCAAACCAGTATAAATTTCATATTCCTAAATTAGAATTGTGGTCCTCTTGTTAGAATAGATATTGCTCATGCTTTGAAATTAATATGATTACGTGAAATGGATGGTACACAGAAAACATAGCAATTTGTGGTAATTATGTCTACACAGGCTAGTATGTTGGCCAGACACCGTGTAGAATTAATCCCAGGGCAGTGTTTCCTACTAGCCAGTCCCATGTCAATTGAAGTTAGGAATTTCAATATTCCTGTAAAAATATCTTATTAATTTTCAACTTGTCACTGAATCTTTCTTTAAATGTTTATGAAAACATATGGGTTATTTATACTTACCTATTTTATGTGCTTAACCTACTCTATTTGTATTAGTAACATGGAACTATCTTGAATCCAGCTACCACACACCAAGACAAATTTCCCCCTTGCTGATAAAATTTTTGATTTCTATAATACATAGTACAAGTATCTCTCTTTAGAGAAGAAAATATGAGTGCAATTTCTGGCTCTTTTAGATAATTCTGAATTTGTAATTTTCTTGTATCTTCAAATGATTGCGATCAACATTTTCTTTCTTTCTTTTTTTGTGGTTATTGTTAAGAATTAGCAGTGTATGCCTTAGTTGCATAGTTTTATCCTTCCCCACCTTATAAAAAAAAACCTTTTGATCCACATTATTATGATCAAAGTTATTATGAAGTTAGGGGCACCTGTGTGGCTCAGTCGGTTAAGCGTCCAACTTCCGCTCAGGTCAAGATCTCACGGTTCATAAGTTTGAGCCCTACGTTGGGCTCCATGCTGTCAGTGCAAAGCGTGCTTGGGATTCTTGCCCTCTCCTCACTCTCTGCCCCTCCTCAGCTTGCGATTTCTCTCTCTCAGAATAGATAAACTTAAAAATAAAGTTATTATAAAGTTAGTGTAGAATTATAAGCTTAGTTAAAGCATTCCTTTTCAGATATTGTACCCAGTTCTGTAATCCTGGAGAGACTGCTGTTTGCCCATGGAGTCTCAGAGGTGACTCTACTGTAGAAAGCTAGGTGAAATTAAACCATTAGATTTACCCTGGTGTGGATGTGAATCCCATCAGTTCCCAGAAATTCTCTGGGTTCTGTACTTTGGTGTGGTAGCTAACTTTTACTTATTAAGACTTTTCATTTTAACTAAGGCTTTTAGATTTGAACCCTTAAGTTCATGAATGTAGGAAGCTTATGCTTTTGAAATTATCTGATCTATTTAATTTAGCTATATTTTGGTGCTTTTACTTTTCAGAGTTAAATCTCTCTTCTTATTTTGGCTTTCACCAAAGTAAAATAGAAAGATTCATTATTCTCAATTTTATGGAAAAGTATGAAGAAACCATTACTATTTTCATCATAAATACTTAAGATCTTGAGGAACATGGTTAAAAGGAAGCCATATACCACACCATACTCAGAGTAAATGCCTAGCCTTCGAGAAGCTTTTGTGATCTTTCATTTTCCATTCATTCCCTTAAAATGAAATAGTCACCTATAATTTCCATTAATTTTCATTATCACTTTATATCTTTTTGTTTCTGAAGTGAAATGGTATGCCAACTAATTTTATTTTTCATTAAAAAAACAATGTTTTTAATCCCAAATGCATTAATTAAAAATGCTTTGCAGTCTCCCATAATACTCACAAAATATCTAAGACTTAAAACTCTGATACTAAAAAACATTTTCATTCAATTTGAATTGTATTATATAATAAATATAAGATTAGAAAGTGTTTTATTTATGCTCCTTAAAGTATACTTAATGCTCTATTGTGAACAGGGTGGTGTTATTTTAGTGGTTTCAACCATGGAACACTTGGGTTTCATAAAACCAATGGTGTAAAAAAATGTTCAGGAACACATCATATAAATTACTGTTTAATAGACAATGATTTGTCCGCGAAGAGTGATTATGCCTTAAATGAATATTGTTGCAAGGTCAGTCAAAGAGAAAAGTTGACGTTGGCTGATTGATAGCATAGCACTCTGGAGGGCACAGATATTATAGCTAGAAATAACCCATAATGGTATTAGATTTGAAGGAAAAATAGTATAATTTAAAGGTAATTTTTAAGGTACAAGAATGTGGACTTTCCAAGTCCACTTTTAGTTTGTTACACACATTTCTTGGAGAAACACTGGGAAAGATGTCACGTCTTCATCTTCAGAATTAATTTCTATAAAGTCAGTTTTGATTATGTGGATCCTAAAGTTTTAGCTTCCCCGAAGGTCACCTTACTCAGTTTTGGAGGACCTGGGAACACCCACGAGTTCCCTCCCATACAATTTTTGCAGTAGTAGTTGTGTTCCTGAAATCTTGTGCCACCATTAGGAATGGATCTTTCATTGTGTGCCCATGACTGGAGAATTGCTTTTTCGGATAAAATGTTTCTATCTCCTGATAAAGGAGAAGTGGTGATATTTATTACAAAGGGCTTTGCCATTTGGTATTGTCTTTTGAGAGATAGTATTGTCTTTTGAATATTCTGGTAAAATACATCAAATGGATTTCTGTGTTATCCTTCCCAATGACTTCAGTGCATTCTTTTGGGCCTTCCAGATTGCAGTTGGGGTTTTCAGTGTTATTAGTTCAGGCTGCACTTAAGTCACTGATATAAATTAGTCATTTCTCTCCTTGGTTCCCAGTACGAATGTTGCATAGTATGACTTGAGAAGCATAGTCTTTGGAGATGCCTGCTAGTCAGACCGTCTTCCTGAGAATGATCCCTTTTTTTAGTGTTTTAGATTTTTGTAGTTCAATTCTGAGATCACTGCATTTCTTCCTCCTGAGTCCCAGCACTTGTGCTCAACCATTGGTCTTCAGGTACAGCTCCATTTTTCCACCTCTCCAGTTTGATGAAGGTAGATGTATGTGCCTCTTTGCCTGTGAGTTTCTACTTCTGTCTTTATCTGGAAGAGTTCTGTTTATTTAGATTGTATCTGTTCACTCAATACTTTCAGGTTTAGTTGTCTTTATTCATTTTGTTCTAATGTGCTCTTCAGATGATCTTATCCATGCAGGCCTTCTGATGTGCACAGAACCCTTATTTATTTGGTTTTTTTTTCACAGAACATATTTTTCTTCATCTAATCAAGTTCCTATAAATGTTTCTTCCAGAAGTCTTATTCTTTAAGAATCAGTTCTCTCTCTTTGAATCCTAAAGTTATTTCTTAATGTCTTCATATAAAATGACAGGGCAAAATAAGAAATAACAGACTTGTACCTCAGTGGGTTGAGATGAGAGTCACTGTGTCACTCAGAGCTTTTCCACAATTTGGAGGGCAGGTGTCATCCCCTAACAAGTAATCCAGCATGGCTGGAGGCTGGCTTGCAATGGCTGCCTAAAGAGATGGTCACTTCTCCTCCCCTTGTGTTAGAAAACAAACTGAAAACAACTGGGGTGGCCAGAGGTCACAGGGCCTCTGGTTTCCCCAAAGACCCCTCTGCTTCTCCTGAAGTGATGGCTGCCTTGCTCCATGAGGGTGTGCCTTGTCTTGGCTTGGTCTGCACCCCTGCCCCACAGGTTCTGGAAACCTACATTTTGAGAGTCCTGGTGTCTTCTGGAGAAAAAGGAGTTAAGCTCACAAAAATGTATAATTTTTACATATTAATTTAGGAGAAACTCATTGTCTACTGAATCAGACATCTGGGTCTGAATCTCTGCTCTGCTACTTGCCGGCTGGGACTTTGGTGAGTTAATTAACCTCTCTGGGCTTCAGTTTCCTCAGTTTTGAAAGGAGGATGATGACATGGTCTCAGTAGGGCTGCCGTGATGTTTATATCTGATAATTGATGTGAACTGTGCAGCCCACCGCAGGGCACAGAATGGGTGCTCACTCAACAGCAGTTTCTCCTTCTGACCAGCAGAAAGCCGAGGTTTCTGCCTAAGCCTGTCTCCAGTTCTTAAGTTTGGGTTTTGTATGGTCCATTATTTAATCTCCAGAGCAGATCATCTAGGTCATGTTGGAGGATCAAAAGCCTCAAGAAAGACTACCGCCACAGTAGAAGTAAAAAGCAAAATTAGTAGGAAACACTCAGTATTACTTGATTTATTTAACCTATGACAGTTTTATTCGTTTTGATGACACATCAATGGTTGTACCATTATTTTGATGTATATGCTGAGATTTACACAGTTTTAGTGACCCTTACACTTTCATCTAACAGAAAATGATTGTTTTTGCTTTGTTTATCTGCACATTTTTGCTAAACTGGTGGTCTTGAAGCTTGGCATATTGTCTTTTTATGTGTAGTTATATAAGAAAGAGTGTCTAATGTGGGAAGGTTGCATAATTTTATAGTACCCAGGTTTTATGATAAAATGTAGAAGCACCATAGTATAAAGTTGGTGTATTCATTTCTTTTGAGCTAATCCTGAGTATTTTCTTTTTCTTGAAGTGTGTTTCTTTCTTTGCCTCTCCTCTCTTTTGCATGTTCTCAATAAGCGTCTATAGATTTGACTTACAGAACTCATCCTGAGATTTAATTTAGGTTTTCCTTACTGACTGGTCCTTCATCATTGGTAGGAAGCTAGCCTGAGTAATTCTCATGGCTTATTGGACCATATCATTTCCTGCATGTTATCTGTATTGAATTACAGTAGGAGATCCCAGTGAGAGACCGTCTACCCTACTGTCCAGGGGCTTGGCTTCTGAAGCTCATTAGACCAGAGTTCAAATCTGGTATATCTAACATTAATTAGCTATTGGTCTTTGGGCAGGACACTTACTATCTTTTTGCCTCAGTTTCCCCATGTTTAAAATGGAATAATAATGCCTAATTTATCAGATTGTTATAAAGATTAAATGAGATGATGTATACCAAAGGCTTAGCCCAGCATGTGTATACACTAAGTCCAAAGTAAACATTAGCCATTATTATGTAATGGAAGATACAGTGTTATTAAAATGTTGTCTTACTAATCACCTTAAACCAAGCAACGACATAATCCAATTTTTCACGTTATCAATTGAAAACATGGATTCTAAAATCCAAACTAATAGAAAGCCAAACTAATAGAAAAATGTCATTTTGATATGTATAGGATTATAATTATTTTGAATTGATAAAAGTGTCTACAGAATATTAAACAATAGTTAGCTATTAAAAGAATTAGTGCACTTTCTTAAAGATGTTCAGCATATGACCAAGACATAGAGTAGGCATTGGAAGGATTTACTATACTTTATGAAATTTTTCCAGTATGGGATCTGACTCGCTGAACTTGAAAATGAAACAAACAAAACAGAAGCTTGTTCTCCCTGTGCCCATGGTGCCAGAAAATAAATCACTGCTGTATTCATCAAGTCATAAAATTTAAATCATCTCTATTTGAGTTGGATACCTTAGGGTAGTATTTGATGCTAACCACTGGTTCAGGCAGGATCTGGTGACATTTAATGGACTATTGTTCAAGGTCAGTTGACACTAGGTCATTGCCTCAATATTAAAGCATTACGAAATAATATGAATGTAAAAAAAAACTTCCATTAAGCACTGGATATAAATGAACTTTATATGTCCTTCTAACCAAATATACTATGGTTTATGGTTATGTGACAAATTCTATGCATTAAGAACATTTTCTTGCTTTAGCTTTACCAATAATTTGCTCCTTTTTTGAGCTCTCAGGGCTGTGGCTACTTAACAACACATGTAGGCATTTCTTTATGTGCTTCTCCTGCTTTTGTGTTTTTATAGGCCAGAAGCCCCAGCCTTCCTCCTCTGTGGAATGCTGCTGATGCTCAAAAGTGGCACTGTCTTTGCCCTGGACAGTACAGTGCCAGTGTTTCATTTTGTTTTTTGTTTTTTTTTTTACACCTGCCATGTTCAGTTGCCTTGACACAGCTGCATTTAGAATTAGCTGGTAGCCTGAGTTTCAAGGTCAATGTTCACAGGTGAGATAGAGTTCCCAGGTGAGACAGAGAATGGGAAAAGGAAATAAAAAGGAGAGACGGGCTACGGAATGGAATCCTGTTGTTCGAATACCTTAGCGAGCTGGCAGAAATTTTAAGAGAAAGGGTAAGAAACGACTTTTACTTCTCGGCCCCATTATTCAGGCCTAATATCTGAATGAGTTATAAACTTTTAAAATGAAGTCTTTCAGATGTTGGTTAATTATTACACAAGTATACCTTAAGTAGCTTAGGCTATGTATTTTTAAACTAAGAGCTTAGCCTAGTTTGTGAAATTAACAACTTTTTAATTTGACAGAGCGCAGATGAGACCATACACATACTTAGTAATGAACTGTATCAGCAGGCATTCGAGGTCTCACCGAGCAGTTAGTCTCTGTCTCACTGTCATTATTTTGCTTCGCCTCTGTGAAATTCACCATATTCGCAGTAAGTTGCTGTAACGTCAGGTGAGATCTGGCATTTCTCCCCATTCCTAACATCTGCCCTTTCCATGTTGTGCTCAACAAACTAAAACAGTTCTTTGCAGCAAGCGTCAGTAGCTCAGCCAGTGTTTCTTTGAAATGATTATTTACTCTTGTGTAGTAAGGTTTAACCTCAGTATCTTTGCTGTCCAAAAACGGTCAGAAATATCAAAGCTATCAAAGCTAAATGGATTCTTCAAGATCCATTTTTCTCAAGGAAGCTGACTGGTGTTTCTAATGACGCAGCAGGTTGAGCAAAACCTTCAGAAACTTGGGATATTTATATTAGAGTCAAAAGCAGTTGGTATTTCTTGAAATATATACATAAAAATATATACATAAAAAATATAAGTTTATACTAATCAAGGTATTTCATGATCTTCTGAGAAATTATAGGATTTTCCAGTTGCCACTTTGGAAAGATGATGAATTCATGAACAGTAGAAGAAATGACCCCACTTGTCATTGATTGGTTCAAGAAACCTATAAAGATGTTCAGATTGTACGTCTTTGTACCAAGGGGAGCACAGGAAGGTTAGCCAGGGCTTGCCTGTAGAGAAATCTGAGTAAAGCTTTGCAGTTCCTGTGTCAATGGGGAAAATAGGAAGGCAGCTTAAACAAGTTAAGACTGCTAAGTATCTAATTACTATGTGGTGAGCCCCCTTTATTTCCCTCTAATAGGAGCATAATTTTTAAAAGTTCTTGAAACCCTGGAATCACTACTACTTTCAAGGCATGAGGCATATTTGAAATTCTGAACAGCAGGCTAAAACTTTCGTTGAAAACTGGTCAGTAGCAAATTTTAATACGAAGCAAAAGAGTTCCGTTATTTCGTCCAAACCTGTATATTTTTTACATCCACCTGAAAGATGTTGTGTGAGAATTCACGACTACCCTGTGTGTCACATATCAACTAAAAGTGTCCTGTTAATCCTCCTTCAAACTGTTGTAAATTTAGCTTTACACCAGTTCGTATAAGATTGATGTTTTCTCTTCACAGCTTAAGGTAATACTTTATTTGACCTAAATTGTTTCAGATTTTAAGTTGGGATTGGCTTTGGTGTAGAAATCTGAAGAATTTTGAAATTTGGTGAGCAAATTCAAGTAGGACATTCCTTGTGTAACCGTTCATAACACTGTCCACTCTTATAATCTGCCTTTTGTATTACTCTTCCCATTCTGAAGCTTCATAACCCTTTTTATAGCTTACTACCTATAGCAGTCAATAGATTTCGTAATCTGTTTCCGTTTCCGTTTCTCTGGACTTCATCCAGAGTCCGTTTATGTCTTGACATGTAGCTATGAGAATTAAAGACAGTTTGTGAGCAGAAATAAATTTAAAGTCTTCCTCAGCTGAATACTGAAATCAGGAATTCACTGTTTCTCTAAATCCTTGTTAAACCCTGATTTTTAGGCATACTTTTTTTTTCCTGCACTCCATTCATTTGATGGAAACATTAATTAAGTTAATAGCATGGCAGCGTCTCCCACTGCCACTGTGAATCCCTGAGCAGTAGTGCACGTTACATTAACTTCTTCAGGTTATAAAGCCCCCATTTTGCATGGTGAAGCAATAATTTCAGGGAATAGTGCTTAATGAAGTTTCCCCAGGTGTTTAACTTATTAGAAGTTTGAATCCTTTTAAGTGCAAGGAAAAAAAAATAAAGTAGTTTTTTTTTAAACAATTTTTAATACAGTGAATGAAAACAATTACAATGAAAGCTGAGATTCTCCCCGCTTATTAAGCCAACATTAACTTGAATACACATGACACCACTGGCTTGCTGAGAAAGAACTGTGAACTTTTCAGTTAACTACAATTAATATGATAAGGACCGAGCACAACCTGCATTTCTTTTTCCTCAAATATGGGACTCTTAAATCAACGGACTAAAAATCCAATACATTTATAAACTGACAAAATAAAGTGGGTGGATCAGTCAGTTAAGCGTCTGACTTAGGATCAGGTCATGATTTTGGGGTTCGTGGGTTTGAGCCTCGGGTTGGGCTCTGTGCTGACAGGAGCCTGGAGCCTGATTCCAATTCTGTGTCTTCCTCTCTCTCTGCCTCTCCCCTGCTCATGCTCATGCTCTTTCTCTCTCTCCCTCTCTTAAAAAAAAAAAAAAATTAAACTTAAAAAAATAACAAAATAAAGTGATTTTTCTACTGCTAACTAAAATATTTAATTTTTTTGATGTAATGAAACTAACCACTTTGTAATTAGAATTCTTTGGAAAAAGCTTTCTTACCAACTGACTCTTAAAACTTACCATAGTGATAAAGTTGTTGGTTAATTAGTTACTGACGTGAGCCACCTGTCTTGTGTAGCATAGAGCCTAGTACGTAATAGATGCTCAGCAGAGGTTTGTTGACGTGTTGACGATTCACATGGTAATGGCCTCTTTCTGTGTAACAGTTCCTTTTTATAGTCAACAGGTGTTTTTACTACATTTTAATTATCTAGGCTCTAGCACTATTTAATTATCTTTCTAAAAATTTTTATTAGATTTAAATGCAATGTGAACATTTGTACTAGGAAAACATACTAAAATAGGTTTATGTTTGAGCTCTTTCCCCTCTTTAAAATTGCTAAAACATAGTTGACATACAATATTACATTACTTTGAGATGTACAACACAGTGATCTGACAATTCTGTACATTACTCGGTGCTCACCACACTAAATGTAGTTCACCATCTGCTAACCATACAATTTTATTACAGTGTTATTGACTATATTCCCTGTGCTGTACTATTCATCTCCATGGCCTATTTACTTTATAACTGGAAGTTTGTACCTCTTAATCCCCTTTACCTATTTCACCCATCCTCCTTCCAACCTCCCCTCTGGTGACCTCCAGGTTTTTTTCTCTATGTTAGAGTCTGTTTTGTTTGTTTTGTTTTTTGGATTCCACATGTAAGTGAAATCATATGGCATTGGTCTTTCTCAGACTTAATTCACTTAGCATACTACCACCTAGGTCTATCCATGTTGTTGCAAATGGCAAGACTTCATTCTTTTTTATGGCTGAGTAATGTTCTATTGTGTGTGTGTGTGTGTGTGTGTGTGTGTGTGTGTATATATCTCATATCTTATTTATCCATTCATCTGTCAGTGGACACATGGCTTGCTTCCATATCTTGGCTATTGTGAATGCTTTCCCTTTTAAACATGTTTCCATATCTGGGAAGATAAAAAGGAAATTGTTACAATGGTTGCTTTCAGGGCCTGGGAATGGGGTGTTGGTAGAGAAGGGAACTCTTCACCAGTAACTCAGGAAATATTTATAAAGCACCCATTAGATGGCAGATACTTTGCAAAGTGTTCGTTATTTTGGGAGTATCAAGATATAGTCCCTGTCGTCATGAATTTTATAGTTTCATAGCCTGGTAGAAGAGCCAGGCATTTAACACACACACACACACACACACACACACACACACACACCCGTGTGTGTGTGTGTGTGTGTGTGTGTGTGTATCCATTTGCAACAACATGGATAGACCTAGGTGGTAGTAGAGGAACCAGCATGTGCAAAAGCCCAGAGGCAGTGGGGATTCTGACTTCCTGAAAGAACTGAAAGAAGACCAGTAACACTGAAGTATGGAGAGGGAAGCAAAGAACACAGAATGAAGATGGAGAAGAGACAGGTCACAGTATACAAGACTTGGTAGTTTGAATTTTGTTCTAAAGTACAAGGGGATATTATTGAAAGGTTTTTAAGCAGAGGAGTAATGGTATCTGTTTTGTTTTGTTTCTTTTTTTTAATGTTTATTTACTTTTGAGAGAGAGAGACAGAGACAGAATGCGAGCCAGGGAGGGACAGAGAGAAAGGGAGACAGAATCTGAAACGGGCTCCAGGCTCCGATCTGTCAGTACAGAGCCCGATGCCGGGCTCAAACCCACGAACCGTGAGATCATGACCTGAGCCAGAGTCGAATGCTTAACTGACTGAGCCACCCAGGCACCCCTGTTTGTTTGTTTTAACTTGAAGACCTCACTCGTTGTTGTTGAAGAGAATGGATAGGAAGTGGCCTAAATCAATAATAAATAGTCTAGGCGAGAGATGGTGATAACTTGGACTAGGATGGTGACCATAGAAATGGAGAAAAATGGATGTGTTGCGTATGTATTTGGGGACTTGGTGATGGATTAAATTTGGGGACAAGGAGGTACCCTAGAACGAATCTCCATGTCTGCTCTCATGAGCCGCAGGGTAGAGGTTACCGAAGTCCAGAGAAGGAGAAGGTTTGGGGGTGGGGGGGGAAGATCAAGAGTTCAGTTTTTAGACAAAGTAACTTTTATGTAGTAATGGAGGTTTATAGCAGAGGTTTGGGCTTCTAGTGTAAATTTCAGGATTTACATCTCTGTGAATGGATGTGATTACATAAGGAAGGCATGTTGAGAAAGAGAGCTGGGGAAATCTAAAACTTAGAGCTTGAGTAGTGTAGGAAAAAACTCACAAGGGGCTGAGAAAGAACAGCTGGAATCAAGAGGAATATTAAAGAGAATGGGTTATGAAAGCCAGGGTGGAAGTGCTTTGGTAAGAATTAGGCCCATCCTTGTGTATAAATTTGTAGAATTGTAGTAAGTCTTATAATTTATGTGCATGTATGTTTTTCCTAGAAAATGCCTTTTTATTTATTGGTATCCAAAAAACAAACCACAGTGTAACTAAAAATGAAGTTAACCAATGAGATGATCTTGGGTGGACTCTATTTTAGACTACTTTTTCTGAATGTACAGTTAACAAAGACGTGTTCAAACACATGTCCAAAATACAGAGTGGGGAATATACAACATGCAGAATGCAAGTTGACAAGATTTTTATAAAACCTGCGTCCTGTGTTCCATTTCCATGTATTATCATTAACTTGTCTCTGCTGGTTGGATTCATAGAGTTTTTTTTTTTTTTTTCAACGTTTTTTTTTAATTTATTTTTGGGACAGAGAGAGACAGAGCATGAACGGGGGAGGGGCAGAGAGAGAGGGAGACACAGAATCGGAAACAGGCTCCAGGCTCCGAGCCATCAGCCCAGAGCCTGACGCGGGGCTCGAACTCACGGACCGCGAGATCGTGACCTGGCTGAAGTCGGACGCTTAACCGACTGCGCCACCCAGGCGCCCCTGGATTCATAGAGCTTTAAGATACATAAGTGTTAATGTTGAATTTAGTTTTGGTTCTTTCCTTGTTCGTTCTCGTGTGCCAAAACTTGGCAAAGTAAGTAGGGATTGCCATGCATACGTGTTCAATTGCTCCTTCTTATCTGGGTAATATAGCTGAACCAATCAGACTCAGGAATGTGTCTGGTATTCCCTGAGCCCTTTTGTAGTTGCAGTAGCTGATGCTACTGAATTATCTTGCTAAATGATAGGCTGTTTGCTGCCGGAAGGAAGAATGTTCTAATGGAAAGACCATGGACTTGGCTCCAATCCCAGCTCTAATTCTTACTCCTGCAGATTTGCACAGGCTACTTAATCTCCTCATCCTCCGTTTTCTCATGTGTGAAATGCCTATTCATAATGAATACCTACCTCACAAAATTTTTGTGAGGGTTTACTTAATAAAGCTAAGTGTGTAAAATGCTGAAGAAAATATCTTTAACAAAGCGTGCACTTCATAAATGTACTGGTTTTTAAAGGATTTTATAAAAAATATAGTTTCTGGTGTCTCCTAGCCCTTGCATTTATGTTTGTCAGTAATTATTTCTCGAATTTAAAAAGATTACAGTTCTTTTTCATCACAGAAACTGAGATTTCACCAGACACCATAGTGTCTACATGATCATAATTCGTTAAGACATAATTTATGCCTGTATTTGTTGCTCTGTTCCTCAAGGTGCCTCTTCCAAGTCACAGCTTCTTAGAAGGATTAATTCTTTTAATTCATTAACTTAATACAACCAAAATTTTCAGATAAAGTGATTTTCAAGATTGTCAGTTGAAAAGCAAATATATACGAATAATCAAAGATTTGAAATTCTGTGTTCATTCATTTAAAAGAATCTTGATGGATGAGAAAGTTAGTATTTGACATTTAAATTTTTCTGGCTTCTGATGTTAATGCTTTATTTGGTCTAAAATGGCACTCTGATGGAATATTCCTGTCTCTGTTACAGTAGACTTGCTGTATACTAAGCCCATCAAAGTGATAAACATGCAAGTATAATCATGTTAAATAATAATTCTCAGTATATTAGGGAAGACTTGCAGAGAAATATTTATGGTAAAGCACATAGGTTATGGAGTAGGTTGTTTTTGCTTGGTCTGTATGTGTATATGTACATTTACATTCCTGTTGAAACCTGAAAGAGGCGCTATATTTTTAAATGTTATTTTTAGTTTTTCACATCAGTGTGCATTTCTGTTTAAGTATCTGTCTAGAATTGGTCCAGAAGCAACATAATCAGATCTAGTCTGGTGAGTCAAAAGGAAATGTATACAAATTCACATTCTTAGAAATAAGTTGATCTAAAATCAAAGCAAGAGAAAAAATGTGGTGTGAAATGTTACACAGATTCCACCACAGCATAATTGGCAAAGGATAGTAGAAATGCTATTTGTTAAAACTTGAATTACAACAGTTGCTTAATTTTCTCACAATAGGATATAGCAAAGCAGTTAAGAAACATCATCTGTGAAAAACAGCATTAAGGCAGGTTAAAGAACCACAAATACAAAGTATATAAATTATAAAATTGAAAACAGAATGTTCAGTAATAATTGATTTTTGATGTCCTTTATAGATTTTTTTCTTGTTACACTAATTGGTTTATTTGAATAAATTTTCCAAGATCATGTTAATATTTTTCCTCTGTACATGTATGGGCTTATAAAATCTTATAGATTTGGGATTTTCCTACTTTGGATAACATGAATGTACTAGAGAAGTACTTTACTAATAATTAAGTTGGATTTTTCTGTTTTGCACTGTTGACAAAAAATTCTTTTATTGTGGTAAAATATATATAACATAAAGTTTTCCACTTTAACCATTTTAGTGATACTAACGACACTTACAATAATGTGGTATCATCACCACTATCTATTTCCAAAATTTTTCATCATTCGAAACAAACTGTATTTTTAAAAATGAAATCTTTATTAAGATATAATTCACATACCATGACAATAACTTACTTAAAGTGTACAATTCAGTGGCTTTTCATACAATCATAGAGGTGTGCAGCCATCCCCACAGTCAACTCTAGAACATTTTCATCATCCCCAAAGAAACTCTACCCTTTAGCAGTTAAGCTTCATTTCTCCCCAGGTTTCTATCTGAATGGGTTTGCCTATTCTAGACATTTCATATTAATGAAATGATAGAATATCTGATTTTTTGTGACTGGCTTCTTTGAGTTGTGTATTTTCAGGGCTCCTCCACGTTGGAACATGTGTCAACACTCCATTCTTGCTTATTGCTGAATACTATTTCATTGTGTGGCTCCACCACATTTTATTTGTTCCTTAGTTGATGGACATTTCGGTTGTTTCTACTTTTTGGACATTAAGAATGGTGCTGCTATGAAATTTGCATACAGGTTTTGTGTAGGCATGTTTTCATTTCTCGTGGTTCGTGCATAGGAGTGGAATTGCTAAATCAAATGGTAATTTTATGTTTAACCATTTGAGGAATTTCCAGCCTGTTTTTGCAAAGCGAGTGGCCCATTTTGCTATCCTAGTAAAGTGTGTGGGGATTCCAGTTTCTCCACATCCTGGCCAGTACTGATCGCTACTGTCTTTTTGATGATAGTCATCCTAGTGGTTGTGAAGTGATACCCACAGTGGTTTTGATTTACATTTACCTGGTGGCTTAATGATGAGCATCTTTTCATGTGCTTATTGGCCATTGATATGTCTATTGAACAAATGTCTATTCAGATCTTTTGCTCATTTTAAAAATTTTTTTTAGTGTGTGTGTGTGTGTGTGTGTGTGTGTGCACGCGCACGGGCGGAGGAGCACAGAGAGAGGGAGACAGAGAATCTGAAGCAGGATCCCACAAATCAGTAGGCTCATGACCTGAGCCGAAGTTGGGCACTTAACTGACTCTGTCACCCAGGCGCCCCTGCTCATTTTTTAAGTTGAGTATTTGTTTTTCAATTACTAAGTTGCAGAAGTTCTTTATATATTCTAGATACAGGTCTCTTACCAAATCTGACTTAGAATTTTTTTTTCCTATTCTGTAGGTTGTCTTTTTTGAGATTTGATGGTTTCTTCTCTCCTATTCCTAATGACATTTCTCTGGGCCAGCAAAGTCCTGTGTTCTGTGCTGTAGCATTTGGGAGGCATTTATTTTGGTGCTTGCTACTGTGCTGGACACTGGGACCAAGTTCTGGCAGTAGGAGATGGAACTCACTCTCTGTAAGTTTACCATCTAGCGAAAAGGTCACAAAAAGTTACGTTGTCAGGAAAATCACTCTATGTTTACAAACCAGGGAGAGTTTATTTGACTAGATTAATGATAGAAACTTGCAAGTAGCTGAAGGAGATCAGCTTGAATATCATTGAGTATATGTTACTTCGTGGTGTGTAAAAACTAACCTAGTACAGTGATTTCCAACAAATGGTCTGTTGCGCCATGTTTTCCACTGCCCCTCATCAGAGCCCTGGGCCCTGGAAGCTCATCACGTTGGGTCATTATTTTTGTCATTGACTAGGTGGTTTCTTCTCCCCATTTACTCAAGTCTTATCTGATTTCCAAGGCCTATCTTAAGATACCTCATGACAGGCATCTTTCTGATAACTGATGATCTTTTCTTTCCTCAGTGTGCTTTTGAACCTTAAATGTGTCTTAACTAATAGCCTCCTATATGAATGTTTGGTTGTCCTCATAGCTTGCACATATTCCAGTTCAGACCATTGACTTCTTTGGGACGCTACCCATGGGGCTGAATGGAAGAAACATGGTAAAACCAAGGGATTCTGTTCTAATTTTGCAAAATCATTTGGAAAAGTGATAAAGGAAAACAAAATCTGGGAAAAATCAGATAGCAGTGGGTTAGCAGACGCTGACTTGATATACTTCATTAAAAAGCTATTATGTTGAGTTAATGGAAATGAAAATATACAAATTTAGATATTGTTTAGCCTGTTGAGCATGTCAGTTCCTTAAACCCCCATATTTTTCATGGGATATGCACTTTTAGTAGGCTGACATAGAACTCTCATATGTTTAAAGTTTTCCATTTCACACATGTTGTCTAAATATGTGCATGTAGTTTTTCCTTTAGCTACCGGCCTAATAAAAGCCTCTTGTGAATGCTTATCACCTTGTAAAGTAGTTACCAGAGCTACAGTAAAATTTGCCTGCAAGTGAAAAGGCTTTGACTTCCCTAGAGGGAGAATAAAAAACATATGAGACAAACAGCAGCAACCGAAATTATCTGGTGTAGAAAGTGGCAGGATGTCAGCCAAATGCTCTGTCCCTAAAATGGTTTAAACCTTTATCTCAACTCACTAAAAAGGCCACCTTGTTTAAGGAACTTCAAACACAAACTTGGAAATGTCTCATTATTTTGGTACAGTTTACACAAATGATCTCCCCTTTTATTGCTATCTTCAGGTATGAAGGCCCTAAAGGGTTAGACGAATTTTTTAAACATTCCTATTTCTTTTTAAAAATGGTGTTGTATAGTTGTTACTGAAAGTTGTTGCAGTGTTTATTTTAGATACTTCAATATATCTAATTAGAAATGATGCCGGTTTGTTAAGTAGGCAAAGTGGCCTTCAAGTGCATAGTGAAAAATGAGTAATGAGAAGCCTTCATTAACCATTAGGCTTAGGAGGACTTTTCTCTAAATAATAGAGATGGAAGGGGTTCATAAATCTTACTGTTTTGGAGTGACCAGGGGAGAATAGACCATGCTATGTAGAGATATTTTGATGTCTGTCCTAGGGCAGGGGACAACTCTAGCCTTGTTTTGCTCAGAAGTATTGGTACTTTTTCAAAGTTACTTTTTAGAAGGTTCACTCAGCTTTTTGCTTTATAAATTTTAAATTATTTTTTTAATGTTTACTTATTTTTGAGAGAGCACGAGAGGGGAAGGAGCAGAGAGGGAGGGAGACAGAAGATCTGAAGTGGTCTCTGTGCTGACAGCAGTGAGTCTGATGTGGGGGCTCGAACCTACAAGCTTTGAGATCATGACCTGAGCCAAAGTCGGATGCTTAATGGACTGAGCCACCCAGGTGCCCCCAATTCTTTAAATTCTTAAACCCAGAGAGTCCTAGTCTTAGAAAACCCGATTATAGATAAATGCTCTATTTCCTGAATAATCACTATGATTTTTGCTGTAATTATTAATACCACTCCATTTGAACACTTTGTGTCTTACAGAGTGTTTCATACATGCTACTTAATTTTGATTCTTTGAGAAATCCTTGGAATAAGGCAAGACAAACACTTCTCTACTGGTTTAGGGATGTGGGAAGCTGAGGTTGAAACACACCAAGTGACTTGGTAGGGGCCACAGGGTAGCAGAGGATGGTTTTCTCTCCACTACTCTACAGTGCCACCCACAAAGCTCCAACTCTTAGGGGTGCCTGGCTGGCTCAGTCGGTAGAGCACGTGGCTCTTGAGCTTGGGTTTGTGAGTTTGAGCCTCTCATTGGGTGTAGAGATTACTTAAAAATAAAATCCTTAATGGGGCGCCTGGGTGGCTCAGTCGGTTGAGCGTCCAACTTCAGCTCAGGTCACGATCTCGCAGTCCATGAGTTCGAGCCCCGCATCAGGCTCTGGGCTGATGGCTCAGAGCCTGGAGCCTGTTTCCGATTCTGTGTCTCCCTCTCTCTGCCCCTCCCCCGTTCATGCTCTGTCTCTCTCTGTCTCAAAAATAAATAAACGTCAAAAAAAAATTTTTTTAAAAATCCTTAAAAAGAAAAAAACAAAGCTTGAAATCTTAGGTTATTGTGATACTTCACAGTTATATAATATATTTTTGCCAAGAAATAATAAACCTTTGAACCAGTCAAAACTGCCAGATGGGCTGCTGCCATTGTAGTAACTCAAAAGCAGAGATGGATGTTTTGGGTTCTTTGACCTCTATGACTGAGCCCACTAGGTCAAGATTTCTGGAAATGGGTAGTCTTCATTGTTGTTTGCCAAATTACCCTATTTCTCTATGTAACTGAAAATCTGGCCTTCATTATTTTCAATTTAACAGATAATTTTCCTAAAAGGAAGAGAGAGTTTGCTTGTGTTCTTGGAAGAAAGTATAGTAATTAAATATAAACCATTAAGTTATCAGAGAATATGCTGTTTCTGGGCCGAAAAATAGGAAAACAAAATGTAATCACCTAACAAAGCATATGTTTAAAGCCTATGTTGTATTGTATTCATTATATGTTATCTTTTATATACAAATATTTTATTATTGGTCATATATTTATGTAATAAAGTTACATGATATAATAATTCCTGAAACCAAATTCTGTTCCATCGATTAGAACATAGTATAATTCAGTACCAATTCATAAATAAATACTTATAAAACTATTATGGAACAATGATAATTTGAAATTGCTGCTATAAAACAAATGACCAATCCTGGAATTGGAATATAAATGAATCAATCAATCTTGTTAGAGCTGGCAGAATTTGTTAAAAGTTTATTTCTTTGAGAGAGAGAGAGAGAGAGAGCGAGAGAGAGAGAGAGAGAGAGAGAGAGAGAGAGAGAGAATACATGTGCACACAAGCAGGAAACGGGGAGAGAGAGAGAGGGAGAGAGAGAATCCCAAGGAGGCTCTGTGTGGTTAGCCCAGAGCCCAACATGGGGCTCCATCCCATGAATTGTGAGATCATGACCTGAGCCACAGTCAAGACCTGGCTTGATTGAGCCAACCAGGTGCCCCTAGAATTTTCATTTTTTCATTTTTTTATTTTTATGGGAGCTGGTAAGGTGAGCTTTATTTTTGCCTTGGACTTACATTTACAGTAAAGTAATCCACATTGTGCTGTGGTGGGGAATTGATAATATAATAATGCTGATTCAAACATTTACCGAATTTTATGTAATAGCTATTGCCTTTTTATACCTGTTTAAATGCTATATATCATGTTTTCTTTTGAGAATAATAGTACATTTTAATATGTTTTCTATTTTTAGAAAACTTTGGGGAAAAAGAATATTTTTCACAATAATACTTTGGGATTAGCTCTGTCATTCTAGAACCAGTCATGGTTATCAATAAGTCTAGAAACCACCAAGGTTCCCAGATTCCTAATACCTCTTTGCATCCCCTTTTATTGCTGTGCTACAGATCTCCCATCACACAAGGTTTTTTTTATACTCTGGACTTTGCTTAAATCGATGTGATTGCACTGATTTCTGTATTTGCTATTTGGATTTTTTCCTTTTTTTTTTTTTTTCCAAAACTTTCCCCTTGTTAGTGCTTTTAAAAGTTCTAGCCTGTAGCCTTTCCATACTTAGTGTTGGTATTTTACAATAGATGTGAAGAAAAATTGTATGAGATTCCAAGGCAAATATTATCAGTTATTTTTTTAAGTTAAAATGAATGCTGTAACAATTCCATAGTATATACCATGAAATTTAATGTGCTAAATTAACTTAAACAGTTTTAACATTTTTTCCTTGAAGGACTCTTTTCTGGGTTTTTATAATCTCTCTTAAGTGAGGATACAAGGTGGTTTAATTACTTTCCAGCAATGCACACTCTTAACAGCCAACATTCCAAGTTAAAGCTATGTGTCTTCTTGGGGTTTGAACTGTTTCCACCTAATCCAAGGAAAAATATTTGAGGGACATTAGTTAATGCATTTTCCAGGAATGGGAGTGGGTAAGTATTTTTTTCATAGCTTATAGAATATTTAGCAATTTGAGCCTCTAATATTTAATTTTATAGCGTTCTCAGTACTGGTGTCAAAGGCTTCCTCTAGAAATAGTGAGAAATTATGTGAATTCCCTTCTTGGTATGTTTAGGAGGGCAGGTCATAAATCTTAGTTTCATATTTTTCTAAAATGAAACCAGGCATTGATATTTGCTGTGATCTAATATGCAGATACAATGAAAAGATTCATAAAGTATAAAGATTTTTGAAAGTTGTCACAAAAGGTCACATAAACTGAAACTGTTGTGCAGAAAACATCTAAGATTTAATTACTCTTTTCTGTGATATTTAAGTTCTGTTAAAACTTTAATAACATTAAATACTAATGAAAGGACCTTATGTGTCTCATTTGCATTCATAAATATCCATGAAGGATCTCTTTCACCAGAGTTTTTCAATCTTAGTCCAGGACGAGGTCAGACATTGATTATGTTTGACAGTCTTAACAAAAGTGAATGGGAAAGATAGATTTTCCTGTATTTTCCGGCTAGAATGGTGAGGGCACTGATCTTGAATATATAGTTTGATATATGGAGAGGAATATTAACACAATAGAATGATAACGGTCAAGTACAACCATAATGATTACTAGTTATTGAGCATCTGGTAGATACACCAGGCCACATAACAACTCTTTATGTGTTTCATGTGAAGTAATTGAAGCAAACATCTCAAGTTCAGATGGTATTACACCCATTTGACCGAATATGGAAACTGAAGTTGCAAGAAATGAAAAGACATGTCTAAAGTTTCCCAGCTGGAGGCCATTTTGCATACATTGGACCTCACTGAGCCAAGCTGCTTGTCCATGTTTGACTACCTTGTGTTCAGAGACAGAAAAGGTATTGATAATATGTAATTTATTTGGCTCAGAAATGTTTGTGGTTTTAAATTTGAATTAGCTGTCTTTTGGCAGTTTGCGATTTGTAACATGATGGAAGATAGTAAAACTCCACTCAAATTAGTATGACTATTTTGATTTAATCTTCTCTGATCACTCTCTATTTCATACTACACATGGATGCCTATTTTTCTTGTATTTAACAAACATGTATATAGCCCAGGTGTGCATCAGGTGCTGCCCTGAGTATTTATGAAAATGAATTCATTTAATGCTCGCAGTATCTCCATGGGGATATAGGTATTAATTTTTCCCCATTTTACAGATAAGATGACCGAGGCACAGAGACATTAAGTGACTTGCTCAGTTACAGGTAGAAAGTGGCCAAGCAGGGATTTGAACCCAGTCACTTTGGCCTCAGAGTTTGTGCTCTTCACTGTCTGTTTTTCAGATTTTATAGAATATGGTGAAAGCAATAATTGTTTGAAACTTCTTCCTGGACTGAGAAGTGTAAAGGGGTAAATAGAGATAATAAATAATGTAAATAAAATATTTAGTAAGAATAATAACCCCCAATAAGACCTTGGAATTCTTTGTTAAAAATGGAAGAAGAGCGGCGCTTAGGTGTCTCACTCTGTTAAGTGTCTGACTCTAGATTTCAGCTGAGGTCATGATCTCATGGTTCATGGGATGGAGCCCCACATAGGGCTCTGCACTCACAGCGTGGAGCCTGCTTGGGATTCTCTCTCTCCCTGTCTCTCTGCCCCTCCTCAGCTGGCATGCATGCTCTCTCTCTCTCAAAATAAATAAACTTTAAAAAAAATCGGAGATGAATTTTGAAAACAGCTATAATTGTGTTAAAATCCAGTTGAGCCTCCTACTTTGTAGGGTCTGTTTGATGTTGTACAAGCTCTTCTTTATGGATATAGCTGACCAGTGTGCACATAGTGTCATTATTGTTTCCTGTGTTGTACCGCTAGTTACATTACTTCCACTAATGAACAAGTATTGAACTCTGTGACGACTATTTCATGTCATCTCCACTTACATGTATCCATATGTTATAAATGAGAGACATTTCCTTTGGACATACGGGACAAATGAGGCTTTTAGAGTTTTTAGGTTAAAATAGGACTGATGCTATAGCTTTAGAGAGAGAGAGGCTGGATGCATCAATTGAAACAATGGATTGGTAACACTACAACCGAAGAAGTTTCTGAAGAAGACTTAGAAGTTTTTGATTAATTAAGATTTCAACTTAGATGAATTTCAGTTTTGGCAAACACAAAGACTAAGCGATCCGAGCTGTGCAGTGTGGGAAAGTCCAGGAATGTAAATTAGACTTTGCTATGAGATGTTCTAGAAGTGTACTCAGCCTAAAATTGAATATTTATGTGGGAGTGGAGTGACAGGTGGTCACTACCCCAGCTCCTCTGGGGGTGGATTAAGGACCTTTGGTTTAAGCTGGATCTTCTAACTACTCTGTTTACCTGTAATCAGTCAAGTTTAGCAGGAGCTAATTTATTGGATTTAGGTTTCAGGGCCCCTTCCTTACACCAGCCGCTTCCAAGGATTTGGGAGGGTCTCTGCTTCTGTGTTCGCATGGCCATATTATTTTGCAAAATTTTCAAAAATTCTTCAGAATTTGAGGATATTTAAACCACACGGTTAAAACTGCTGGCTCTACCCTGACCCTCCTTCCATCACTTTGCTCACCTGCTGCATTGCTTTGGCGTGATCACAGGCATTGTTGCAATCTGGCTAGAGGGAAGTTGAACTGGGAATAAATATGTAACTTTAACTTCAGCTTGAAAGATGGTTTGGAATGTTTCAATCAGACAACTGAGACATCACAGATTCCTAATTTAGGCAAATATGAAGAGTTACTTTATTTTTTACCTTAACCTTTATTTATTAAAGAACTGAGAACATTCAGATAATAGAACATAAAATTAAAGCAATAAAGGTGAATGATGAAATAGAAATTCTTCTGATGGCAAAAAGTATATTATACCCCCCCCAAAAATCAGATTCTCCCCAAAGCAGTAATTCAAAAAGCGCTAACTTTTGAACAGAAGTAGCAAGTAGGCTCGATGAATTGTCTGAAAATGCAGTTAATGAAGAAGAATGAATCCTATGAATCCCTTGGGGAAGGAAAGAGCTGTGTTGCTTGGCTGATTTGACCACAAAATACAAACACAGAAAAAGATAACATAAAACTTGATAATATGTGTCTATAATGAGCTTTATAGTTCACCAGTGTCTTCAATTCAAAGAGTATTTAGGAGTACTCCCCACATAAGAAACTTTGAAAGTTCGCAGTTTATATATGAAAAGAAATTATATGGAAGTTTCTCCAAATTTGACAATGGTCCTAAAAATTTACCTGACAAGAGTTGTGAAGTTAGAAGCTTTCTTAAACATATATTTGTAAACAATAAGATTTCTATGCCCAAAGTAGAAGAAACCCCAAATTCTTCCTTTTTTCATGTGGAACGTTATATCACAAAATTGGTATTTGCCAAAATGTGCAGAGTCAGAAGTTTAAGGAAGGAAGCGTTAGAAAAGTGTGCCAGATGATTGATTAATAAAAAAGAGGATAGTATTCCTCTGGATTTTGTGAAGTTTGTGGTATTTTCAGTTGTTTACAATTTAACTTTTGGTCATTTTTCTTATTCTGCGTGCGTTATCATTTGTATCTAATTTTGTGTTCCTAACTTTGTATTCTTCATCTTTAAAAGGGCTCTAAAACTGTAAGCTTCAGACCCCACACCACCTGTCTGTAGTTGATAGTTTGTAATGTGAAAAAATATCATGCAGCACACGTATTCCCAAATGCCTAGCATGAGACGTAGAAGCTCCCTCCCCCATCCCCCATTTCTCAGCTCAGAAGAAAACCTGTAAGAAAGGTTTAACTTTTCCTGTGTATTTTCTTCAGATGTTTAGATCTGTTTTGTCCAATAAAGTAGACACTGGGCACACGTGGCTATGGAGCCCTTTAAGTGTGACTAAGGTACTGAATTTTTAACTTAATTTAAATTCCATTTAATTTCATTAAAATTTAATTTAATGAATTTAAATTGAAATGTGAAACCACTACCCAATTCACTGATTAAAAATACTGCTAAATATGTTTAGAACAACTTGGGTATGTTAATTTACTTCAGCCATGAATTTTGTGAAATCTATATGACACTGGTGTGCACCTTTGTGTGTGCGCACGCGCGCGTGTGTGCACCTGTGTGATGCATATACACTTTTTTCCACAAAGGATAATACTCTGCATGCACTATTCTACATCTTAGCTTTTTAACTTAATTATATGTTTTGCTCACTAACTTACAGATATCTCATTTATTAGCTGCATAATATTCTTTTCTGTTTGTATGATCTTTTTTTCCCACATAGATGCTGGAGTGATTTTTTAAAAAATTTTTTTTAAGTTTACTTATTTATTTTGAGAGACAGAGAAGAGAGCTCGAGCAGGGGATGGTAAGAGAGAGAGAAGGAGAGAGGAATCCCAAGCAGGCTCTGTACAGAGCCCGATGTGGGGCTGGAACTCACAAAACTATGAGATCCTCACCTGAGCCAAACTCAAGAGTCAGACGCTTAAGCGACTGAGCCACCCAGGTGGCCCTGGAGTGATTTTTTTTTTTTTTTTTTTAATTTAAGTGAGATCATGTCACTCCTGTGTTTAAAACCCTTCCATGGCTTCAGATCACTCTCAAAATAAAATCCCAAGTCTTTAGTAGGTCTCTAAGGCCTGACCTGCTGTGTCCTCTCTGTTCTTCTGCTAAGTTCAGGGTAGCATGTGCATCTGTTAATGTGTAGATGGGGATTAAACACAGGTACTTGAGTCTTTTTTTAAAAACTCTGTCAGGAATGTCACCAGTAAAACAAAGTCTCTTATTAATCAAATGTAAAGTCTTACTTAGTTCCTCACTTATCTGACCACCACCAGCTCCTCTTAAAGCAAAGAAATCCGGTGTTTTCCTCCCCAATAGCACTCACTGGAGGAAAAATAAACCTTGTTAACCAGAGTAAAAAATGTTGCAGGCACTCTGTAATCAAGAGCACATTTGAGGGAGGAAATGGTGTTATGGCAGATAGTTGAAGTACACTGTGTCTTAAGAATTTGGTGCTTCTTTATTGCTAGATTAAATTTCAGAATTGAGAGTCTAAATTTTCCTTTTCACATCTGGT
Organism: Neofelis nebulosa; assembly: GCF_028018385.1. Taxonomy (NCBI): domain Eukaryota; kingdom Metazoa; phylum Chordata; class Mammalia; order Carnivora; family Felidae; genus Neofelis; species Neofelis nebulosa. Next base: position 68,365,271 of record NC_080785.1, on the reverse strand, counting down.
GACACTTTTTTTAATCAGTGTGCAAAAGGAGAAAAATCTGTCTGCCTTCTCTCCATGCCTCTAACTGCCGTCCAGCCTATGCCAGACTTAAGGAAAAGCCTTTTACGTTGGCAAGCAAACTCCAACATGGTTTCCAAGCCTATTAAAAGTAAAGGAAGAGTTTTGCAGAAAAACTTTAGGAAAAAAACCTTTTTTATTGGAGCAGTACAAAATAAGAAGCAACTTTTAAAATTAAACAATGAAAAATAAAAATGTGTTGGCTCACAGTGCGTGTAATGTTGCTGTTCTGGTGCCACCAGTGTAAGGCAGACTACTGTGACCTATTAAACCTTAAAATTTAGGAATGTAGAATTTTGGAGGATTTATGATTATTGACAGCTAAAGGGATTATGGTGCAAGGTACGGTGATAGTTAGAAACACATGGACTGGAGCACATTTATCACTGAATGAATGTGCTGGATGAACAAATGAATAAACAAGGGAACCATGTTGCTTTCAGTAAGTAGCGTGTGTTAAGAGCATCGTGGGCTGGGAGCAGGGGACTGAAGAAATCAGGGATGAGGGAAGCAGAGAGAAAAGAATATGAAGTGATTGCAGAGAAGCAGTGAGCTCTAAACTGAGGGTGGTATGAAATAGGACGCCAGGGGGTGAAGACAATGATTGAAAAATGAAAAGATAGTCATTTATGTGTGAGTCTGGGCAAGTGGCCACTTCACTTTGAAGTTACTAGAACTTTTCAGACTCTGGTTTTAATGAAATCAGGAGTGAGGGCATGTGGAGGACTGACAGAAAACAAGCTCGTCAAGGTGTTCAGAGAAGTTGAGAATTAAAGTGTAAGTAGGTCTGGTCAGAATGTGTTTAACACTGTTCATGAAGGAAGTGACAGAAAATCTAGCTGATCCTGGCTTAGCTGAAAAGGGGCATTCACTGTCTCATATCAAACAGCCCATGGCTTGGGCTGACTTGAGGCTTGTCCTGATGCAGGTTCTGACGATGGTCCTCGTTGTGGAGGGCTGATACTCCTCTGGCGGATGGATGGCTGTAGCTGTTACATAGTTCTTTGGTGTATGTGCTAGTCCCTATTGCGTCCCACACTGTGGGAGTGTCTTGATCAACAAATTTTTAATTTTAATGTTGAATTATACATTTCCATATAGTGTTGAATTTTAACCTTTCGGTTAAGCACTTTGTGGGTCCTGTGCAAGTAATCCTTGCCAACCGAAGATGGAGAAAATATTCCCTTATTTATCTTAACTAAAGAAGACCCAGCTGTTGGACCAATGACATTTAGAGTTCTAGTCTGCTCAGAATTCCTTGTAGGTTTCTGGGTGATTCTGTGTAGCACAAGTTGGGGACCACTGGCTTACATGCTGCTGAAAGTCTTCCCAGGATTGCTGGGTACTGCCACATCGCGGGGTACCCACTCACCCCAGAAGAAATGACGAGTTTGACTGAACACCTGCATATTGACCGGTTTTGTGGCAAAGTAATATGCATTAAAAGTTTTTGTTTTAAATGAGTAAAACTTTGCCTTTCTTTGAGAGAGGAGTTATTACTTGTATTAAGAGAGAATGATAAGAATGTATTAGTGGTTAGTTAAAAAAAAGAAAGGAAGTTAGGAAGGAAGGGAAGTAGAAAGGGAGGGAGGAAGGTAGGAAGGAAGGTAGATAAGAAGGTAAGTAGGAAGGAAGGAAGGTAAGTAGGAAGGAAGGAAGGTAAGTAGGAAGGAAGGAAGGTAAGTGGGAAGGAAGGTGGGAAGGTAGGGAGGAAGGTAGGAAGGAAGGAAGGAAAGAAGGGAGGAAGGTAGGAAGGAAGGAAGGTAAGTAGGAAGGAAGGAAGGTAAGTGGGAAGGAAGGTGGGAAGGTAGGGAGGAAGGTAGGAAGGAAGGAAGGAAAGAAGGGAGGAAGGTAGGAAGGAAGGAAGGAAAGAAGGGAGGAAGGTAGGAAGGAAGGAAAGAAGGGAGGAAGGATGGTAGGAAGGAAGGAAGGTAGGAAGGAAGGAAGGTAGGAAGGAAGGTAGGAAGGAAGGTAGGAAGGAAGGAAGGAAAGAAGGAAGGAAGGAAAGAAGGAAGGAAGGAAAGAAGGAAGGAAGGAAAGAAGGAAGGAAGGTAGGAAGGAAGGTAGGAAGGAAGGTAGGAAGGAAGGTAGGAAGGAAGGTAGGAAGGAAGGAAGGAAGGAAGGAAGGAAGGAAGGAAGGAAGGCAAGAAGGTAGGAAGGAAACTCCAGAGAGGTGTCTCTTCATAAGCAATGATCAATTATATTGGATAGTCAAGGTGTCTTGTTAGATTCTGAGATTTTGAAACTCCTTAACTTCAGGACTCTTGATCCTTTATTTTTGACATTGTTGCACACTATGAGGTATCCAAGATGTGAGAAAATAAAATTATTCCAGATGGTGCCTCTTTTTCATTTTTTAGAATGTTTCCATCTAATCCTCTCCCACAAAAGAAAAATTCCCCCTTGGAATTGCTTCTGTTATTATTTGTATTCGTTTTTAACCTTGACAACCATGTGGACATAGTACAGGTGGTTTTGTAGGAGAGTGATCTATAAAGTTCTTTGTGCTGTGCTGCAGAAGGGGAAATACTTCAATCACCACAGCAAAGCTGCTTTAAAGTAATTAAACATGTTTTGCAGCCAGATGTAAATGAAGTAACTTTTTTTGAAGATGGGTTAATTTACAGATATCTGATCATTATACTTTTGGGTAGACAGAAAGGCAGAGTAACACTGATTATGTGTCGGGGTCTGGCTAGGTTCCCAGCTCCACCACTTGCTAGCTGTGTGGCCTTGGCAAGCCCTTTCGCCTCTCTGAATTGAACGTGATAGGAGTCCCCACCTTGTAGGGGCGTTCTACGGATTGAATAGAGAATGCGGAGAATGCAGATAGCTCTAGGCTATCCGTGCCTGCTACACAGTATGTTCTCCTTGAATCCTAGTTATGTTGTTGATTCTGCTGCTGCCATCATCCCAGGAGGTGCAGCAGGGTCTTGGTGGTGTTTGATCTTACCTCCTTTTGGTCCATCCAGAGTGAAGGCTTTGGGGTTGTGAGGCGCTCTTAGAAATTAACATGCGGGGTGCTTGGGTGGCTTCATTGGTTAAGCATCGACTTTGGCTCAGGCCATGATCTCACCACTCTTGAGTTCGAGCCTGACATGGGGCTCTTTGCTGACAGCTCAGAGCCTGGAGCCCTCTTCAGATTCTGTGTCTCCCTCTCTCTGCCCCTCCCCTGCTCATGCTCTGTCTCTGAAAAATAAAGAAACATTAAAAAATTAAAAAAAAAATTAACATGCAAAAATTGAGGGAAGGGGCTGGAGTGTGATTTATTTAAAATTGTTTTAAAAATGTGTTTGCTTATGTGGGTTTTTTGTTTGTTTTTGTTATGTTATTTTGAGAACCAGAAACTTCTTTGCTTCCTGTCTCTCATATCATAGCCTATCCCAGTGGTTTTGAACCCCTCAGCAGTGGGGTTGACAGTACAACTGTTATTTCTCTGTTTTATGCAGAATTTTTTAGTGACTATCTCAAAAGACAAAAGTGGAAGAGAAGTTTTTATGGGTCTCTTGCTCTTTTTTTTTTTTTTTTTTTTTTTTTACCTTGTAATATTTTTTTTGTTTAAAAAAAATTTTTTTTACATTAATTTTATTTTTGAGAGACAGAGACAGAGCACAAGCGGGGCAGGGGCAGAGAGAGAGAGGGAGACACAGAAACAGAAGCAGGCTCCAGGCTCTGAGCGGTCAGCACAGAGCCCGACGTGGGGCCTGAACTCAAGAATGGTGAGATCATGATCTGGGCTGAAGTTGGATGCTTAACCAACTAAGCCACCCAGGTGCCTTACCTTGGAATATTCTTATAAGATAATAAAGCTTTACAGTTATAAAGTAGAATACAACATGCATCCATGTCCCCGCCACTCGGTTCAGGAACAACATTATGGATGGATACCACAGAAGCTGCTTGTATACACCTTCAACCCCTAGAGAGGTAGCCACTCATCCACATGCCATTTTCTTATACCGCATACTATGTATAATTCCAAACTGTATATTGTATTGTTTTCCTAATTAAAAGTTTATATAAGTGCTGTCATTTTTGTTGCCTTCTGCTGCAATTTGCTTTCTTTACATAGTGTTGTGTTTGTCAAATTCCTCCATGTTGATGGTAACTCTCAGTCATTTAAGCTGTTGTAAGGTATTTCTGTGCATGAAGATAGCATAGTTTATTTATCCCTTCTCGTGGCAGTAGACATTTACACACTCTCTCTCTTACAGACCATGTTGCCATCAGTGTTTCTATACATGTTTTATTTCACAGATCTATGTAGCTTAGGTTTTGTTTTGTTTGTTTTTCTACAGGGAGTGAATTCTTTTTAGTCTGGTCACATTTTGTGGGCCTCATTATTTTCGTCATCAAAATAAGTCTGAACTACATCTTTTCTGTCTTTCCTAGCTCAAAATTATACTTTTTATATGGGTTATTTAAACTGGATAGTTTGAATCATTGGATTTTAATTAGTATAATTTCCCAGTCCCATTAGTGTGTCTCTGCAGTATTTTCTGTAGGATATAAATTTTACTGATGGAAGGGAAAGTTCCATTTTGAACATTTTTGAGGACAAAATATATGCAATATTAGAAATTATCATTAAGCATGATGACACAAGACACTCAGTTTTTCTACCCAGTTTTGTTTCTTTCCTGGAATCCAGAGTAATTACAAAAACTAATAATTTAGAGTAAACATGACTCTACACATAAGTAAAATATGTTGTCTACATGTAGATCAGTCCCTGTACTTGATTCCTCCAGAGTTCGAGTCACATTGAATATTTTGTTTCCTCTTTAAACTTGAATGAGAATTCATATAGCCAAAGCATTCTGCTATTCCCTTGGCCTTTTTCTCTCTTCTCCTTACATAAATGAAAACCTAGTGTAAGGTGACGAATAGGCAAAGTCCTATAACAAAGAAAAGGGTACTAGAGAATCTGAAGCAATGAGAGATTAAACCTGACTCAAGGGCGTGGAAAGGATTCTTGGGAGAAGGGGAATTTCAGCTGGGCCCTAAAGAACGAAGACCTTGTAGGTCCGTGACAAGCAGGAGAAGTGGGGACCCTCCAGATAGCCCATCTGCCAGCTGACTACCAATATCTGAGAGACTATTCGCACTACTACAGAAAACAGAAGTGCTCAGCTCTTTCCAAATTTCAGGCCCACAGATTTGTGAGGTCTGATAAAAATTGTCCTTGTTTTAAGTGCTAAGTTTGGAGTAGTTTGTTATGTACCAATACTTCACAGGAATACCTGCAAAAACCGAGGAGGGGAATACTTTCTTTTTTGCTCTTGTTTGGTTTGTTTTGATGCTTGCTGAAGACAGTATTTAGTCATCCAAAACCTCTTCCCAAAATATACTACTGAATGTAATTTAGAACTTCTAGCAGGAAGACAGGGTTTGGAGAAAATTCCAGGCAGAGGAAATGGCATGGACAAAGATAGCAAAATAGGAAAGGACAGGATATACGGAAGGCAGACAGTAATTAGTTGTGACTGGGAGTAGGGTGTCTCTTGGTTAGTAGTGAATGACTAGACTGGAAAGGAAGATTAAGGACATAGTATGAAGGGCCTTGAGCGTGAGGTTGAAGAGACTATGACATAGAGCCACTGAAGGCTTCTGGGAAAGCAACGTTATACTAGTGGAACTTTTCTTTGGGAAACTTTTCAGATATTTATGGTATAGACTCAGGTGTGGAGAAATTAAGGGATCAGGGTGGAAGCCGTTGAAAGATGTCATAGGAGTCGGATCTGTCATGGCTGGAGGCAGAATGAATACTAGAATACAGGTGGGAAGCATTGTGAACAGAGCTACCACTGACCCGCTCAGTGCATTCTGGGAATTAAAAAGATGCCCTGTCTTTAAGACATTTTACTTCCATCTGTTAGAAAATTGTTGTAATATATTTACTTAATTACAATAAGACACTTGACTGCCATCTACTGGAAAATTAAACCTATGCATCTATAATGTGAACACTCCTCCCTGTAGATGTGGCACTCTTGTGCAGTACACAACCTATACTACCATATCTGCAACCATAATCATGTGGGTATGAGTGATAGGACGTGGTAACTGGTCACATTAGTTATCAGAGGGAAAAGGAAGAAATTTCAAGTCTGAATGGTAGGGAAATTGGTAGTAACATTAGTATAACTGGAACTTATTCTTGGGGAATAGGTTCATAAAACAATTATTCTAAACATGGAAGATTCTACAAGTTCTTCATTTTGTTCATTGATCCCAGTATTTTGCATTTACACAGAATTCTGTCTTTTCTTCTGGAGTCTCAGCTTTCCACCCTTTGTGACATCTGAGAATGGTTACCAATCACCTCGCTCTTTTGGGTTCCGTTCACCCCCTCTCTCCCCTGTATCTTTTCCTTCTTTCCTGATCATTGCTTCTCAGTCTCCTTTGCAGGCCCTTTTTCCCCTCAGATTTTCATTCTTACTGCCTTTGCATACAGTGGATGCACAATAAATGTTTGTTGAATTACATTGCCTTTGAAAGATTAGTTTCAGGTTTACTGAGAGACTGACTCTTTGGTGCTAGGGACTAAGGGTGTGCCAGAATTCAGAAAGTAGGAACATACACTAAATACAGTTCCTTGTTTTAGGATCTGTTTTCTACACAATGGGTCACTCTTTGTTGGGGAATTCCTGTACTGTTGATCTGTTCATCATTGTTCAGTAGTGGCAACACCAGGAGAACAAATTGTTAATATTGGCTGTGTCATATGGGCATGTATAATTCAGAAAATACTTTCAAACCAAATAATGAAGCTTCCCTGTCTTCTAATTTGGGAAGGATGAAAACTTACCTTTCTTTTTTCTTTTTTTTTTTTAAATCTCGACTTTTGTACAAGTAGATTAGTGATGAGTTAATAAGCAAGATCACATTTAAATATTTTCATTTGAGGTTGCTTGTTAACATTCTTAACCCTACCACCTGCACCTGCCCCCAACCCATTCACCTAGGTTACTTTTGCTTTCATTTTTCATGGGGTTGTATGTCAAGGGAGATCAAGAACTTTGCTCTTCTGACACAGCTTTGCAAACATGTGTTGTGTGTCTGCTTTGTGCAAAGTGCTGTGGGAGGCTTCACTGAAGATACAAAGGTTTCAGATTGCTTCTGCCCTTCAGGAGAGACTGGCTTAATGGGAGAAGTAGACACATATGTAACTGCTCCAGGGCAGGCGATGACAAGGGTCATAATATAGTGCAGACAGAGCCAGGACCCCCTGTGTAAACATCACTCTAAGACTGAGCCACATACGTGACTTGCCATATTTCTTTTCTGAATTGTACACGTTTAACTCGTAACTTACCTGAGTTGGATTAGAATGTGTTTCCTTGAAAGATTCTGAAGTCAGAAACATACTCTGAAAATTAAGATTTAACAGAATTTAACTAAAAATACATCGAATAATATCGACTTGATTCTTAGAAATTTTATTTAAGTTGCTTTTAAGTTGGTACTATCCAAAGAAATTAGAGAAAACTAGAGTGATATTAAATAAGCAAGGATATAAAACTGGTCTTATGTTTATGTGAGCCCAGTACTTAGGAAATAAATACCCTGAAATTCCCTAGCCAAATTATATTTTAAAATATGTTTTGAGTACAGGCAAAAGAAAATTACAAACAGCCTAGTAGGAAAAAAATGTAACTCTCATAAATACAGTGAGGTAGAATGTAAAATACTTGAATGGGTTATTGCTGTTTAGTTAAGGTGCCTTAGAGTTAAGTAAAACCAATGACAGTTTTACAATTACTGGAGAACCAAAGCCATGTGAATTTAAAAATGTTAAATGTACTTAAGGTTTGAAATTTAAACAAAAAATTACTTTTGCTTTTTAAAAAGAGTCCTTTCTTCTACATTAACTCAATCCCGCAGAAAAGAATGAGTGAAAATGAACCAAGTATACATATTAAACGAAATACAAGCCGCTGAAGAATCATTTTAACTTTTGTTTAAAGCTAGTCACAAAACGGAGCGTACGATTTGTGTCCTAAGTAAACAGTGCAGCTTTAGTGACAACGTGATGGCTTGCAACTTTTATTTAAATTCATTCTTCTGACGATGAAAAATGTAGCTGCATGGAGGCATATCCCCTAGTTTTCCTTGGCATCTTCCTTAAAAACCTAAAATCAGAAACGAACAGTATGCCCACCAGTTTTATAGGTGATAGTAAATTGGGAAGTATCTCAAATAGCGAAATAAGAGAAGTACCTCAAAGATGCTTAAAAAGATTTGAAAGTATCACAGGAAACAGTAAGATAATACATCTAAGGGCAAGTAATCTGAAAGAGATATTCAATGGGAGAAAATGCTTAGTAATGCTGAAAGGGAGCCAACGTGCTATCAGACAGCAAAGCAGGTATAATGTTGCAATGGGATATGGCAGGCACAAAGACCTGTTGCCACTTGGGGAGCCATCTTGCAAACTCATTACAGTAAAAAGAAAGGAAGCAGAAATCTCTTACAAACTGACAGTGTCAAGAACACATTTGTCCTATACTAACCCCCAAACTTCCAGAAACAGTAGCCACTGATGTTGTGAGTAATTTGGAAAACAGAAATTACAGTGTTTGGAATAGGGAAGAATTGACCTCAAAAAAAAAAAAAAGGTTTTAAAAATAAAAGGTCTTACCTTTTGTTTAAGTAATAAAACAATATGAACTTACATGATGGATATAAGCAACTTGTTGAAAGACAAAATTGTTGAGATTAAATTGAGACCATAGAAGCTGGGATTAGTGTGAACACTTTTATAGGCAATTCTTAACATCTAGGCCAATTGTGTAGATTACAAAAGAGCATCATAGGGCAGTGATGGGAGCTGGGTCTCTTGAAGTAAGTTTGGAGTTCATGAAGAACTTCACTAAGTAACAGTGCCAGAATTGATTAGAAACAGCATGTTCTAACAATGAGGTAGTATTTCTACTGTTGTCTATACTGGTCAGATTACTCTGCCTAATTGTTTACAATCTTTGGTTCAGTGTTTATAGTCTAGGACCATTTAGATGTCTTTGCCAGGGTACCCTGCCCTTTCTCTTAGCACCTTTTTTGATCTTGGCTTCTAGAATTTCTTTGACTGGTTTAATTTCTTACCTCTGCAATTGGCCCTCTGCTTTCAGAGCACTTCCTTCCCTGTATACACCTGCTATTTTGTCTCAGCACTGATCATATTTGTCTCCACCTGTCACTGTTTGCTAGTGCTGACCCATCTTTGCTGTAATTCTTATTATCACTACTTTTCTTAAGGACACGTCAAATCAGATGTTTTATTGGCTTCTTAAATTTAAATACTCAATTTATTGAGGCTCTGTTCTCAGTCTTTCCATTCCCAATCTAACCAATCCACAGCTTTCCACCTATGCTGGTGAGGACAGCGTCTCACTGATCAAAAGGCTGAACTCCTTCTAACCCTCACTATATCCTATCTTTCACCACTTTGCCTTTTATGTCCCTTCTTTTCTGTCCCTTTCTTCTGGTAGCCAAATTCTTAATCGGGTCTTGAGATCTTTCTCTCAAAATATTCCTTCTGTTTCTTGCAACAACACTCTAGTGCTTGATGATGATGATGATGATGATATTTAATAAAGCAATACCATTGTCTCAAACTACTAGTGACTTATGAAACTTCTAACTTAGATTAAAATGGTTTTGATATTTTCTTATTTAAGCTCAAAAACAGAAATTAGATACATTAAG